>NW_006208319.1:1019764-1073927 GCF_000334495.1 Tupaia belangeri chinensis
GGGAAACATTTAGCTCATTTATCAAGCTTAATAGTTTCTCAAATTTTAGTGCTCCTGCCCAGTGACTAATTTGCATAAGGAAGCAGAGTGGAACCTCAAAACAATATTGGTCCTGACCGAAATTCATGGACTCTAGTTTCAAAATAAATTGAAATATTGAGAAACAGATCAAAAGTCTCAAGTCTTGGGAACCAGCAGTTAGCATAATGGCTATGTCGCTGGACTCCCACATAGTCGACCACGGTTCACGTCCCGGACCCGGTGGCTTAAAACTCACGCCGGGCGCGTGTGCGTGCGTGCCCAAGATCCCGAGAGGAGAATGGAGGAGAAGGGATTGCAGCGTGACCATCCCCCCTGGGGGGTGATTTCTCGCTTTCTGTCTCTATGTCTCTCTCTGTCTGGCGAGCGCACGCGCCCTACAGTGAAAATCTCTCCCCCCCCCAAAAAAAGTCTCAAGTCTTAAAGGTTTCTGTTCCTCAGTAAGCTTTGGGTGATCACTGGGGAACCTTTTCCCTTCCTCACTTCCAGTGCATCCCTCCATCTACTGTAATGTGGATTCCACCTCAGCCACTCCATTGGGGCAGCACTCATTTGGTCACCCATGCCCTGATTGCCAAATTCAATAGTCACTTCTAATTTCCCCTCTTACCAGAACTCTGCTATTAACAAGATCATTTCTGCCCTCTGGACATGCTCTATTTCTTACGCTTCTGACATTCCTCTCTCCTTATTCTCCCTGGATATCTCTGACTGCTTTTTCTTTACTTTTTGTAGGTTCTTTATTTTCCTTCAACATTTCTCTTTTTTATATTCTTAAAGTTTATTTACTGATCTTTTCCATGAGTAAGAGAGAGAGAGAGAGAAAAAGAGAGACAGAGATAGAGAGACAGCACCCCAATGACCTAACCCCAGCTTTAACCAACCTCAGATGATGTGCACATGTGTGCTTAGCATACTCAAGGAGGTCTCTGTACATGAGCCCAGAACCGTACCATGTGGGTCAGCCTCAGAGAGTATCATGTTTTACTGCTGCATCAACATTTAGCTCGTAAAGCTCCAACTTTCAGTGTCAATAATGGTAACATAGAAGACCATTATTAAGTGTGTAGACTCCCAAACTAACAGGAGACTGTATCATGGTTTTTTCCTCCTTATCTTAAGGTAGAATGGTATACAATTATCAAATGTGTGCATAATAATATTCCTTAATTAGAATAAGTACATGAAGGTTAAATTAATAGCAATTTCAGCCCTCCCATAAACAAGAGTGAAAGTCAAGAATGTTTGTCATCACCATTTGGGATATGAAATCGATGTAACTAAGTGTTTTGAGACTTGTTACAAGGTTTCTAAAGAACCTGGTTATTGACTGTTTAAAATATCACTAGACAGGAGGCATCAGAAACATGTTTTCTGGCTTTTGTGGAGGCTATTAGTGGCTACTCCAACAAATGATGCTCCTGTCCTGGTTCCTAGTTACTTAGGGTATAACCTTGGGAAGGAGGCAATATTGGAAGCAAATATATGGAAATGTTACACCTTAGAAAGGTATGATAGTGCTGATGTTTATAAAATATTTATGAAGCCTCTTTCTGTGTGAGGCTTGTTCTGAGACATTCCCTTATTCCCATGGTGTGCACTATATTTTGTACTAATTAAATTGCCTACAATTTCTGTTTGACCACAATCTATATACTTTTAAGTTATCCTGAGGCTCTAATTAGACCATGACTATTGGGAAATTGGGTTCTGGTAGAAAAAATAACTCAGTGTTTTCCATAGTTGTACATCAGGCATTTTCTCTTTTTACCTTGTAATCCTTGGGAGCTCTCACAACCATCTTTGAAGTTTCAAATACAGCTTCTAGGTGAATGATGCCAAAACCCATCTCTTCACATTAGAGCTCTCTTCTGTCCTTCAGATTCATATCCATCCGCTGCTTTCTGTATATTTCCACCTGGAGATCTCAAAGGTACCCCAAATGCTACATGGCCCAAACTGAGCTCATTAAATTCTATCTGAACTGGCTAGAAATTCTGGACCTTTCTGCCTTTGTTACCCTTAACACTTTGGCTTCTGATATTTTTTGAGCACTTATCTCCTTCTTTGCTTTGTGGTTGAGCAACACCGAAGTGCTTATAGTTCCTCCACTTGATCTCCACTTACTTTCCTTTGCTCCTCTGTCTCCCATGCAAACTTCTTGCCATTCTTTCACCATAAACTTTACCTGGATAATGTCTAAACTTTTAAAATGCAGCTCAGATAGAAGCTTCTCTTGGTAAAGGCTTTCTTCTTTTCCTTTGTCAGATACTACAAAGGAGAACTCCACTCAACTGTCCTCAGTACCTTTGCATGTTTTTATCTTTCCAAGATTTATCAATACCACTATTAGCTTCTTGGAGTCAGGGTGGCATTTTATACCTTTTTGTACCCCTACTATTTTAGTGTAGTTCTAATAGAGAAGATACTTATTATTTATGCTTGCAAAATTAGCAAATTCTGGATAAAATCTGTGTCCTCCCCATATTAACCAAAAAAGGCCTTTTTATCCTTCTCCTACTTTTTTTTTTTTTTAATTGCCAGAGGAGACATGCAGAGAGAGGTGAATCCTCCAATGGGGCATGGTTATACCACAAAACCTTCTTCATTTCTCCATCCTTTTGGGATTTGGGGTATGCATACACATACACCCAGTGTCTTTTTCAAATTGTAGAGGCTGGTATTCAAGCTACAGTTGGCTATGTGGGATCCAGCTCCCCTAACTACTAGGCTATGGGGATGGCCCCATCCTATTCTTGGGACAATCTCTCTCCCTTTCCGACTCCACTAGTGATTGCATCCTAGATAAAATTAAGTACAGTTCAGTGCAATGTTGTGCATGATGTGATAACATATGGTTCTCACTGGAATGATTAGATTTACATTTCTGTTCTCTGATAGAGATGCCAGTGAAAGGTTGAAAGGAAAATGCCGTTTGATTAGCAGAGACAGAATCAATAATACAATTGAACATACAAATTTGTGTAAGTTATCTCCCTAGGAAATGTTTAGATTTAATATGCATTAAGACCTATGAAAAGAGTACAGCTTTGATTTAGTCATTCCATTGAGGAGTCTATTTTAAGAAGATAGTCAGGATTATTAGCAGTTTTACGTAGAGATAGTTAATACTACATTATTTACAATTAAAAAAGAAAAGTAGGGCTGGCCCCATAATGCAGTGGTTAAGCACTGTGCATTGGGGACTGGATTCTACATGGTTGACTGAGGTTCAAATTCTGGTCCTTCCTGGTGGCTTGGAAAACACTTTGGGTACATTTTCATGTGTGCTCAAAATCCTGATGGGATGCAGAAATAGAAAAGAATTGCAGTGTGACCATTCCCCATTGGGTAGTTTTTATTCTCTCTCTCTGGCAATAACTACAAAAAGATAGTTGTAGGACATATGCTAGACATTATAGATTAAGTTATTGATTTTTGTATATGATAGAATATTATGTAGCCACTAAAATTATGCTTGCAAGGAATTTTAGTGATATTAAAGAATGCTTACATAGCAAAAGAAAAATGAGATGCAAAAATAAGAACTGGCTATGATAATCTTAATTATGTAAAAGTGCTAGGAAATTCTAGAAGGAAACAAATAAAATCTTGATGGCAGCTATTGCTTAGTGGTAAAATTATAGGCAATTATTCAATTCTTTTTTTCATTTCTTATTTGCATTTTAAAAATATTATAAGGATTAATTCTTTACTTTTCAGCTGATAAATTTTTTATAGAAGTTTATGCAATATTAAAGGGCAGATATTTTGAAAGGTGACAATACCACCAGCATCCTAAAATAAAAATAGAATTTAGAAGTTAATATAATGAATCAGAATTTCACAGTTACTTTATGTTCTTTTATTTTCTAGCTTCTACCTCTGTACCTGAATCAGCTTTAAAATGGTCCCTCCCTGACACATGGCAAGGTGTTGAAGAGGGTTGGGGAGGATACAACCATACCATTCCAGGCCCTGGGGATGACATCCTGATTTTACCCAGTGAGTAAAGCAACTCTTGAAATTAATCATTGTCGGACTGAGCCAGGGAAATCTGATTGAAGGTATGTTTCATTTACAACGTACAACACAGTACAGACTATGAAAATAAGTAGGCATTTATGTTACAACCTCCTTTTTTCTTCCTCCCTGAGGTTTCTGGTTTTGTTTGTTTGTTTCTTTGTTTGTTTTAGGAAATTTTTGCTTTAGAGCATGTGCACTCCCTGGAGTGACAGAGAGACAGTGAGAGGGAAAGTGAGAAATCATCACTTATTGGGGGTGGCCATGCTGCAATCCCTTCTCCTCCATTCTTCTCCCAGGATGTTGGACTCACATACACATGTGCCTGGTATGATTTCCAAGTCACCGGGTCCGGGACTCGAACTCTGATCAGCCATGTTGGAGTCCAGAGGTGTAAACACTACACCATTTGCTAGCCCCACAACCTCCTTTTTATGAGTTAATATAAGAAAGGAATTCATAGTCCAGTGACATCCAGAAAATGCTCAGTCTACCAACATAAAAGGTAGAATAAGTGATCATCATGCTGAAAGGAATTAAAATAATCCACTCACAGATACTTTTCCTAATGTGTCAGATAATGGACTTATAATTTCCACTCTTCTTAAGTTTGAAAGACAGTGAAGGTATAGAAGAGAACATTTTTCAAATGCCTTCTTAGGTTTTACCTTTGGAACTTTTGTGTATGAGATGAGGAAAAAATGATAAGCTCTGTTGCCATGACTTTTCAAAATTCTGGGAAGAAATAAATTAATAAATAAATTAATAAAATAGAATAACATGTTTCTAGAACTATCTCCTGGTATACACCATATAGAAGAATTGATTCCTAGTATATACTCATACTTATGAAATTCTTCTTTCTTAAAAAGGAGTTCTTGACAGTTCCAGGAAATTGTCCTAAATTAAGAAAAAAACATTTTCCATAGAAAAACTATATTTCTCTAAAAGACCTAATTCCTTTTATGGTTTACTTTGAACTTCTTATGATAACAGTGAATAAAAGAAGCTCTGTAATGAGAGAACATTGGCTATCTGTGAAGTAATAATAGTAAAATGTCAAAGATTTACTGAGAACTAACAGTGTTCTGGGACTGTTCTTCATGAACTTATTTAACCCTCACAATAACCTCTCAAAGTAAGCAATATTATTACACTCTTTTTTTACCAACAGAGAAACAGAGGCTCCAGACAATTAAATAATTTGTTCAGGATTGTACAACTTGTAATTCAGCATTACCAGGATTTGAACTCAAGCAGTCTCACTCCAAGTCTTCTTTCTTAAACTGAAAAAGCACATTTCTTATCTAAAAGGACTAGGTGTAAAGTGAAAGAGAGTAATTATATTGATCACTTTTATAGAAGATGCAGTATGAAGGCAGAATAAAACAATACTGTCCACCTTCTGGGCATCTGTGTAAAACTGTCAGAGAGAGAGGAGACGTGGGAGGGACTGAGCTGACCAATCCCAACTTGAATTATTATTATCATCCAGCTTCCTCATCATCCACCTCTCTGCAGGATATAACTTTTTGAATAAACAAGCTCATGAGTCATTCCTATACGGAAAGGAAAAATCTGTTCTGTCTCAGTCATCTCTTTGATGAATCTAGCTAGCGGATTCGCCCTGGGCTATGGTTTTTCCCACTAAGCATGCTGTTTCCCCCACCCCATGCAGGAAGCAAGAGAAGCTTTTGAAGGTTGCCAAGCTTTTAGTGTCCTTTGGGGTTTATAATGCCAAGTGAGGAGCAATCTTAGCCATCTTGCTTGGCATTGCAGTTGACTGCATCCACTGTGTTCCCTGACTCCCTGGCATGTTCCATCATCCTTCATTCCTTTGTTCATGGTCGTTTCATAGAATGGGCCTGAATTCTCCATAAAGCTGCTCTTGAAGTAGCACAGATCTTTGCTTTGGGGTGAAAGGGGAAGGGAGAGCAAAGGCATGGGCTGTATAAGGTATCTTCTGATTTGCCCTTTAGTGTTACTATGAGAATCAGAGAGGTTGATTTAAAAAAAAGAAAAAGAGAAAAGAAAAAAAAACCACACGAACACTTATAGTTCTTTATTTTTAGCCTTCAAATGAAAAGATAGGTGAGTGAAAAGAGATACATAATATATAATAAATGAAATTCTTGCTTTTGGCCTTTTTCTAATAATCTTCCTTTTGATTCTGGCAGACCAACCTCCTATTGACTGGCAGTGAAATCCATCATGCTGCTTAGTTTGGGTTCTTATGCAGAAGCTGCCCTGGCTTACTTTTCACTTCTGATTTTTGGCACACCTTTCCTGATATTCTGCCCTCTGATGGACTCTTGGGTTAAATACACTTCCTCTTTCGGCTTGTGGTTTTGCTTCTCTCTGAACTCTTCATCTTCTCCTGAATTTCCTAGTTTCTTTCATTCCCAGCTTTCTTTGAAATGAGTTAAGTTAGTTCACAGGAGTTTGGTACAAAGCAGTCACCCAGTAAATGTTACTTGGTTGAAGTGCATGAATTTATAAGATTTTACAGGTCCATGAAAAGTGATGTCTTGTCCTTTGAATGGATGCTTAAAAATTATATAACAATAGTGGCAGTAGCAACTGTAATTTAAGTGCTTACTTTCTGCCACATGCTATGCCAAGTGTTCCAGGTGTGTTTTTTTCATTTAATTCTCACAGCTGCTCCAGAAGTAGATCCTGTTTTATCCTCATTTTTTCATGTGAATAATCTGGGATACAGAGAGGTTAAGTAACTTGCTCAGGTTTTACCCAGCTAATGAAGGAACTGGGAGAGAAAATCAGATGTTAAGTTCAGAGCTCTAACTTTTCTTTTCCAAAACTTACCATTCTGGCCCAGTCCGATTCTTCCAAATGAGGCTACGTATTATTCAGAATTTGTACTTCTTTTGTACTTCTCTGTTTACTGTAAGCATTGTTCCCTTAACTTAGACAGGATCTCTTTTACTGAGTACTACTATAGGTCGGGTACTCGAGGAATTTATTTTTACCACATACCCTTGCAAAAACTAGAGCAACTTCCAAAAGAGATATTATATGCAGTAAACCATGGATGAAAGCATTTGCTTTGATCTGGTAGCAAGTGTAGTCACAATTCAAATTAAGACCCTTGTGCGATTCTGTTCAACAATATTTACTCAAATTTTGCTATATTCAAGGCACAGTACCAGGTGCTCATGTTCTAAGGATCTAATAGCAAGTAATGACATAGCTGTGATCTCCATCATTTGGTAATTTATCTGGCATAATAAAACACATAATATTGAGTTAAAAGAAAAGTCATGATGCATTTTTGCATAGAAAAACAGAAAAATAAGACTTTTCCGACAACCCAGTACATAATTAATATAACAAATAGCTACAATAAACACAGACTGCATTTATAATTAATGTATTTCAGATAAGTATTTCATTTTTGTGGCTTCCTAGAGGACAAAGCCTTTGACATGGACTTTGAAAGATGGGGTAAAGGGACTGGCAGGTGGTGTGGTGGTTAAGGGCATGGGACTCCCACATGGCTGATCACAGTTCAAGCCCCAGACCTGGTGGCTTGTTTTCTTTTTCCCACACTCTCTCTTGCTTTCTCACTTTCCCTCTCTGTATCTCATTCTGTCACTCTCTGGTCAAATAAAATAAATAAATAAATAAAGTTAAATAAAATAATTGTTTAAGAAAAAAAAAGAAAGATGGGGTAAGAATTTGAGGGACAGTATGAGCCACAAGGCTATACTGGGGATCCTTCAGTGGATATAGGATGGGCTGTTGACTAGGATAAACCTGGGTGCACATTTGGATTTTGACATCTATAGCTGTGTGACACTGGACACATTCTAAGCCTTTCTGACCCTCATTTATAACATATGGACTATAATTAATACATAATAATGTTAAGAAGATTAAATGAGATACCATTAGCACACATGGCCACTGTGTAGAGTATTGGCATAATTGGATTAGAGATGAAAGCTGTGATTTGCGATGTATCGGTCGCTCATTTCCTTCATTTTTCCATCTGGATGCCCCTCTTGGCCTCTGGTATTAGCGACACTTTGTATTTGCTTTCCAATGGCTTATTATTTAATTTTCACAACATCCTTGGGAGCTAAATAGGTAATAACTATTATTACAGTAAAAACCCATTTTTACATAATACGATTTTAATGGAACTGCTGATTTTACAAAATGAAAGTGACTGGTAAAGAAGATTTAAGTGATACTTTTGAACCTCTAATATAATTTTATGGTGTTTTGTGTATTTTAATTCATTAATAAAGGAAACGTGTAGAACATTCCCATCATTATTCAAATAGAATAGCATAATTTTTCAATAAAATTCTTAGGGTAAATTGCCTATTTTCATTTTCTGGGAAATCAATTTTATGGAATGACCTCAGACCCATCCTATTCCATAAAAATAAGACTTTACTGTACTAATAAAAGATATCGCTATCTTAAGTATGGTACCATTTTCCTCCAAGGCGTTCTGTCTTTATAGACATTGGATTTTGAAAGAGTTGTAAATTCTTCTCGGTGGTATTATATGAAGTAAGGTGAGGTAATCATGAAGAATTTGCTCTTGTAGTTTAGTTTATGGTAACTTAGCTTAAAACAAACATATCTGATGTTGTTTCCTTCAAAATATTGGACTAATGGCTTAAATATATTTTAGATTTCTTAAGTGCTAGGAACAAGTTCTAAATTACTGTGCAAATCTTAGACCTTTATAAAGAATATTTGCTCATTTGGCAAAATGATTCCTCT
This sequence comes from Tupaia belangeri chinensis, assembly GCF_000334495.1. NCBI lineage: Eukaryota > Metazoa > Chordata > Mammalia > Scandentia > Tupaiidae > Tupaia > Tupaia belangeri. The sequence continues at coordinate 1,028,585 of NW_006208319.1, forward strand.
TGCTTCAACTTCATGTATTGTCCTGAGCTGACCTGAGAAGATTTGTGTAAAATATTTCTAGTATTTTCTTTTGAGTTTCAGCTCTGGCAGGATAAGAACATTTTCATACAGGGCAGGCTTACTGGGAAGAAAATGTGTTATAATTCCAGATGATAGTATGCAGCTTTGAAAGATAGAGATGATATCATGTAGCTTCCAGCATCTTTGTGTGTGTGGTAGAATCCACTGTGTCATTTTCCATATTACTTTGAACTGTCTTTATTTGATGAATGGGAGAACACTGTTTTTCTTTTATAATAGGTCCTCTGTTCTTATTTTCAATATTTGGGTTCTTTAAATGACCAAGCTCATCATATCCATGTGATGTTCAATGGTGGAAATATTTAACACATTTCCTTGTTAAGTTGCAAGGCATTTATAATAGGTTGGTGATATGAAACTAGATGATCATTAAGTCATAAGTCAAATGATATATTTATAAAATTTTTGGCTTGGATTACTTTTTTTTTTCATCTAGAACTATACCTAATTTTGGATGAGATACATAAAGCCAGAGGTTTAGATCTGCAAAATGAATTAGGAGTCAAATATTATAAATATTGGTATTGTTTCTATAGCTTGAGGAGTTCTCAAAATTTTGGGTTTGTACCATTTGATGGGACAGAAGAATCCTATAGACCACCACCTCACTTATTCTGGCTTTCTAGCAAGTGGGAAAGGAGAAATTTAGGTTTGAATTACCAGGGTTCTTTCTATGCATGGCATCAGAATGGTAACAGCTGGAGCGTGATTATTCTGCAACTCTGATTACTTAGCAAACTCGGAACCTAAGAACTTAAAACACACATTTTATTTTGCTCTCAGGTTTGTGGGGATGAACTAGACTAAAGCCTTTTTGTTTGGCTCTTTCGTGCAGTGCAGCCAGAGGTGTCTAGACTGTGGACATCTAAGAACTCACGTGGCTTCCTGGTCTATGATGATGCTCACACATACGGTTGGGAGTTAATGCTGGTTACTGGCTGGGAGCTTAACTGGGGCCATCAGTTAAGAGGCCTCAGTTTTTCTTCTCATGGGTTTCTCTGTGGGGCTAGTTGGGTTTCCTCACAGTGTGGTGACTGGAGAGTAGGTAAGAGAGAGTACTACAAGGATCAGCAGTCTAAGAGACCTGGGTGGAAGCTGCATGCCTTCTGAGCCAGCTCTAGTGACCTCAGAATACCGTGGGCAATCATATTCTATTGGTGAGCAAGACACCAAACTCAGCCCAGATTCAGTAGAGGGCAATTAGGCTCTTGTATTACAAATGGAATCAGAATGGCTTAGTCTGGCCCCCTCACCTCCTGTCTTATCATGTTTAAAGGCAACAGGGTAAACAACATATGTTGTTGGTTGTAATGTGCTTGTGCGCTTGTTATGTAATTATGACTTTGCTGTTTTAAGCCATTAAATGTAACGTGCATGTGCATATGTGACAGTTTGGTTTTGGCAATGAGTCATTATTGTCTGCAGACCCTTTAAGAGAAAAGAGGGCACCTGGTCAGCCAGTGCCATCCTGCACTCCACTGCCTTACTGCCTTACTGTGCCCTGCACTAGCCCTGCTCATCTTGGCTTTGGTTCAGGGTGGTGAGCCCTGATGGCCTTGGCTTGACTTGGCCATGACTTGGTTCAGCTCAGCTCCTTGCAATGTGAACTCTGAGAGGGAGGAAGCTACTCTGTGAGTATTCCCCACATGCATGACTAGCTCCAAGATGGAGGAAGTGCTTGTGAGCACTGTTATGGGCTTTGTGAGCAGACTAAGAGCTCTGTCATCTCCCACTAAACTCAGCCAATAACCCACATGACATCAGTGTCTCATGTCTTCTTCCAACTTCCTGCATCTCTGTTCAACCTACCCTTTAATTTACTATGATGCATGTGTGTAAATATCTGAATGTGTACACATGTATGTGTTTAAGAGCAGGTATACGTGACTTAACTAAAAAGATAGTTTAGTGCCTGATATAGTTGTATTGTCTTCCCTGCCTGGAAAGTCTTTATATTGTGCAGGCTTTCATGAATTAGAAATTGAAGAGTACTAGGAGAAAGTCAAAGGATTTTAGTTTCTGTATTTTTCATTACCTGTAGTTCTTGATATCTTTGCATTGATATCAAGTACAATGCCTCTTCAACCCTCAATATAATTTAGCCTCTGATTTGGGATTATACACTTTGAGATGAAGATGGATGACAGTGTTTGATTACTTGTTGCCAAATCTCTACATGCATAACCAGGAGTCTCTTCTTGGAAGACAAGGGAGAAATGGAGGAAAAATATTGAGGAGTTTATTTCAGGACAAAAATGAAAGGCCCAAAGAAACAACAAACTTTTTAAAAACGTTATTTAGAACATGAATGGGAAATCTGTTCTTTAAGATTTTGTGGGAAAGGATAGATAAACATGATATTTCAAGAGGTATTTTTTTTTTTGAGAGGTTTTTGCTATAGGGCGCATACGCGCACCAAACAGACAGACAGAGACAGAGAGACAGAAAACGAGAAATCACCCCCCAGGGGGGATGGCCACGCTGCAATCCCTTCTCCTCCATTCTCCTGTCGGGATCTTGGGCACGCACGCACACGTGCCTGGCGTGAGTTTAAGCCACCGGGTCCAGGATACGAACCGCGGTCGACTACGTGGGAGTCCAGCGACATAGCCATTACCCTAACTGCTGGTCCTCAAGAGGTATTTTTGACAGAGAAACTTTAATCAGCATTACTATCAAGTAAAAATTAATACATAAAAGGAACCTGAAACTAAAGGCAAAAAGAGTTTTAGAAACTGTATACTTCTCTTTCCTTTATGGCAGTTTCTTAGAGGAAAACATAGATCTTAATGAATATTGCTTAATGGTAATGGGTATTAAAGCCATATTAAAGTCTTCAACATAAAGAGGAGAAATCAGGATTTCAGGCTCCATGGAACAGGTATTCTCATGGATCCCTGAGCAGTTTATTTTTGAAATATTGAATGTAAATTGACTTTTTGCATATCGAATCATTTGAAAATATGCTATAGAATTTTATCATTTAAGGAAATCCAGATACAAAATCTTTGCAATATGCAGTTCTTTGATGAACTGTATGTTTAGTGATTTATTTTACTTTGATATAAATTTACTTCTATTAGGAAAATATTAATATATATGTATGTATGTATATATATAATTACTTGAAGTTATTGAACTTGTAGGAAACTTAGTAGCTAACATAAGTAAAATGAGCTAAAATAAAGCAAGTGTTTTATGATTTTTTTTCTTTAATTTCCAGAGTGCACATGCACTCACTAGAGAGGGGCAAAGAGAGGAAGAGAAAGGAAAAAGCCGCTAATGGGGCATGCTAATGAACAATTCCTTCTCCTCCATCTCTCCACCCTATCTGAATTTTGGTCATGCTTTCACATACACTGGTGTTTTTCTCAAGCCACCAGAGCTAGGATTTAAAATGTGTTTGGGCAGCCCCTTAACTACTAGACCATGGGACACACCAAGTGCAAGCATTTCAAAATTGTAAAAAGCTATGAAATGTGTTAATATTATTACCCAAACCTATGTTTTGTACCAAGATTAAGAGTAGAATTTCAGTCTCCTTGAATTACAAATTGCTTCTCAAAATTTCTAAGAAGGAGTACTGTAGCTTTATTTGTTGTGTTTTAGATTTGTGTTCCTAAAATAGAATTGCATTTGTGAGACAGAACACTTGGACATTAGGAAGTTCTTTCAAAGTTGCAATGACTGTGATTCAAATGGTCTGAGGTGGTACCCTTTCCAGAGTGAATAACTGGAGTTGTAGTTTTTTTAAAACTGTATTTTTACAGTTATATTCATTTTTTCCTATAAAATTAAAATTTCAGGCCAGCTGGCATTATGGTAGTTAAGGTGGTTGGAGCCCACAGTGCAGCTGACTGTGCAGGTGGAGACACCCAGTGGCTTGTAAAACACATAGGATTTCAAGACACCCAGTGGCTTGTAAAACACATAGGATATATGTGGATGTCTGTCCAAAAATCCCAAAAAGGCAGGATAAATAGAGAATAATGGATTTAGGTGTGACCATCTCCTTGGGGGTGCTTTCTTACTTTCCCTCCACCTCTTCCTCCTGTTTGTCTTTCTCTAATGAGTGCATAAACTTCTGGAAAAAAAATTTTTAAGTTAGAATTTAAATTCAAATCATAGTAGTGATTTATATTAATTGACAAAAGGAACATGAAAATAAAAATATATTGAAATAGGTTGGAACCCTTTTCTTATTTCAGTTTGTCTATATATGCCTGACTCAATCATGCTGTTTGTTTCTAAGCTAACTAGAACTCACTTAGAATCTTCTCTTGATTTGTCTATCTATGCCTGACTCAATCATGCTATTTGTTTCTAGGCTAACTAGAACTCACTTAGAATCTTCTCTTGGGATCCAAAGTCATGTAAGCTCTGACACTCTTTATGACTTGCTTACTTGCTGGAACTAATTAGGGTTTTATTCCAATTGACTTTTCAAACCTCTTCCTATTCTCACTCACCTGAGAAACACATTCACTGTTCTAATCCATGAGTGTTAGTATTGCTGAGTATAGTAATTTTCAAGGAAGGGATACATTTATCTAGGGTAGGCAGATCATATTGCCAAATACAGTATATATGAGACTCTGAGTTTATTTTGAAACTTACCCATATCTAGAAATCACCATGTTTACTTTACGTACTCTTGCCTTAGTCTGCCAGAACAGTGACTCTAATGGGTACCTTGGTTTCCAGCCTAGCCTGGATCTCTATGAAACACCTATGATGCTTTGCTTCAGTTAGGTATGACTTTGTTGTTACTATGGCAAATTGTTTCTCCTACTTAACCTCTATAAACCTCCATTTGCAGTTTATAAGGACTTCTTTAACAAACTATCTTCTCAAGCCTTTTAAGTGTACTTGCTCTTACCGGTGTAAATTACAAGCTTTTTAGTAGCAATAAACGCAATGGTGATTGATATAGAAAAATGTAATATGTATCGTAAACTTGATAGAAAAGTAGAATTGGCAGAACCTGACAATTTATAAATTGTACAGTGTAAGGAAAAATGAGGCTAAAAAGATAACCAGAAGGTTAGTGCAATGTCTAAGGGTGTTATAAATAGAAATAGAGAATTCAGGGAAAGGAGCAGGTTTAGCACAGGAGGATATTAAATCCCATTTTAGACATACACAAAATTTCATGTGCAGATGCCTGGATAGTAACAGGAAATGTGGACATGGGGTTTGGGAGGGAAACCAATTGGGAATCTGGATTTAAATTTGCTAATCCTCAGAAGAGTTGACTAAGGAAGTCTTGGGGATTGAATAAGGGTTAGAACTAACATGAGAACCATTGCAGAGAGAGACAAGAGGGGGCATGATCCAACATCTTGGAAGAAATTTTAATTTAACTGGCAGGAAGATACATGAAAGAAGGAATAATCACAAATTCAGAATGAGAAGTAGGGCGACAGAAAGCAAGAGAAAAATAATAATACCAAGATGATAGAGTTCGTTAACAGGAAATGTTCCAAAGAGGACTAGTAGAATGACAATTTAGAAAGTGCCAGAGATTGTGATAAGCAGTAATGGTTACATTGCTGGACTCCCACATTGTCAACCACAGTTGGAGTCCTGGGCCCGGTGGCTTAAAACTCATGCCAGGCACTTGTGCTTGTGTGCCCAAGATCCTGAGAGGAGAATCAAAGAGAAGAGATTGCAGCATGGCCATTACCCTTCAGGGGCTTATTTTTTGCTTTCTGTCTCTCTGCCTCTCTCTGTCTCTCTGGCAAGTGCATGTGCCCTATAGCAAAAATCTCTCTCTACAAAAAAAAAAAAAAAAGAAAAAAGAAAAAAGAAAAAGAAAAAGAAACAAAAAAGAAAGAAAAAGAAAAAGAAATTGCCTGAGATTAATCTTTATACCTTCTGTAGGCTTCTACAATGCAAATGAAAAATTCTAATGCAGTGTCTCTAATTTGTATCTTTTCACATAATTAGAATGATCTTCAAGGATCCTGATATCTTTGTTCAAATAAAAAAGCAATTTTTTCTCAATGGTACAACAGACTTCAAAGGTGGTAGACTTCAGAGTTGCCCTGGGCCACTCTCTGGTTAGAATACTGCCAAGTGTTCTTAGTTAATAGGATCATGTAATAGGTTCAGTCCAATAGAACTCGTTAATTTGTATAGTTCAATTATTTTGATTGAAAAATATACTTCATGTAAGACAGCAGTCACTTAATTTAGAGCTACAGTATTTCAAAAATATGAAACTGCACAATAAATGTTTTTTATTAATTTTCAAAATTTACATTAATCAGTATATATGTTTACACCATATGACATTGTTTTTTCCACAATGAATATGGTGCATATTGGTCAAGACAAAGATATTACCATATACATTATCATCCTCAAATAACTTTTCATTTTTGTGTCAATTAAATGTATTTTTCCCCATTCCCCTTCCTCCCTCCATTACCCACTCCTGTATTAACCCTATTCTTACTGACTCTAGTATCTATAGTTGCCCTCCCTATGAGTATACCTTCCAAACTTTCAGTTTCTGCTATATAGCTCAGACATTTGGTATATATTGAGTGGGGATAATAAAAGTCTGTCTTTCATACTCTGACTTGCTTTGTTTAGCACTAAGTCCTCCATATGCATCCACTTTAAGTCGAATGTCAGGGACTCATTGTTTATTTTTTTATGGCTGAGTAGTATTCCATAGAGTACATATGCCACATTTTTTTAATCCACTCATCTGTTTTTGGACATTTGGGTTGATTTCATGTCCTAGCAATTGTAAATAATGCTGCAATAAGCATGGATGTGCAAGTGTTTTTTCTGACTGAGGGTTTTTCTATCTTTTGAGTAAATACCTAAGAGTGGAATTACTGAAATGTATGGTAGTTTTATTTGTAGGTTTATGAGCAATCTCCATATTGTTTCCACAGTGGTTGTATTAATTTGCATTGCCATCAACAGTGCAGGAGAGTTCCCTTTTCACCACAGCCTCATTAGTATTTATCATTATTTTATTTTTAAAAATTTTAGCCATTCTGACTGGAGTTAAGTGGTATCTCATTGTGGTTTTGATTTGCACTTCCCTTATGATAAGAGATGTTGAGCATGTGTTCATATTCTCAACATCTGAACAACATATGTTCAAGACAATTGAGCTGTACAAATTAGCCAGGTCCATTGGACTGAACCTATAACATGATCCTATTAACTAAGAACACTTGGCAGTATTCTAACTAGAGAGTGACCTGGGGCAGCCCTGAAGTCTACCACCTTAGAAGTCTGTTGTACCATGGAGGAAAAATTGCTTTTAATTTTAGCAAAGATATATTGGGATCCTTGAAGACCAACCTAGACATGTGAAAAGAGCATGTGTCCATATGATTTTTTTCTTTATATGTCTTCTTTGGAGAGTTGTCTATTCAATTCATTTTCCCATCTTTTAATTAGACTGATTTTTTTGTGTGTGTGTGTGTGTGGGTAAGCTGCTTGAGTTCCCTGTATATTCTGGTTATCAGTGCCTCAGCTTCATATAGTCCCATTTGTCTATTTTTGGAACTATTGCCTGTGCATTGTGGGGAGGTGTCTTCTTTAAGAAGTCTTTGTCTACTCCAAGATCTGCAAGATATTTTCCTGTGTTTCCCACCAATATTTTTATACTCTGAGGTTTTATGTTTAGATTCTCAGTCTATTTTGAGTTGATTTTTGTTAGTGGTGAGAAGTAAGGTTCCAGTTTCATTCTTCTGCAGATGGATATCCAGTTCTCCTAATACCATTTGCTGAAGAGATTTCCTTTTTCCCACTGGATTGTCTTGTATCCTTTGTCAAGAATCACTTGCTGTATATTTTGGGGTTTAATTGGGGGGTTCTCAATTCTGTTCCATTGGTCTTCCTGTTTGTTTCTGTGCCAATACCATGCTGTTTTAATTATCACAGCTTTGTAACATGTTTTGAGGTCAGAAGGTGAGATAGCTCCTACTTTATTCCCCTTGCACAGTATTGCTTTGGTGAAGTGTGATCTTTAATGACTCCAGGAAAAAAATTATGTTTTTTTTATTTCCACGAGGAATATTCAGATAGTTCAACTGGAATTGCATTAAATTTGTGGATTGATTTGGATAGGACTGACATCTTGATTATATTTTTTCTTCCAATTGAGAAATTGAGTTGAATTTATAAATTAATTTTGGTAGGATTTAAAACTTGATTATAGGGAACCAGCAGTAAGCATAATAGCTATGTCGCTGGACTTCCACGTAGTCGACCGCGGTTCGCGTACTGGACCCAGTGGCTTAAAACTCATGCCGGGTGTGTGTGCGTGCGTGCCCAAGATCCCGAGAGGAGAATGGAGGAGAAGGGATTGTGGCGTGACCATCCCCCCTGGGAGGTGATTTCTCGCTTTCTGTCTCTATGTCTCTCTGTCTGTCTGGCGAGCGCACGCACCCTATAGCAAAAACCTCTCAAAAAAAAAAAAAAGCTTGATTATATTAATTCTTCCAATCCAGAAACATGATGTTTTTCTACTTTTTTGTATCATTTTAAATATCTTTTTCAAGTGTTTCATAGTTTTTCTTATAGAGATCTTTGATGTCTTTGGTAAAGGTTTATTCTTAGATATCTTACTGGTTTTGTGTTTATCGTAAATGGGATTTGCTTTTTTCAATTTTGTCTCAGTTCATCCACTGTTGACGTATGTAAATGCTATAGATTTATGTATTTTGATTTTGTAGCCTGTCACTTTACTATATTTGTTTATCACATCCAGGAGGTTTTTGTGGATTCTTTTGAATTCTCTTTGTATAGCATCATATTATCTGCAATAGAGATAATGTCACTTCTTCTATTCCTATTTGGGTGCCTTTTACTTGACTCTTTTGTCTGGTTGGTTTGGCTAAAACTTCCAGTACTATGTTAAAAAAGAGTGGAGATGAGACCAGCAGATGGCATAATGGTTATGTTGCTGAACTTCCACATGTTTGACCATGATTCGAATCCCAGACCTGGTGGCTTAAAACACACTGAGTTTATGTGTGCATGAGCCCAAAATCCCAAGAGGAGAATGGAGGAGAATGGATTGTGATGGGCCCTCCTCCCAGGGGTTCATTGCTCACTTTCTGTTTCTATGTCTTTCTCTGTCTCTCCAGTGAGCACATGCAGGCAGCCATGTCTTCTTCCAGTTTTTAGCTTTACTAAAATATTAGATATGGGTTTTTCATAGATGACTTATATTGTGTTAAGGAATGTCCCTTCTATGCTGAAAATTTTGCTGAAAGTCTTAATAATGAGGAAATGTATTTTATTGAACACTTTTTCTGCATTGGTTCATATGATCATATGATTTTATCTTTCCTTTTCTTAATATGATGTATTACATTTACTGCTTTGCATATGTTGAACCATCCTTGCATCCCTGGAATAAAGCCTACTTTGTCATGGTCTATTATCTTATTAATATATTGTTGAATATGATTTGCTAGTATCTTGTTGATAATTTTTGCATCTGGATTCATCAGGGATATTGGTTTGAAATTTTCTTTTTTGTCCTGTCCTTTTGGAATTAAGGTAATGGAGGCTTCATAGAATGTCCTGTCCTTTTGGAATTAAGGCTTCATAGAATGAATTTGGGAAGATTCCATCCTTTTGAATCTTTACAAATAGTTTGAGTAGAATTGGTGTTAGTTCTTTAAAAGTTTTGCAGAATTCAGAAGTAAAGTCATCAGATCCTGGACTCTGCTTTGTTGGGAAACTATCTATTACTGATTGAATCTCATTGCTTGTTATGGGTCTGTTCAGACTTTCTATTTTTTCCAGGTTCAATGTGTACAGAAATTTAAGTTATATGTATCCAGCAATTTGTCTAGGCTTTTTTGTTTGCTGTTATATAATCACTAATTGTATTCTGTGGTGATACTTTATATTTCTGTTATATCTGTTATAATAATGCCTGTCTCTCTGCAGATTTGATCTATCTGGTTCCTTTATCTGTTCTTCTTGATTAATCTAGCTAATGGTGTGTCAAGTTTGTTTATCTTGTCAAAGAACTAGCTTTTGGTTTTGTTTATTTTCTGTATAGTTCTTTTATTCTCTATTTCACTTATTTCTGATAGACTCTTTAGTATTTCTTTTCTCCTGAAATTTTTATTTTTGACTTTTTGGGTGTTTTTATTTTTTTCCAGTTCCCTGAGTTATGTCATTAGGTTGTTTCTTTGCCATCTTTTTGCCTTTTTTTTTTTTATGGGCACTACATGCTATGAACTTTCATCTATGACTGCTTTTGCTGTGACCCATAGGTTATAAACACTTATTTGTTCATTATCACTTGTTTCTGTGAACCTTTTGATTTTGATCTTAATTTCTTTTGTAGTCATAAAGTTTAGTTTCCATGTGTTTGTGTATTTTCAAGAACTCTTTCTGTAGTTGGATTTCAAGTTTGATTCCATTGTGGTCAGAGAAGTTGCTGGATATAGTTTCTACACATTAGAATGTATAAAGGCTTGTTTTGTGCCCTATTATGTGGTCAGTCTTTGAAAATGTTCTGTGTTGGGGTGAAAAAAAATGTATATTTTGTGAAAGCTGGTTGAAATACTTGTAGATGTCTGTCAAGTCCATTTCATATATAGTATCATTTAGATCTTGTATCTTTTGATTCTTTGTCTAGATGATCTGTCCAGAGGAGAGAGTGGGGTGGTTAGATCCCCTATGATTATCATGTTACAGCCTATATCTCCCTTGAGAATGAACAGTCTCTCTTTGATGTATTTAGGTGCTCCTGTGTTGGTTGCATAGATATTTACAAGTGTTATATCTCTTTGGTGAATAAATCCTTTTAGTACAATATAATGTCCTTTGTCTCTTCTTCCATCTTTCATCTTAAAGTCTATTTGTTCTGTTATCACTGTCACAACTCCAGCCTTTTCTTGGTTTTCATTTTTATGGAATATCTTTTTCCAGTCCTTCACTTTTGGTCTATGTATGTTCTTGTCAGTGAGGCATATTTCTTTCTCTCTCTCTCTTTTTATTTTTTATTTTTTGAGAGAGAGATTTTTGCTACGGGGTGCTTGCACTCGGTGCAGAGACAGAGAGAAAGACAAAGAGACAGAAAACGAGAAATAAATACTTGTAGATGTCTGTCAAGTCCATTTCATATATAGTATCATTTAGATCTTGTATCTTTTGATTCTTTGTCTAGATGATCTGTCCAGAGGAGAGAGTGGGGTGGTTAGATCCCCTATGATTATCATGTTACAGCCTATATCTCCCTTGAGAATGAACAGTCTCTCTTTGATGTATTTAGGTGCTCCTGTGTTGGTTGCATAGATATTTACAAGTGTTATATCTCTTTGGTGAATAAATCCTTTTAGTACAATATAATGTCCTTTGTCTCTTCTTCCATCTTTCATCTTAAAGTCTATTTGTTCTGTTATCACTGTCACAACTCCAGCCTTTTCTTGGTTTTCATTTTTATGGAATATCTTTTTCCAGTCCTTCACTTTTGGTCTATGTATGTTCTTGTCAGTGAGGCATATTTCTTTCTCTCTCTCTCTTTTTATTTTTTATTTTTTGAGAGAGAGATTTTTGCTACGGGGTGCTTGCACTCGGTGCAGAGACAGAGAGAAAGACAAAGAGACAGAAAACGAGAAATCACCTCTTCCAGGATGAATGGCCATACTGCATTCCCTTTTCCTCCATTCTCCTCTCAGGATTTTGGGCATGCACTCACACAAACTTAGCATGAGTTTTAAGCCATTGGGTCCAGAACTAGAACCATAGTCAACTATGTGGAAGTCCAGCAATGTAACCATTATACCATCTGCTGGTCTTAGTGAGGTGTGTTTTTTGTAAGAAGCATACATTCAATATTATTATTGATAATTGTGGATTTATCCCTGTCATTTTTTTAGCCATTTTCTCTCTCTCTCTCTCTCTCTCTCTCTCTCTCTCTCTCTCAGTTGTTGTTGTTCTCTTATTTCTGTTTGTCTCTCTTCAGTTATCTTGGTATAACACTCTCCTCAGTACTTCCTGTAGAGCTGGTCTAGTATGGGTGGATTCTTTCAGTTTTTTTCTTTTCTTTTGTTTTTTAATCTAATAATGCTTTTATTTTTCCTTCCTATTTGAAGGATAATCTTGCTGGATAAATTATTCTTGGTTGAAATGGTTTCTCTTTTAATGTTTTGAATACATAGTCCCATTCTTTCCTTGTCTGCATTGTTTCAGTTGAGAGGTCTGAAGTTAGCCTAATGGGATGACCCTATAACTCCTGCCCTTTTTTTAAGTGAGGTTTTTGCTACAGGGCACGTGCACTCGCACATAACTCCTGCCCTTTTTTTAAGTGAAGTTTTTGCTACAGGGCACGTACACTCACGAGAAAGACAGAGGAGAGAGAGAGACATAAAGCAAGAAATCACCCCCACACACACAAGGGGTTTGGCCATGCCACAATCCCTTCTCTGTTTTCCTCTCGGGATCTTGGGCATGCATGCACACGTGCCCAGTGTGAGTTTAAGCCACTGAGTCCGGGACTTGAACCATGGTTGATCACGTGGGAGTCCAGTGACATAACCATTATGCCAACTGCTGGTCCCAACCCTTGCCATTTTTAAAACATTGTCTTTGTCTCTGATTTTTACCAGTCTGTCTATGATGTGACGGGGGTGGGAGGAGGATTTTTTTTGTTGATTCTATTTTGGGTCTTTTTATTTCTTAGGTCTGAATTTCTTTATGTTTCTCTATATTTAAAAAATTTCAGATAGTATTTCATGAAAGAGGTTTTTCATGCCTTTAGTAGATTTTTCACCTTCTGGAATACCCATTATATAGATACGGGCATTTCATGATGTCTAGAATTTCTTATGTATTGTATTGTCCTCATTTTTTTTTTTTTTTTGGTTACTTTTTCACTCTTTTTGGTAGTTTGGTTGGTGTTGGAGACTTTGTCTTCAAGGTCAGAAATTCTTTCTTCTGTGTGGTCCAATCTGCTGTTAATGGTTTCTAGGGATATTTTAATTTCTTGTATTTTGTTCTTCATTTTCAGAAGTTCTGTTTGATTCTTTTTGGGGGGTGTCTATTTCTTTATGAAATTCCTCTTTCATGTCCTGAAATGATTTTCTCATTTCCTGAAACTAATTGTCTGTTCTCTCTTGCATCTCATTGAGTTTTGTCATTATGAATACTTGGAATATTTTCCTGACATTTCTGTGTATTCTGTGCTGTCCATTGTTGGTGAGGGGCTGCTACGCTCACTTGAGTAAGCATGTTACTTTTCTCATGTTTCTTGAGATTTGTGCTGGGTTTTGGTTGTCTGATATAGTATTCACATCAGATGTGAATACTATTTCCTATTTATTAGAGTAGACTCTGTGGTGTTGGTAGAAGAAATTTCACCCTTAGCTCCCAGGAATGTTCTTATTGGAAGCTGTGTCTTCCAAATCACAGCAGTTATGAATACCTTCAGGTGCTTGGCTTCTCTTCTCTACCAAACTTTCAGTTCTTGATGAGGTGGTAGCAATCTAAGGAGATATTACTTAGTGAAGAGGATCATGTCTCATGCTGTGCCAGGCACAATGAGTCAGTTGGTGTGCTGAAATTTCCAAAGTTACTCTCAGGGCCTAGGAGTACACTCACAAGGGGAGGCTTCCCCATGCCAGGCCTGAGTCTCCTGGTGGGTGAGGAGAGCCCAGGCTGCCAGACCACTGTGCGATGGAGTGGCAAGAGCTCCAAAGTTACTTCCACAGCCTAGGGGTGCACTCATAAGAAGAGGCCAGTGAAGATCTGATTGAAGTCTCCTGGTGGGTAGAGCAAGCTCAGGCAGCCAGAGCACTGGGCTTTGGTATGGTAAAAGTTCCAAAGTTACTCCTGGGCTTAGGGGCACATGAGAGGAGGCCTGCTGAGATCAGGTTCCAATAATATTACTTTAAAAGATTTAGGAGATTGTGTATTATTTTAATGAGCTTAGTTCTGAAGGTAAGTAAGAATTGAGGTTCTTATTCACATTATTAAAACAGGAAATATTAGTTCCTTAGAGCACACTGGTTAATTCCTTTCCATTTTGTAATACTGAGAGCAGCATCCAGAGATTTCAATATTTATTTTGAGATCTTGATATTAAAGTTACTAATCTCTTTAAAATTATGTCTAGAGTGACCAGCTTCCCTAGTTCATCCAGGACAGAAGAGTTTCTTATGACACAGGGCTTTCCTGGAAAGTTTGGGGGACAGTGACTCACCCATGAAGAAATCACCTTTAAACTTTATACCCACTCTATGTTTTGTGATTTGTACTGCAACACATTTACTGAAGGTTAATGAAAAGTTTCCTTGACTTAAATGCATAAACTTGTATTTTACCTAGTTTTATTCTCTCAAAAGTTTTGTTTCATGGAATTAATATTCTTTGAATATACATAGACATTTCTTTCAAAAGGAGGGGGCCTGAGTGATTGCATATGTATTTTACCATCCTGGTTGGGCTTGGAGAAGTGTGAGCCAAGAAAGGAACAGTTGCCCATGGAGATTTTTAATGTATAGCAGGGATTTTTTTTTTATTTGCTTTAATCGAATTACCTCTTTTTCTCTTTATTTTATGGTCTGTTTTTCATGAAGATATTTTTGGAATGTAGAGTTAAATAATTCATGATTTCTCAATTATTGGTTTAGGTATAATTGCTATTTCTTGAGTTGATTATACTCCCTTGAGTGAGCTTTTGGAGACTCCTTGTGTGGAGAAGTTTAAGATAAGAATTTGCACAAGTGAAGAGGCCATTATAGTACAGGTGGGCCAGTAGAGGCAGGAATAACATATTTAGCTGATCAATCTTGGGATTACCACACTTTTACACAGCTTAGGGATTCTTAACTTTTTGTGTGTCCTAGGCCCTTTTGGCAGTCTGGTGAAGTCTACATCGGTTTTCAGAGTATTTGGGATACATAAAATAAAATATTTGCTAATACAAAAGAAACAACCAGTTATAGTGATACAACTATCAAAATATTAAAAGGCAGATCTGCGATATAACAATATACTTCCTTATTACAGGACTAAATAACAATGCCCATTGCTAGTTCTAATGATTATAATTTCAATGTCACTGTCGTAAATATTCTCCAAAATGAGTTGCTATAAATTTTGTCCTTACATGTAAATACATGGTGCTGCTCTCAAGGAAAGGAGGGAGTTCATCCCTTCCTGTGATTCTGAGCTGGCCTTAGTACTTGCTTGGCCAATAGAATGTAGAAGTGATGTTCGGGGATTTTGAAGGCTAGGTCACAAGAACTCTTGCATGAGAAACCTTTTTGCAGGCATCTCACTTGTTACTAGGTTTTCCTTTTGGAATAAAGCCCCTACATTATGGAAACCCAAGTCACATGAAAAGACCATGTTTGTCACGTTGGTTGACAACCCTGGATAAGCTCCCACTAGTAGCCATCATTGATTTCCAGCCATCCAAGTGATCTATCTTGGATATCCAGACCAGTTAAACCCAGTAATGGGTCTTATTGACAATCCTAAGATTTTTCTTTCCTTTATCTACAAACACATTAAACATCTTTTTTCATCCTGAGGTCAATGTTACCAGGATTTCTTATGTGTATTAAATAATGGTCCTTGAGAAGAAGAAGTCTGTCATTGAGTTCATTAAGATTACACACGAGCACTGGCAGTGCTATCTACAAATACATTAAACATCTCCTTTTTTCATCCTGAGGTCAATGTTACCAGGATTTCTTATGTGTATTAAATAATGGTCCTTGAGAAGAAGAAGTCTGTCATTGAGTTCATTAAGATTACACACGAGCACTGGCAGTGCTGATGGCCCACATGCTACCCAAAAGAGGCTCACTTCTTCAAAGCGAGCATTGTCACTTGTCCAAAATTGATTTGTAGTATTCCATCACTGCCATTTACATAATGTGGATGATATGGAAGCTGTGTTCAGAAATCATGCATTTAGCAAGCAACCATTTCCTGGGCCCATTACTTTATGTACCAGACACTTGGCCTCATGTTGAAATAACATGGTAGGGGAAACAGTTTCAATACCTATCTGAAATTTAATGCCTAGTAAGGGAGAGAGAAGTGTAATCATATGTGCAATTATAAACTAATAAAACTAGTAACTGTGCTAGAGGAAACATTCAGAAAATGATGAAAGTATATCATATGGGGATCTGGACTGGAATGAGAGTGAGTCCAATTATAATATGTTAGGCTAAAAACAACCATTTAAATATTAACTGTTACTACTAATAGATATACCCAGCATTTCTCAAGTGTTTGCAATGAAGCTAGCTCCTTATAAGCATCATGTGGGATAAAGATAAATAAATAAGTCACATAAATTTGAGAAGTTTTGGATTAAGCACAGATCCAGACATCTCTTTATATCTTTTTTTAAAACCCTTTATACATACATCTCTTTATATCTTTTTTTAAAACCCTTTTATATGATAATGTGAATTGCGTAACTTCCCAAGGGGGATATAGAATGCACTGTTTCTCAAATATGTTTGACCATATAATCTTTTATTCACAGAACAGCTCATCATGCTGGTATTTCAGGGAAACACTTTGAGTACAAAGTACTCTCACATCTAATCATCATTCACAACTATTCCATGAGGTTAGGTATCCTGTTATATTAGTAAGGTTAAGTTTTCTGTGCATATCAAAGATCTGAAAAATGGAAGTTTATATTTCTCTTACATAAAAGGAAATATGTTCCGTAGTGCCAGAGACTTGGACTTCTATCTTCTTGTTCCACCATATATTGTTTTCATTCAAAATATCTGTTAGAGCTCCAGCCATTGCAGCCACATTCCAGTCAGCAGAAAAGAGAAAAGGTTCTTCTTGGGAGCCTAATATGACACTTTGTTTATTATTGTCCTAAACTTAGCCAAATGGTCACATCTAATTAGAAAGGAGGCTGGGAAATGTAGTCTTTCAGTTAAGTGAGAGTATATGCAATCAAAAACTGAAAAATTGATGTTCTTATTACTGAAGAAGGAAAGAGTAAATATTGGGAGGAAACTCATGGTCACTGTCAAAACATTCTCTTATTTTGGGACCAGCAGATGGTGTAATGGTTACATCACTGGACTCCCACATAGACAACTGTGGTTTGAGTCCCGGACCTGGTGGCTTAAACTCATGCCAGTGCCCACCCCAAGATAATGAGAGGAGAATGGAGAAGGGATTGTGGTATGGTCCCCGGGGGGGGGCTGATGTCTCGCTTTCTGTCTCTCTCTCTCTCTGTCTCTCCATGAGTGCATGTACCCTATAGAAAAAAAAAATCTCTTAAAAACAATCCTCTTATTTTATAGCTGAGGAAAATGGACCCAAAGAGGCATGGCCACAAAAAAGCTCAGGGGTCATAGCAGTAGTACAGAGTGAGATCTGTGCCTTTGGAGTCCTTGAGTCTCTCAAGGTCATTACACTACTTCTATTTAAACATGTGTAGTGATTAAATGAGAGTCTTTCAAAGACTGGGATATAGAGGGTCATGATAACATGTAGAGGTAACACCATTTCGAAGAGTATTTTAAGAGAAATACATGTTCCTGAGAGACATCATCATATATTGAGAAATTACTGGAACTTGATTAGTAAAAATTTGTAAGCAGCCTGTGACTATTCTTTGTCTGGGCTGCATCACTCACACACAGATTCTGGTTTTCAGGCTGCTATGCGCTATAGACCCTGCTCTGTGTCTAATGGCTTGTCCTCACTTTTCTTCCTTCGTAGCATCAGTGATGCTCTGTGGGTCCTGGTTGCATCTGAAGCCATCTGTTTACTTCTCTTTATTTACACGATAACATCATCTGATACCAATTCAGTGTTGGGATAAAAAAAAAAACACAAAACAAAACAAAACATTGGTCTTACCTAGATTGTTCTGTGTTTTTGTCTGATTTAATGACAGTGAGCTCATCTGTCTGACTGCATTTCTCAGGCAGCAGGAGTGAGTATGTGGAGAGATGGTGTCCATAAAACCCATGCAGGAAGGTTTGCACAGAGGTGGTTGGTGTTCTGTATGGTGCCAGGACTGGCAGAGCTGTGTTCAGCAGTGCAACTGGCAAGTATCTTTCTGCTGTCTTCCAGCACATTCTTAGGTCTTCTTATCTTTGTGGTCTCAGTATCCACTATAGCTGCAGAACAGCAGATGTTCTTTGCATAGTGATTAAATGACTGAATGAATGAGTGGATGGTAGGTTGGATAAAATCCTGATTAAATCACAGCCCCTCTCTTCCATTCATATTGATGACATAATTGCTGGACTTGAGACAGATCAGTAGGAATGATTGCTGTTGGCATAGTGAGGCCGAATGCCTCAGGGTGTTTGCTCTGGGGATGTGGCTGTGGTCCTGATGCAGGGCACTGAGACTGACAACCCAGGCAGGTCCCTACTCTTTTGTCTCAGCCCATCACATAGCAGTACTTTCTTCTTGCAAGACTAGGAGGGTAAGCATCTAGAGCAGTTTCCTCCTATAGGTTCAGGTATCGGTAATTCCAATCTGCAACAGAATTTTTTTATACCTTAGTGGGAAAGTGGGCATGATCCTATGATGGCACAAATTTTATAAATAGGATTTAAGTTTAGCAAGTCCACTTCTGGAAAGTAAATAAAGATATAAACCTCTTCTGTAGAGTGGCTCCCAATTGCTGACTCCTATCTTCTTCTGAGAGAAAACTGAAAAACATTCCCTCTAAAAACAAGTTGTCTCTAAGACTTCAGAGTTCTAGTGATATAGGAAGGAAGTCTCTGACCCAAGGCTATCCTGGAAGCCCCATGACTGCTCCTCATGCCTCAAGTAAGGCATCCCATGTCTGTCCTCTGCATCCACCCAGGTTGCTTTACTTGTAGGAGAAAGGGTTTCCAGAGTTTGCTTCATGATCTGTGTTACCATGTCCATGATCTGTGTTATCACATCCACATGAACTTTCTGGAGCTGAGGGAAAGGCGCAATATTTCCATTTCCGTTCATTGTGGCCTGTTGCCTTGACCTCCTACCGTGTGGACTTGAGGATGTTACCTCATTGCTGTCCTTGATCCCTCTGCTTGTCTCTGCCTTCCTTCATTTAGGTGGTTTGGATGAATGAATGGCATATGGACGTCAACGTGCAAATAGTAATAGCTATAGTTTAGGGAAAGTCGGCCTAGGTCTTTATTCACTGTCTAATGAAGGAGGTTTCCAAAATGGAGTATGAAAGATAACCAGTTAAGAGCCAATAGAAAATATGAGAAATGCTATTTTAATTCATTTTTATCTCATCCTTTGAAAAATCTCCTGTTTGTATGTTTTGTTAGTAGATAATATTTATTATATTAATAATATGTCAATTATTTATTTGGAAATAATATTGGAATATATAGTTAATTGTTGTTCTTCTAGAGAAGTAGTATTTGGAATTTAATCAAGTTTAATACCATATTAGTTCTTACTTACTGTAAAAAGAGTTCTCTTTATAAGACATGTGTTAGTAAAATATAAGGTATTCAAATGTTCCTTGTCTTAAAATGGGTTATATCCTGATAAGCCCATCATAATTTGAAATGTGTTTAATGCACGTAATCTACTGAACATGATAACTTAGCCTAGCCCCCCTTAAATATGCTCAGAACACTTACATTAGCCTACGGTTGGGCAAAATAATGTAACAACAAATCTATTTTATAATAAAGTTTTGAAAATCTCTTATAATTTATTGAATACTGTGCTGAAAGTGAAAAACTAAATGTAATCCTTACTATCTTAAGTCAAAGTCATTGTCAGTTTAAAAAACAAAAGCAAAAAACAGTGGCAGCCCACACTATCCTAAAATAAAAAACTATTAAGTCAAACCATCATAAGTCAGAGATGACTTCACATGTATGAGAGAATTTCAGATAGTTTGTGGAAAAATGGAATTAAGATGTAAGTTTACTTTGGTACAAAAATTTTTGAAAACCAAGTGTAGTTTTTTCATATTATGCATTTTACTTATACATTATATGTGTATAAGTTTTAGAAAAGATTTTATAATTAAATAATAATATAAAATTAAAATTTTGATTTCAGGAACCAGAGCTAAGTCTGGGTTATGACTGTAAGATAATTTTATTTTTTCTCATATTTTATGTCCAAACAAGTTAAACTTTGCAAAAATTTGAAAAACCTAACTGTCAAAAGCAACAGGTTTTAATTTCCTACAACAATTTGGGGATATTTCTGTCATATGCCCTTATTTTATAATTATTGTATATATCTTTTTAATACCTTCAGTACAAAGCACAGGATCTGGCATATAGCAGAAACTCAATTAATGCTAGAACTGAGTATGTGAATGAGGGAGATGTAGATTCAGGCCAAGCAGTCTTTATTGAAATATTTCTAGGGATTTTGGAAACTGAAGGGCCTGCTGTCAATGTCACACTGAGAACCTTGGCACACAAGAGGTGGGTACAGGCTGGCAGTCTCTAGGAATAGGATCACAGGGCTAGAGTGTGTGGTTGTCTGCTGCAGAACTTGCTTTGTAATCATTCCACACAAGCATTTATTTAGAATCTCTGGTTCAAAAATCTGCTTTTCCTGAGATGTCTTCCCTATAAGTAAAAGGATGTACTAAGCAAGAAAGAAGGTTCATTCCCTTCTTAATGGAGTTCTCTGAACTCTAGTATTCCCAGGAGGAGTCTCTCATTTTCCTTCTCCCCTGGTGAGCTGGTGGCCTTTCCTTCAAGCTTCTCCACACAGCCTGCCTCCTCCCTCCTCCCTGCACCTTCCACCTGAGCAGTTTTTGGGCCTCCTGTGGCTTAGCACCTGAGGAACTGATGGGCCTGGTGTGACTTGCCAATCAGGAGTTTAGAGCTCTCTGGGGATTTACTGCTTCCCAGCCTGCAGGCCTCCTGTGGCTTAGCATCTAGGCAGTTGACACACCTCCTGTGGTTTTAGCTAGTGAGCAGCTTGTGGATCTTCTGTTTGCTGTGAAATCAAGTTTCAGAGGTTACCTTTTCTCATTTGCATAGTGTTGATGCACCTGTTTTTGTTTTCTTTTTTGGTGAAACTATAAAAGGAACAGTATAAATGTGAAAGCTTTGATGGCAGCTTAAAGCTATGACATTGGCTACTGCAAAGGGGCCCAAATTTTGCTGTTCATAAAACAGTTGAGGCCTAAATACTGGTACTAGAGAGGAGATTATCTGTGACTGAGGAAATCAAAGAGATGCAGTAATACTTTTAGGCTCCTAGTGTATGTACTTGGCACGTATTTGTGAGATCTTGCCAGTCCAAATGAATTAAAAAGGCTTCTAACACTTTTTAATTATCTGATTCCTCTGGAAGTGCCACTGAAGGGATGACTTTAGGCACAGCTAGCTGGCTCTGGGACAGGAAGGAAATAGTTAAAGGATTCTAAACTGCTAAAGAGGGGTTTTTCATTTTTCTGAGAAAGGAGCAGTTTGCATGGAAATCACAGCTTTTATACATTAAGTATGGTTATGAGTCTCTTTCTGAAAGCTGCGTGAGAAATGTGGACCTTTTTTCCCCAAAGGAAAATGAGAACTAGGACCAGAGATGCATGTAGCTTCATGCCAAGGATTTTCAGGTAACAAAGAGAAGGGAGAGACTGGTTGGTTCTCATGAAAGAGATTTTGTTGATTACATAATTTTTGCCACATCATGCCTGACCCAAGGAAGCAAACTTTAACCATGATTTTTATTAGCTCTGCTCTTTCAGTATCTTCTCTTTTCCAATCCTAGTTCCATCATGTCCCTTCATAGACAAACCCAAGTCATAATGCATGAATAAGGACGGGCTATATCAGAATGCCAGTGCCAAGTGCTGTACTTGTTTTTTCAAGATCCCAGTTTTACTTGAATAAAAGTCATCAGAGGAGCTGGGTTAAAGTGAGAAAGCTATAAAATACCATCAACAAGAAATTATACAAGTGGGACCAGCAGATGGTGTAATGGTTGTATGACCGGCCACAGTTTGAGTCCCAGACCTAGTGGGTGGAAACTCATGCTGAGCATGTGTGTGTGCATGCCCAAAATCTCAAGAGGAAAATGGAATAGAAGGGATTGTGGCGTGGCCCTCCCCACCAGGGGGTGATTTCTCATTTTCTGTCTCTCTGTCTCTCTAGCAAGTATATGTGTCCTATAGCAAAGACTCTCTTAAAAAATGATGTTAAAAAAATAGAGGTACTGGGACCAGCAGTTGGCGTAATGGCTATGTCTCTGGACTCTCATGTAGTCAACCGCGATTCGAGTCCTGGACCCGGTGGCTTAAACTCACGCCAGGCGTGTGTGCGTGTGTGCCCAAGATCCTGAGATGAGAATGGAGGAGAAAGGATTGTGGCATGGCCATCCTCCCTGGGGGGTGATTTCTCACTTTCTATCTCTCTGTCTCTCTCTATCTTTCTGGTGAGTCACGCACCCTATAGCAAAAACCTCTCCAAAGAAAGAAAAAAAAAATAGAGGTACTTAAATCACTTATTACTTGGAATCAAAAAAGGGAATAAGTTATGTAATAATTATAAAGCCATTGAAGAATATGACAGATTGGGATGATATCAGATCCTCAATAATTTAATAGCAGTTGCAGTAATTAGAATATGTTAATAACATTAGCAGAATTAGTAATAATATACCCATTACAATAATAAAATAATAATATAAGCTCAGATTTTGTGTGCAAGGTACTGGGTTAAATGTTTATTTTATTTCACTGAAAAAAGATATTTATTTATCTCACTTTATAAAGATGGTGTGACATTGGCATCATATTTTATACACAGGAAACCAAGATCACGAGTAGACATTCTTAGACTTTAGCAAGCATAAGAATCAAATTGGTCCAGCAGGTAGTGTAGTGGTTAAGGTGCTGGACTCCCACGTGACTGACCACAGTTCAGGTCCCTGACCTGGCAGCTTGAAACTCATGCTGGGCATATATGCACCCAAAATCCTGAGGAGAATGGAGGAGAAGAGATTGTGGTGTGGCTATCTCCCTAGGGGTGATTTCTTACTTTCTGTCTTTCTCTCTAGTGAGCTAATGCACCCTATAGCAAAAATTTCTTAGAGAGAGAGAGAGAGAGAGAGAGAGAGAGAGAGAATTAACTAATGTGGTTTAAAATTTTTAGTGGTTTACATTTTTTTTTTTTTTTGGAGAGGTTTTTGCTATAGGGCATGTGTGCTCGCCAGACAGAGAGAGACAGAAAGCGAGAAATCACCCCCCAGAGTGGGATAGCCATGCCGCAGTCCCTTCTCCTCCATTCTCCTCTCGGGATCTTGGGCATGCACACATATGTGCCCGGTGTGAGTTTAAGCCACCGGGTCCGGGACTCGAACCGTGGTGGACTACATCGGAGTCCAGCAACATAGCCATTACGCCAACTGCTGGCCCCAAGTGGTTTACATTTCGAACCACTTTGCAAATAATGCTAGAGCAGTCTATTTATGGGCCACACTTTTGAAAAGCCTCAGCTTAGAGGATAAATAACATCGCTTGTTCCACAGCCAGAAAATGGCCAAGCAGGGATTTGAACACCGGGGTGTCTTATTCTTGTTCCTCTTTTATTCTGTCATTTACGCACTCGACCATTGTGCTACAGTCAGTCCTTAGTGAGCTCTTTAGCCCTTTCTTCCTTCTTCCTTTGAATAAATATTGTTTTCAATTGGAATCATGAGACATCTGAAAAGTCATGGTGTTTTGCTATGTTTTTTCTGCACGAAAATGTGTCAGGACTTTTCCAACAACCCGATAGATTTGGTCTTTTTGATGTGTATTTATGTTTATAATATATATCTTTAAAAATACTAATTAACTATTTTACTACATGTCAATTCACATCCTAAGCATTTGAGATTAATTCACTTTGGAATTCTTAAAACTACCTCATAGTCTCTCCTAATTCATCTCTCTCTCTCTTTTAAAAATTTTTTGACAGAGAGAGAGAGAGAGCGAGAAAAAAATGAGAAATACGCCTCCAGGATTGGCCTCAGCACAATCCCTTTCTCTCCATTCTCCTTGAGATTTTGGGGACACATACACACATGTCCAATGTGATTTTCAAGCTGCTGGGTCTGGGACTCAAACCATAATCGGCAATGTGGAAGTCCAGCACCTTAAATACCATGCCACCTGCTGGCCTCAAATCTCTCTTTATAAGACCCCCTAAGGACACTGAGACAAAAAGCATAAAGCTGATTGACAGGAAGACGGTGTTTAGACAGTGTTTAGTCAGTAACATGACTCTGTTGTTCTATGCCATGCTAAGAAGTCTCTAAATTCCACGATGAAAAAAATATGTTCTAAATATTCATAAGTTACTTCTTAAAGAGTTAAAAAATATATTTTGGATACTATTTTTTCAGTAATGACAGGTAAATCTGCCAGATCATTTAAAATTACTGCATAGTATTCCAGAGTAGAATGTAGTACGATTTATCAAATGTTATTTTGCTGATGGACATTTGAGGACATTTAAGGAATAGAGAAGAAGGCATTGCAGCATGGTCATCCCTCCTCAGGGGGGACTTTTCATTTTTTCTCTCTCTGTTTCTCTGTCTCTCTCTGATAAGTGCATGCACCTTATGTAAAAACAAAACAAAACAAAACAAAACAAAGCAAAACAAACAAACAAAACTTAAAGAAACCATATTATATGATCAAGTCACATAATTCTGGATGAACTGAAAAGTCCTGTATTAAATATAAAGGAATTAAAATATAGGAGACTACATTTATTCTTTTATATACTTTTTAATGTTCTGTGTTTCTAATGTATGTCTTGGAATATGCTTAAGCCAAATTTGGGGGTGATATTGAATTTATTATTGATGATTGTTCAGTATCTCTTTTTCATAGTACTCTTGTTTTCTTTGTGTTTGTATAACTTTGTGTGTCTGCCCTTGTTTTAAGAAGGATGGGAGAGCAAAGTTCTTATTGCAACGAATAAATTGCAAATTTAAGTTCTCCTTATTTGTGGTACTAAGAACTTTCCAGAGAGTACTATATTCTATTCACAGTAGTGGGGTTTAATCTTGTCCGAATCTCTATCATTGTGGGTGGCGGAGGAAAACTGCATGCCTGGCAAGGACAAAAAGAGAATTAAAAAGAATCACACATGCATATACAAACATAGGACTAAAATTTTGCCTGTAGCAAATGAAAAGTATGAAAATTTCTCTCTCTTTTTTTTGGAGAGGTTCTTGCTATAGGGCGTGTGCAGTCATCAGAAAGACAGAGAGAGACAGAGAGAAACACAAAGCAAGAAATCATTCTCTGGAGGGATGGCCACGCCGCAATCCCTTCTCCTCTATTCTCCTCTCAGGATCTTGGGCACACACGCACACGCGCTCGGTGTGAGTTTAAGCCACTGGGTCCAGGACTGGAACCATGATCAACTACATGGGAGTCCAGCGACATAGTCATTATGCCAACTGCCAATCCTGAAAATCTCTATTTTTTTTTTAAGAGAGATTTTTGGGCATGCATGCATACATGCCTGGAATGAGTTTTTTTAAGCTGCCATGGTCAACTGTGTGGCAGTCCTTCAACGTACTATTACATCATCTGCTGGTCTCTAATATTTTTATTTTTAATTTTAATTTCAATTAAAAAATTAAAACTAAGCAATGTATTTACTTGTTCAAAATCCAAAGGCACAGGAGAATATCCATTGAAAATTCTCTGTACCTCTGCCTTCATTTCCTGAAAACAGTTCTCAAAACATTTCCTGAAAACAGTTCTGTAAAAAAAAAATACATATTTTTTTTCTTATCCTCTCTTACTACATAAATGTTAACATTTTACAAACTGTGTTGCACCTTGCTTTAAAAGATTTAATTTGCAGATTGGTCCATATTGGTACATAAAGTACTTTCTTATTTTTGAAGAGATTTATTAAGGTATAATTCACATACCATACAATTATTCCATTTAGAGCGTTCAGTTCATGACTTTTAGTGTATTTTCAGAGTTGCACAACCATCACCATAATCTATTTTGAAACATTTCATTAACCCCATAAGAAAACCCACACCCCTTAGCCATAACTCCCTAATCCCCCATCTTTCCAGCCCCAGGCAACTGCTAATCTACTTTTTGTCTCCATAGATTTCCTATCCTAGACATTTCACATAAGAGGAATCATACATTGGCTTCTTTTACTTCGTATAATGATTTCAAGGTTCATCCCTATTGGAGCATGTAACTGGTTTCTGTTGGAGAATGGATGGGCAGCTAAAAAGATCCCATGTGTGAAACACATGTTTAGTTTGATATGTGGCTGTGCATAAACACACATGCATTAATTACTTTCTTTCATGTTTATGTACAGCACTCGCTCATTCTTATGCATTAGTTCTCATTAATTTTTTAAAGAATTATTTATTTAATTTTTATGTATTCATTCATTTATTTTAATTTGACCACACACACACACACACAGAGAGAGAGAGAGAGAGAGAGAGAGAGAGAGAGAGAGAGAGAGAGAGAGAGAGAGAGAAAGCAACACCCCAGATCCTGGACTCAAACCATGGTCGGCTATGTGGGAGCGTCCAGCACCCTTAACCACCATGCCACCTGCTGGCCTCTCATTGGTTCTTTTTAAAGGAACCCTGTTTAGATGATGTTAAGGTAGTAGTTTCTTAGAGAGACATTAAACCAAATGCCCAAATAGATTTATTTTACATATAATTTTGTAAAAAGATCATCCCTGCAAGTGGAGTCTGATGTTTACATGATTTAAGTAAGAGCTGTACTGAAATTGTGTCTCAAGCTTATAATCGTTTGAGGGAATATTAATTTTCACTATTATATCAATTCTTGTGTTTCTCTGGGAAGGAGACAGTGCGTATAAATTGCAGTGGCCCTATCTTCTCTTTCTTCCCTTCTGTTACAACAGAGAAAATGTTCTACCTTCTCTCAAATATAATCCCACCTGGTGTTCTCTTTATCCTGTGTTCTTCTTTTTCAGGTACCTCAGTCTGTTAGTTGTCTCGGTTCTGTCCTGTGTCTGCAGTCTTGTCCTATCCGCAGAATACTTCCTATCAGCGTACACACATTTCTTTGTATGTCCCATATAATCGATACAGTTCCCTGAGTCCTTACCTCCTTCTTCATACTGATGGCTCTTCCCCTCATTCTGTCTTTAGTCCCTTGGTGGTTCTGAGAACAAACATTTTCTAGATGTAAAATTACTGAAACTATTCAAACTGTGAAGTTTGTTTTTTCTTTTTCTAAGTATTGGGTCCCTATGTCCAACTGTCACATTGAAGTCTCCACTGGATTGACTCAATCTGAAGCCAAAACAACCTGAGGAGCATCCCCCCAACCCACTCTTCATTAGTCTGTCATCCCCGTCTGCCAGCTCGCTCCTACTGCTGTCCCTGTCCAGAGCACGACGTCATCTTCCATTGCCAACTGCTCAGACTCTTCTTGACACCTCAACCAATCTTGTCTGTTCTTTTTCCTAAATATTATTCAAATATTTATTTTCTAAAATCTCTCCTTCCCCACCCTAATTTATGCATTATCACCTCTTCTGCCTTTAGTCTTTTTTTTAAAATTTGCTATAAAACATGTTGGACAGAGAAGGGAGGGAGTGAGAAAGCATCCCCAGAGAGGATGGCATGCCACAATCCCTTTTCCTCCTTTTTCCTCTCAGGATTTTGGGCACACACACATATGCTCAGCATGTTTTTACAAGCTGCCAGGTCCAAGACTCAAACCATATACTCAACCATGTGGGATCTAGCTGCCTTAACCACCACACCAGCTGGCCCACATTATTTCTTCGAACTGCTAGAATGCCTCTTAGTTGTTCTCTTCCTTCTACCCATGCCCTCATCTACTCCCATTTAAACATCACTCCCCCTGCAGTGACAGTGATCTTTTAATAATATGGATTTGTTGTACAAATTTTCTGCTCAAAAAACCCTTCAGGAACTTACCATCATTCTTAACTTTTTGAGAGTTTTTTTGCTATAGGGCACATGCACTTGCCAGAAGTACAGAGAGAAACAGAGAGACAGAAAGCGAGAAATCACCCCCCATGGGGGATGACCACACCGCAATCCCTTCCCCTCCATTCTTCTCTCGGGATCTTGGGCACGCATGCACATGCACCCGGTGTGAGTTTAAGCTACCGGGTCCGGGACTTGAACCGTGGTCGACTACATGGGAGTCCAGTGACATAGCCATTACACCTACTGCTGGTCCCCTTACCATCATTCTTAATATGAAGTCTCACAGTTTTTACTTTGCCTGATAACATCTCACAAATTATGTTCCTCCTTGTTCTTTAAGAGATCAGCTTCCAGATCTGACCCATAGCCTCCAGAGTCCTGCCAGATATGTTCCTTTGTCTAACTTTCCAGCCCCACCTCTCATCACTCTCCTACATCGTCCACAGTCCAGGCCCTCTTACTGCCTTTTTCGGTTGTTTGAATGTATGGAGCTCCTCAATTCTCACTTCTCTTACTCTGCCTTCTCTGGAGCATTTGGT
Organism: Tupaia belangeri chinensis; assembly: GCF_000334495.1. Taxonomy (NCBI): domain Eukaryota; kingdom Metazoa; phylum Chordata; class Mammalia; order Scandentia; family Tupaiidae; genus Tupaia; species Tupaia belangeri. The sequence continues at coordinate 1,057,126 of NW_006208319.1, forward strand.
CTCCAACTCTACACCTGGCTAACTGCTACTCCACCTTCAGTTCTCGGCCCTTTCATTCTGGTCCCTCACTGTTACTCTCATTGCATTATGCAGTTTCCTTCCCACCACTGTGCACAATTTGTACCCATGTCATTATTTTTGTGATTGTGTTCTAATGTCTATTTCCTCTACAAAGATTGAGTTTCATAAAGCCAGGGAGTGTGTCTCTTTGATTCATACAACAACAGAGTGAAAAGTATAAAGTGAAAATTAAATAATACTTGTTGGACATATGAAAGAGGTGGTAGCTAATATATGATTATATGCCTGCCACGTGCCAGACACTAATACTTTTACATGTGGTGCTTCACCTCATCTCTACTGTCACCCCTGTAAAGCGTTATTTCTCTATTTAGTCACATCAGTGAGTAGAGCATGGGAGGAGCAGGCACACAGTTGAGAAATGACTGAACTATAGAACTGCTTAGAGCCTGGATGAGTGTTGGCTATCAGGGTATCAGTAGGATTCTGGTCTTTAGGAAGTTAGGAGCAAATGAGGGCAGTGGTTTCTCAGAGATTGATAGGCACTAGAAAAAGGGGAGACAAACACAGTCTTCCTTACTTCAAAGTGAGGAAACATCGGGACCAGCAGATGGCATAATGGCTACGTTGCTGGGCTCCCATCTAGTCGACTGTGGTTCAAGTCCCTGACTCGGTGGCTTCAATTCACACCAGGTGTGTGTGCATACGTGCCCAAGGTCCTGAGAGGAGAATAAAGGAGAAGGGATTGCAGCATGGCCATCCCCCCTGGGGGGTGATTTCTCGCTTTCTGTCTCTCTGTCTCTCTCTGTCTTTCTGGTGAGCTCACACACCCTATAGCAAAAAAAAAAAAAAAAAAGTAAAACAAACAAAGAAATAAACAAACAAACAAAAAAACCTCTCCAAAAACCAAAACCAAAACCAAAACCAAAAACCAAAGTGAGGAAACATTGCCTGTACCTTGCAATGGTTATTTGATGCCATATTATTTCTATTATTGCATCAGAAGCAAATGCTAAAAAGGCCACAGACTACTTCCTTCCATCACCTCACCTAATCAGTCTTCTAAAAACATTTTCTTCTCTACATCGAGTGGGAGATTGTTTCACTTATGTTAGTTTTTTTGGCATATATCACTTTGCCTGACACAGCACTTGATAGTATTTGCTAAGTGAATGAATTAATGAATTAGCAAATGTATTGGTCAGTAATAATACTTTTAGACTTCTAGAAACCCTTAATTTAAAAAAAAGGGTTAACACTAAGAAAAGTATTTCAGTATCTTTGATAGGCAGAATGAAGGTATTTTTAGATTACTGGAATTTTTTTAAGATAATTTTTTTCTTCCATGGAGTAGGGATAGAGAAAGAAACAGAGACAGAGATAGCACTCATTACCTGGTCCCCAACAGTGCAGCCCTAGTCCTAGAACCCAGGTCAGGGGCACACATGCCTGGGGAACTCAGGGAGTTCATGGAGTCCTCCAGATGCAAACCAGGAGCCTGTCTAAGCCTCTTAGACCACTTCATTGTACTGCTGTGCAACCAGTCAGCCCTGAATATTGGGGTTTTGATAGGGGCTGTAGAATCTGGACATTACTGGTAGGAAATTAAAAATTTAAATCCAAGTTTTGGGTACTTTCATGATCTCTGGGCAAATATTTAAATTTAGTGAAAACAATTCTTTGAATTGAACACAAGTAATTTACTAAATTTTATAGGGACTCTTGTTAAAAGTTTAGGACTTTCCAAAAATCATGGTACCATGGTAAATATTTAGAACAATGAAAGCTTCTACAATTTTTGGACTTATATAACATATAGGGATTTCAAATTTAGAAGCATAACATATATGCTAGTTTACACAAAAATTATTAATTTGGGGCTGGTGCCATAGCTCAGTAGTTAAGGGAATCAGATCTTACATAGCTGACTATGGTTCAGATCCTGGCCCCAATAGCTTGAAATACCCACCAGGTATGTGGCCATGCATGCTCAAAATTTTATTTTATTTTATTTATTTATTTTTTTTGGAGAGGTTTTTCCCATAGGGCACGTGTGCTCACCATACAGACAGAGTGAGACATAGAGACAGAAAGCGAGAAATCACCCCCCAGGGGGGATGGTCACGCTGCAATCCCTTCTCCTCCATTCTCCTCTCGGGATCTTGGGCATGTACGCACACGCGCCCAGCGTGAGTTTTAAGCCACCGGGTCCGGGACGCGAACCGCAGTCGACCGGGGCCGGGACGCGAACCGCAGTCGACTACGTGGGAGTCCAGTGACATAGCCATTACGCTAACTGCTGGTTCCCATGCTCAAAATTTTATGATGGTATAAAAGGAACAGAGGAAAAAGCATCCATTAGAGGGTGCTTTCTGTCTCTTTCCAGTGAGTACACACACCTAATGGCAATTAAAAAAGGAAATTATTAATTTTGATTCAACATATTAAAATGTAGAGGATTTACTCAATATTTATTACTCAAGCTCTTTTTTAAGCACCAAATATGCAATTATATAATAATATATACAATTTAAAAAAATATATAGAATATTGGGACCAGCAGTTGGTGTAATGGGTATGTTCCTGGACTCCCATGTAGTTGACTGTGGTTCGAGGCCGGGACCCAGTGGCTTAAACTCACGCCAGGCGTGGGGGCCTGGCTGCCCAGGGTCCCCAGGGCGTGTGTGCATGCATGCCCAGGGTCCCAAGAGGGGAATAGAGGAGAAGGGATTGCAGCGTAGCCATATCCCCTGGGGGTGATTTCTTGCTTTCTGTCTTTCTGTCTCACTCTGTCTTTCTGCCATAGGGCGGGCGCCACCACGCCCTCACTCTGTCTTTCTGGAGAGTGCACACACCCTATAGCAAAAACATCTCAAAAAAAAAAAAAAATAGAATATAAAACTCCCATATTTTAGGAATTTATTAATGTTTTGGAGTTTTTTTCTAGTTAAAATAAACAATTGAAAATGAGAAACAAAATAAAAACATTGAATTAAAGGAAAGGCCCTCATAGCTTTCTTGACATACTTGCCCTCTCTAGTGTCAAACAGAGACGAAAAGAAGATTAATTTAAAATATAGGCTGGTTTGGAGAAATACACTCACCTGCTACAGTGTTTGCTAAACGGCCCTTTGCCTAAAAACCCTCAAGGTATGAATCACTTATTTCTTAGATTACCTTTTTTTCTTCTGGGTTATAGTGTGAAAATATATTTATTTAATAGAAGTTGATCTCATTATTTTTCTTAAGGAAACAAATTAAAACAAAAATCCACATAGGAGAATAATTTTGGTGCCTCGTTTGGCTTTAACACTCACTACGATGTGTAAAAATTGGATCACTTAAGAGTTATCAGTTTGCACGTCTCCACACATGTAAGCATCATTCACTGTCAGGGTTAGAGAGAGATTTTTATCCTCAAACTCAGGTTAGTTGGGGTTCATTAACAATGTATAGAGGTAATAGAATTATGTGGATAAAGCCAAATTGTAGTTCAACATCAGACTTCAAGTTTATCAAAATACTTATTCTTCATTTTTAGGTCTTTTGGTGAAGGTCTAGTTTGTTGTTATTATTATTATTTTTGTTTTGCTTCTTTGTTTTTGAGACTTGGACCATTCAAGCAAGCAGAGCACTATGGGCTTTTTATAAAAAAGGCAGCATCAAGTCACTCTCTCAGAATTCTTTGAGGTTTTATGGAGAGAAATGCAGCATAACACCACCTCTACATCAAAAATCAAAGCAAGCTTGGAATGAGAATAGGCATGTTTTTTCCCTAGATTTAAAAGAACAGCACCTGCTATTTTCCTTTCAGAATTTGGGATGCAGAGGATTGATCTGATACAGTTGGTAATTTTACTTAAAAACCTTCCTATTAAATAGATTCCAAATATTTTTGAAGAACAGATGGTATAGACTAGAGGAAGAGATAAACATTGTATGTTAAACATTTTATTGATCAATTAAAATATCATAATTTAAAATGTTGATTCTGCTATAGGAATTGTATGCCTGAATGTGATTGTAAAAGACAGTGTATGTGGGGAGTGGGATGAGAATTTATTACCCGAAGTTTTGTTAATATATGTGCCTCTTCCCATGAAGTGAGGATAAAAATGGCTGCTTTCTAACTCTTCCTCTCCTCCTCCTTCTCTCTCTCTCTCTTTCTCTCTCTCTCTCTCTCACACACACACACACGCACTCACACACTCACACACACCAGAAAGGCAGATGGTTTCTCTTCAAGGTGTTAGAAAACTGGATTTCAGTCTTGAATCATGTGCCTCTGGGCACTTTGAAAACTGCCTCTTCTGTCTCTTTTTAAGACCAGTTTGAAAAAAAAAAAAATGATAGGCAGAGTAGGATAAAGAAACCACCTGTGTGGAATTGATGAAAAAGGCAGGTTGTAAAGTTAGCAGCTCTTTGAAAGGAGTTTAGTTCTAGAAAACGCATTTTTAAACTTCTAGCACTTTTTCCTTCAGTTTTTTTTCTGTAAGAGAATATACTCTGGAGAACCAGTACCATCATCTCAGTAAATTAGTCTACTTGACATTAATTTTCAGTCATGTTAACCTTTCATCTCGGTGAACTATTTATGTATGAGAGCTTCCGTACTATTTTAGGAGTACTTTTCTTGGGTATATTAGCCATCCTCATGAATTATGATAGCCTATTTGAAAAAATGATTGGATTCATCAAAAGTTAAACAAGACTACAAAGAAAAGAAAACACCACCAATCATTGTATAAAATATGTAAAGTATTTAAAACAGTCATTTTTGAGCTAAAAATACTCTCCTGTTTGGGAACCAGCAGTTAGCGTAATGCCTATGTCACTGGACTCCCACGTAGTCAACCGCGGTTCGCATCCCGAACCCGGTGGCTTAAAACTCATGCCGGGCGTGTGTGCGTGTGTGCCCAAGATCCCGAGAGGAGAATGTAGGAGAAGGGATTGAGGCGTGACCATCCCCCCTAGGGGGTGATTTCTCGCTTTCTGTCTCTATGCCTCTCTCTGTCTGTCTGGTGAGCGCACGCACCCTATAGCGAAAATCTCTCAAAAAAAAAAAAAGAGAAAAAAAATACTCTCCTGTTTAAAAAGAAAGATTAGAGATTGTTTAATTGTGATTCAAATGGCATTAAAATGTGCTTTTTTTTTCCGTTTACATATTTATAGGAAGATATTGGGACCATAACTGAGTACGAAGACAAACCAATTAATTATGCAAAGTACAGGAGAATAACAAACCTACAAATAATTCTTACATGTCCCACTCTGCCTTTGCATGTCAGAGCTCTCACTCAGAAATCTGAGCTATATCCCAAGTTAGTGAAGGGCCTCATTCCTGACAATAGGAGGGTTGTAGTAACAACTGTCTTCACCACCTAAGTTATGGAGTCTAATACAGTGAATACCATACAAGCAGTGAGTCTGCCTGCTCTAAATTATGCCTTCTCATGTGACCTCATCATTATTCCCAGGATCTGTGGCCTTTGCCCTTGATCTCATTTCTACAGGAGTTAGACAAGTGTCAGGCTCTTGGAATGCTATACAATAGTGACCTTGATTCCCTAACTTTGCTGGGAAAAAAGAAGTGAGTTTAAATTTAGTGTTGAAATGACATAGAATGCCTTGTAGCTTTGGTAGTAAAATTGTAAAATTATTTCTGTTATAAAAGAAGCCCTAGCCCTCTGTCAGAGAAATCTGTCTTTTGATTTGGCTCAGGTTTTCTGGTCTTGAGGGTAACTATTGCATTTATGAAAGACTGAACTTTCTTTGTTGTTGTTGCGTTTGGTGCATGGGGAAATTCAGGGGATTCTCCTTCATGTTAACTTTCCAGACATTGTTTCTAAAGTTTTATTTTGTAATTGTCAAAACAGAACATTTTTAGAACAAAACAAAGCTAAGTAAAATGTTGCTTGGCAAAAAGTTACTAGAATAAAGATGGTGGGTGTTTAGTGTTTGATGGATGAACAAGTGGTAAGAGGGTATAATTCGGAACCAAGAGACACCACCCCATGGCTGGCCCTAAGCCCCTTTGGGGGTAAAAGCAGTTTTTAATTACATCTGGAACTCATTAATTCTTTTTGGAGCCTCTTTCCAGAGCAGCTCCCCCATCAGCCTCCCATTGAGCAACAGAAATTCCAGATGGTTCCCTCCATATGCCAGTGCTTATTCTCTCAAGTAGGATAGATTGGTCACTGACAGAGTAGGATGGAATAGCCGTGACCAAGACAGGACAAGGTGGAAAACACTGGGACATAGTTAAATTAGAGGTGGTCCATCATTTGTGTTTATTAAGTGGGTTGTATAAACATAATTTCTGAGTGATTAATCTGAAATGTCTTGAGCAATTTTTCAGGAAGGATGTTACTTCTAGAGAATGTGGCATATTGATTCCAACTTCTACTCTGAAAATCAGAGAAAGCCCATACAAGCTGTCATTACCACTGAGGATGGGTCCGTTTCGGCCTATAGCTGATCTGCTCTAGAAGCTACAGTAGGGTAGATTCTTTTGCTCGGGTTCTAGCAACCATAGCTGTAATCTCTGTTACTGTGTGACTAATAGAATTCCTTCACAAATGTCTTCATTAGGCATATTTTTGTTTCATTGTTGAATAATTGTGTTACCATAAGCCTATTGATAGACTTTCCAATTTGAGGTAGCTAGGAATGAAAGCAAGGTCAACTTCTATACAGCTAAAGAGTTTATTATGATTTCAAGTGTATCATACTAAATTTTTGGTTTCTACATATGTATCCTTCTCTGATAATAGGAAATATGTCTTATTAGTTTTTGGATTTCCACCACCTAGCATGATTTGGTTCAGTGGGATCAGGAAAGAAGAAAGAAGAAAAGATGGATTCTGGAAATTTCAAAAGAAATTAAGAACAATGCTTTTACTCTTATCTTCCTTCTCTGCTTTTCCTTTGATAACATTTGTGTGTGTGTGTGTGTGTGTGTGTGTGTGTGTTGTTTGGTGTTATTTTGAACACCTAGTACATGTTAGATATTATTTTAGCTCTGAGAAAATGAAAGCAAGAATGGCAGCTTTAGTCTCTGTTTTCATGAGGTTATAATAGTTTGTCAGTGAGTCATGGGAAAATTGTTGTATTTAAAGTGGTTAAAGAAATGAATAGGAAATATTTCTTCAGAGAGATAGGGGGCTAGACTGTGGACTAATAATTAAAGTGGCTGGATCCCACATGACTGCACTTGGACTCCGTGGCTTAAGCAACATGCTGGGCAGGTACACATTCCTTTTCTAAATCCCAAAAGAAGAAGGAAAAGAAGGGATTGTGGTTTGACTGTGCCCTGTGAGGAGTGCTTTCCCACTGTTCCTTTTCTTCTCTCTCTCGTGGGTTTATGTACCTTTGGAAAAATTAAAAACAAAACAAATAGAACAGACTATGATGATTACCAAAAGGGAACATTTGAATTCTATGTACAAGTCACAGTTTAGATGAGAAGTTCACTAATGCCTACTATCCTAGTTTTATGCTTGTATGAATACTCAGTGGATGAACAGCCTCTTGGAAATGAATGGTATCAAGTTGGTTGCTTAACAGAGTTTGGGGAGGGTTATTTTATTATTTTGTAAAATCAATTTCAATACTCAATTCTTGGTGGAATGTGCTATAGGCTAGAACACATAAAGGTCATTAGTAGAGAACTCTTGTTTTTAAAGATGTTTGCTTCAAATTTTTTTCTTAAGGTCATGAAACCATAAAATATAAACCTAGAGCATCCTTTAGATATTTCACTCATTTATTTAAATGTTTTGAAAAGTGCCATAGATATAATTGAGATATTTATCTGTTGAACCTATCACACATCTTGTATTTTATCTTCCACACTGCAATAAGTGCTAAGAATTAAAATAAATAAATAAAGTCTCTTTCCTTAGGGAAGTAGGGAGAGGAGGAAGACATAATTACAGTAAAGACCAATCAATAAAAATTACCTCCTCACATACAATAATGTGTGTTTATAATTCAAATAATATGTTTTGGTTGCCTGGTGTAACTGTATAGAGGATGTCAGTGGAATGTGAGAAAGAGAGATTGTTTCCCCAGGAGGAAGGATAGAGCCAATGAGGGGACTGGGAATGGCTTCCCAGCAGAGCTAACACTTGCTTGTACCCTGGTGGATGAGTGTGTGGCACTGATGCTGCTGGGTCATGACCAGACTGTGAAAATCATTGTTCCACGTACAACTGAGAGACAGGGAAAAGAGAGAGAATGCAGAACTTGTGAACCAGTCCTGGAGATGTCCTACCCAATCTAAGTGTATTTTATTGGTCATACTCAGTCTCGTGACTTTATCTCATTGCAAAGGAAGCTATAAACTGTGGTCTGGAAGCCCAGGAGGAAAAGGGAAACAGTTGGTTTATAGCCCTATCCACAGGAGAACATCACAAGTCTTATAAGCAGGGAAATAGACAAGGACTTGGAAAAACAACTCGTGACAAGTTAAATTTGTTTGGGCAGGTCTTTAAGAATAGCAAGGAGTGATGGGGACAGCCAGGTGGCACTGTGGTTAGGGCAGGTGGATTCTCACATGGCTTAATTCAGTTTGAATCTCAGACCTAATGACTTGAAACTCATGCCAGGAGTGTGTGTGCATGTTTACCCAAAATCCTGAGAGGAGAATAAAGGAGAAGTAATTTCAGCATTGCTGTCCATGCTGGAGGGCAATTCTTACTTTCCCTCTCTCTATCTCTCTGTCTCTCTCCTCTCTAGTGGGCACAAAAACCTAAAAACAAAAAAGAACAGCAAGACGCATTGTTTTCTAAAATGAGAAATGAGATTATATTAACAAAATAAATGTTTAAATAGCTATACATGTGTCAGTGATTATGGTATTTAAAATGTATGCAGAAACATTTATTTGATATCTTTAATTCATGTTGAATTACAACTAAGCTTCAAAAATAATACTTAATACTTTGGCACAAAGGAAATATTTACCGTTCTAATTAAGAATGTTTTATTCATATATTATTCTACTGTTAATTTTGAACCAAACCTATTATTACTTCTTCTGAAGTTATATGGAAACTGCCTTATTAAAGGGAAGATGAAGAAGAATTGTTTTAAGTTGTTCATAGAATTCTATAAGCATTCCTAGCTAATGGACAATAGCCCAAATAGTGACAATATCCAGCATTTATTGAGCATGTACCAGGTACTTTGCCTTACACAATGGGAATTAGGAACTGGGGAAGGCTTACTATTATTGTACACTTTTTATTTATTAATTCTTTGTTTTGCTTTTTTTTGCCCTAGGGCATGTATGCTCACCAGAGAGAGACAGAGATTGAGAAAGTGAGAAATCACTTCCCAGTGGGGATGACCATGCTGCAATCCCTTTTCTTTCATTCTCTTCTCAGAATTTTGAACACATACACACACACACACATGTGCGTGCAAGTGCACACTCATGCACAAACACGTGGCTGCTGGGTCTGGGACTTGCACTGTTGTCAGCCATTTGGGAGTCTAGTGCCTTAACCACCATATCACCTGATGGCCCGAAAGCAGGTGTTTTTATTATTATCCTTACTTCACAGATGAGATAACTGAGGCACAGAGAGATACAATTCTTGGCCTACACAGTTAGTAAGGAGCAGAGCAGGATTTCAAACCGAAATAGTCTGGCTGCAGAGGTCAAGGCTATATTTACTGTTTTGAAATTAGAGTCAATGTGAAGAGAGGGACAGAGAGTAGGGAACTCATCTGATCTGTATGTTTGCACTGAAGTAGTCTTGGGGTAGTTGTTTGGGGCATAAGAAATACAATCTGGCCATAGCACTTGGTGTGTTAAGCAATGGCAGCATTTATTAATCATAGATTTTTTTCTTTTGTCCCTGCCTTTTTATTAAGGTCTATCTTTTAGCAGATAATTTGTTCTTCCAGGTACTGCACTGTGATGGCATAAGAAGTAACATAAGCTGTTCCTGGATAGTCAGAAGAGCCCCAGAATAAATCACTGGGTGAAAAAAGGTGGTTCTTGTTTTTGCTTATATGTCTGAGCAATTTCTTTTCTTTCCACAGACAAGACTATCCTTGTGGATACAGATCTTCCTTTCCTCAATGGCCTCTATGTGATGGGGACTTTAGAATTCCCTGTGGACAGAAGTAATGTTCTGAGTGTGGCGTGCATGGTGATCATAGGAGGGGAGCTGAAAGTTGGTGAGTAAAAGCAGAAGGATCGGGGGCATATGGAGATTGAGCTCCATGAGACCTGGATCTTAGAAATGGATGGGATCATTAAATAGGCTGTGTAACAGAGTTGGGGAGAGCCAAGGGAAGAACTGAACTTACTAGAAGAGCTTTTCCTTGGAAAGCTTTAGATATAGACAGAGGTGATTTTTATTGCTCATTTTCTCATGCCCACCCACCATCATCAGGTCATTTTTCTAGCCCAAGGGTCCTCATGCTGCTGTTCACTTTAGGGACATTTATTTATTTATTTAGAGAGGTTTTTTTTTGCTATAGGGCATGTGCGCTCGCCAGACAGACAGAGAGAGACAGAGAGACAGAAAGTGAGAAATCACCCCCAGGGGGCATGGCCACACCACAATCCCTTCTCCTCCATTCTCCTCTCAGGATCTTGGGCACACACGCACACACGCCCGGCATGCGTTTAAGCCACCGGATCTGGGACTCGAACTGCGATTGACTACGTGGGAGTCCAGCGACATAGCCATTATGCTAACTACTGGTCCCCTTTTATTTATTTTTAAAAACTCCTCAAGGTTACAGATCGATTCTTCTAATAGTTCTTGGTATCAGAATTCCTATGGTTCTGTCCTAGTCCACCTTGTGTTGCTCACAGAAAGTTCTGAGACTTAGTGATTTATAAAGAATAAACTCACAGTTCTGGTGACTGGAAAGTGCAGAGGCATGATGCTGGCAACAGGCCAGCTACAGCATGGCCAACAGAAGCAAAGATAATAGTGGGTGAGCACAGAGAGACCAGGATCTGTGTACCATGTGGGTCTCTGTCTGCCTCATTTCCTCTCCTTCTGAACCTACCAGGACTAACCATGACGCCCTGGCCTAGCCATCCAATCACTAATCTCTTCCCAGAGGTCTCACCCTGCAATGTAATAATCGGATCAAGTTTTTACATTTGTAAACCCGTTCCTATGGCTCAACACATAAATTTGCAGGAACACATTCAAACTATAGCAATCTCAGTCTTTCAGAAGCTATCATTGAATGAGTTTGATATCTTGTGTTCAACCAACTAATAATAACATTTAAATTGCTGCCTTAACATAGTTGTCTGGGAAAACATCTTTGAAAGTAAAGTTTATGTGCTAACACTTGGTAAATAATCTCAAGCAAGAGTGAAGGGAAAAGAAAAGTGAGAGTATGAAGGAGAAAAAGTAAACACAGGGTGGCCATAGCTTCTCAAGGAAGCATGCTTGGTGTGCTTGGTTATGTGGGGCGCCATGAAAGAAGCTTTAGAAAACCACAGTTTGGGACAATATGGAGCAGATGTGGGGAGAAGACAAGTAATTCACCTGTTCCACCTCAAAACCATTATCTTCCCCCTCTGTCATGTTTTATGATTCCTTGAGTGGCTAAAGAAGGGTCCAGACATTCAGTAGATGCTAGAAGACAAGCCTTCTCCTCCTGAGAATGAGGCATATGGCTGAGGCCCCAGGACAGAACAGAGTAGATGAACGGTCGTATAGTAATCACAACTACTACAGTGACTTACTTAAAAAAAAAATAAGTGTTACAGGTATACTGTGTACTTGTGACAGTTATAGGCAGTAAGTTTAAATGTTAAAAAAAAAAATATGCTCTGCTCCCAAAGGAACTACTCTGTAACTTAATAATACACTCTATCCCCAGAAAGAAGAATTAGAGAAATCCCAGAAAAAATACTTTATTCTAAAAAAAATACATCTGATGATAAGGAAATATTTAGATATCATCATTTAGTAATATCCACATTTTGGAATCTCTGGTGGGAGAGATTTCTGTGCTTTACTACCTATACAACACTTAAATCACTATAAGATTCCTAGAAAATTATGGTCAAACCCTTTCTTAAATACTTACAGTGATAGAAAAATTAAAACCTTTTGAGGCATCCTGTTTCTATTGTTTAAAATAGAAAGAATTCTTTTCCTTCTACCACACAAAAGTCTACTTTCTTCCAATTTCTGAAGGTCCATGTTCTTTCGTTGGGTGTGCAAGACATGTATCAAACCTCCTTTCTTCTATACCTTTTGTTCACATTTTCATGAATCTTCTTCTTTTACATTATGCAGTTCCTACTATTTTAACTATGGTTTGTAGTCATTGCTGTTTTTAATTTTTTACAATTTTATATATTTTCAGTCTATTGTTCAAAACTAGAAATGCACAAAAGCAAAAAAAAAAAACGTATACAGAAGAAATTACATAGTTGCGTTGGCAATGCAATAGCTGACTAAGACACTACCTTGAGGCATGTTGAAATCATTAAATACAACAGCTCCTACTGAGGGTTTGGCATGTAATAGGTGATTAGTAAATGTTATGTTATGAGTCAGGGTACCCACAGAAAACAGATATCACATGAATTGAATAGTTTGAAAAGATTTAAATAAAGGAACTACTTACAAAAATTTGAATGGAATGAGACATATTCCGCTCAGGACTAGGAAATCAGGGTGTCTTTACTAGCTCTTGCTTTGAAAAGGAAGTTGTAACTGGAATCTGGAGACAGACAAGGAGTGCATGAAGATTGCCAGATGGTGGCATGGCCCTGTGTATGGCCAGAGACATTAGTATAGGGAAGGAAGGACCGTACTGTCTTGCCTCCTTTCTTCTTTTGCTCATGCTCCCATTTGACTATATCCCACTGGAAGGCAGAAAATAAAAGAGAACTCATAGATGCAGGACACTGAAATCAGCAGCATCCTGGGGAACTGAGCAGGTTAGAGGACAGTTTGGAAACAGAGGTCAATAGCAGTTATCTGATATAGGCAGCTTCAGGTATCATATAAAATATGAGTCATGTATTAATACATCTGATTAAATTAACATCTTTTTCCATCTATGTCATGCTATTGGTCTTGCCAATTGTATTGTCAACTCCAACTTTTACTTTTTTTTAATAGGTGCTGCCTCAAATACTTACCTCTACACTGTATAATTATGAAGGACTCACTTTGTTTTCCTGTGGCTCTCATGTGAATTTAAGACTTACTTATTTTTTTATTTTATTATTTTAGTTCATTTTTTAATATTGAAAATACTTCTGGATTTTGATATTTTCCTTTTGGATCAATGCCATTCACCCATTTGCTTAATAGTCTATTAAATCTTCATCCAATTAAATTATAGAAATAATAAAACTAAGTCCTGTTCTTATTCATGGAAAACTCATTTTAGGTTGGCATCTTCTATTGCTAAGGTTGGTCTTTTTTTTTTGTAAGTTAGTTTTAGGGTTTTAAGGTCACTTACTATGATACATAACTTGTTGCCTGCAGATCTGTACCTTTGAAGGGAAGTGGTACTGTGCTACTTTCCAGTTTCGTTTATACATTTTGAATGTTTTTAAATTTCTCCAGTCCTGACTATATTTTTTATCTATTAGTAGATAATGGTGTTTTCTTTGTCTCCCTGCTTTATCCATGTGTTCCAGGCCTAAAGGTTGCTTATTGGAACCCATCTGCCCAATCCTATGTGTATTATGCCTGAAGGAAGACTTTCAACCCATCTGTCCAATTTTACCACACCCTAAAGAAATCCCAACATGAAATGGATAATAAGACTAGTTAGTAAACAAATTTAATAGATGTAGACGTTGGCACAGTGCGCTGCCAGAGTATGTCTGCGTCTGATGCCATTTGATGCAAGTCCCAGCACTGTGGAATTACATTTCTTGGTGGTCCCGCTTTTAAGGCAATTGGTGCTGGCAAAGGTATCGATTGACTTTTGGTAGAGTAGACACATAGAATCTTCAAATTAGAAAGGAAGTTCAAGATCAAAGCTTTGCTTAGAGGGCTACAGCTGTATCGCAAATGCCGAACTCAGTTTCATTCTTTGTTCAGTGCTTGTCTCATTAGTTTGATAAAAACTTGCAATGAGCTCAAAGGATTTTACTTGTGTATCCATTCTTTCTTTCATTATGTGTTGACTCAGTGCCTACCATAAGCCAAGCCACCAGGGGAGATACTGAATGCACAGAAATTGAAATCATGAACCCTTTCAAGAGGTGTCTCAATAAATAGTGGAGATAAACAAGAAAAATCACAATTGTAGGGACCAGCAGGTGGCATGGGTGGTTAATGCACTGGACTCTCACATGGCTGACTGCAGTTTGAATCCCATACCTGGTGGCGTAAAATTACTGCCAGGCACATGTGCATGTGTGCCTACAATCCCAGGAGATGAATGCAAGAGAAGGGGTTGCAGCACGGCCGTTCCCCCCAGGGGGTGATTTCTCACTTTCCCTCTCTCTGTCTCTCACTGTCTCTCCTCTAGTGAGAACACACACCCTTTAGCAAAAACCTTAAAAAAAGAAAATCATTGGGACTGACAGGTGGTGTGGTAGCTAAGGGAACTGGACTCCCACATGGCTGACCGTTGTTCGAGTCCTGGACCTGGCAGCTTGCTTTCTAACTTTCCCTCTTTCTCGCTCTGTCTCTCTCTGGTCAAATTAAAATAAATAAATTAATAAATATATAAAGTTAAATAAAATAATTTAAAAATTATTTTAAAAAAAGGAAAAGAAACCATAATTTGAAAAATATCTTTCAACTCAGCAGGGGCTTGAAGACAAAGGAAGAGCTCTAGAAAGGTTCATATTAATGGATGAGCATTACACTTTGAGAATATTATAGGGAATGGTATGTCTTTAGAGGAATAATAATGGTGATTATTCCACAGAGTATTAAAAAAATTAATGGTATGTAGGATTTTTGTGAAATGTGGTAACAGATGAAGCTGTTTGTCCTTATGGTGTGCTAAGGAGTTTGGATTTTATTATAAGTAGAGTGAATAGATGCTGGATAGTGCTTTTTTTTTTTTTTTTTTTTTTTAATTTTTTTTTTTTTTAATATACCCATCCTGTCAATGCTCTGCCTCTGTATCCCTCCTCCAAATGTCCTTCCCTAGGCCCCACTCCTCCACACACACCACATCTGGCATTCACACCCATCTCTTGTGTTTGTATATCTTTTAGTCAATCAGTTCCAGTCATAGAGTGCGGACACTCAGTATATATTAAGTGGGGACATAAAATGACTCTCCTTCATAGCCTGCTTGCTTCGATGCTGGGTAATTTTGAGCAAGGAAGTAAACTGGTTAGCTTTGGTTTCATAAAGATCGCTTCTGGCAGTGTTAGGAGAAGGAGCATGTGAAAAGTGAGAAGGCTACTGAGATATTTCAGACAAGTCGTTGTAAAGGAGGTAAAAATCACTAGCACCTAGTGACCATTTCAATGCAAGGTGAGGGGGAGTTGTTTAGTATATATCACTGACTTCAGGCTGGATGATCTCAGTTAGTGGGAGTGCCAAGAATAAATCTCCTTTCTACCATTCATTAATTGAGTCACCCTGGGCAAGTTACCTGAACTAGCTCTGTATCAATTCCCTTATGTCTAAAAGGGAAGTAATAATAGTGATTATTCCACAGAGCATGATAAAAATTAAATGTGCTAACATTTATTAAAGTGCTTGAACAGTGTTGAGAATATGGTAAAACTTATACAGTGGTTTATTAAATATATAGATTCATAAACCTTAAGTTTAGATTTCAATGAAATGTGTAAGTAGAAGTACCTAGAGGACAAGCAGTTTATGAAAAAGGAACCTAAGGGAGTGGACTGTATGAAGTATATGCGTATTTAAGGATTTAAGGGTCACTAGACTAAATGTGAAATTGAAGGCACGAATAACATTGACCAAACAGAGTTTGGAGTAGAGAAGGAAAAATGGCTAATGCTAGTATTTTTTTAAAAAGAATTATTTTATTTATCTTTATTTATTTATTTTAATTTGACCAGAGAGGGACAGAGAGGGAGAAAGTGAGAAAGCAAGTCACCAGGTCTGGGACTCGAACCGTGGTCAGCCATGTGGGAGTCCAGCGCCCTTAACCACCACGCCACTTGCCAGCCCCAATGCTAGTATTTTAAGGAGCACTAGCCTTTTAAGAGTGGTAGAAAAACTGAGCTAAGGAAAGAGAATATAAAAGTAATAGCTATAATAGGTGCAAGGAAAATAAAATGACAAGAAAATAATGTCTAGAAACAAAAGAATGGAATTTATGAGAAATAGAGCATGAGAAGTGGCAAGAGATACAGTGGAGAAGAAAAAATAGGAAAGAAATTGGCTATCATTTTCTGGCTGTTTTTAATAATAGCTAAAAAATATAGCTTTGATTTAAAATATTATTCTGCATGTAGGACAATACAATCCAGCATATTGCTTGAGGGGTAATAACTTTTCATAAGCTCAACCCCATTTATCTATTCTTTAACAGCTTCTTTTTTTGGATTTTAATGTAGTCAAGTATTATTGAACATGCATCTCATGGCTGAAATGAACAGTTGTCCATATTAAGAGTGATGCCATTAAACCTTTATGGGATTGCTTTCATGAACAACTCATTTCCTTTTAGATGATGAAATGGAGCAAATAAGTAGATATTAAGAAGAAAATAATTTCTCTGATACAGTAATTTTCCAGTTTCACTTATATATTTGTCCTTTTCACCCTCTTTTTTCTTCTCCCTTCCTTCCTCTCTCCACTCCTCTTTTTTTTTTTTTTTTT
>NW_006208319.1:1074091-1098383 GCF_000334495.1 Tupaia belangeri chinensis
TTTTGAGAGGTTTTTGCTATAGGGCGCATGCGCTCGCCAGACAGACAGAGAGAGACATAGAGACAGAAAGCAAGAAATCACCCCCCAGAGGGGATGGTCACACCATGATCCCTTCTCCTCCATTCTCCTCTTGGGATCTTGGGCATGCACACACACGCGCCTGGCGTGAGTTTTAAGGCACCAGATCCGAGACGCGAACTGCGGTTGACTACATGGGAGTCCAGCGACATAGCCATTATGCTAACTGGTTCCCTTTCATTGAATGCCAAATCAGTGCTAGACATTATTCCTGGCACTTGAATATTCAATCCTGAATATTTGAGATTAGGCAATACAGGTAAGATTCCTGCTTGTATTCTTTCTGTTGTTGGGGGAAAGAGATGATGAAATTGTAAATGAAATGGGAAAGATAAGTTTAGAAGGTGATACATGCTCAGAAAGGAACTAAAGAGGACAATGAGTTGAAGAGAAGTCCAAGCTGGATGTTGGCCACCTTACACTATGTAGTTAGTAAAAATCTTTCTGGAGATTCAAGTGATCTCAGACCTTTAAGACAAGAAGGAGCCAGACCTGCAAAGATAGGAACTAGAGTTACAGACCAGAAGAAGGACTGGTGCAGAAGTCCCAAGGCAGAAATGTGCTTGGCATAGTTGTGAGCAGAAAGGCAGCCACTATAGCTGGAGAATAGTGAATAGTAGTATAAAGTGAACATCGTGTGTTTCATTATGTGTGAGTTTCAAGATACACAGTGCTGTTTTCTAAAGGATAAAAGAACAAGATGAGTTCAAATTATGCTAAAAGGGCTATCTATTGACAATCTCTTGAATATGGCTTTACCAAGACAGAAATTGGACTATGACTCTCATAAATAAGGAAATTCCTAAGACCTGGATTAGAATTCTAGTTTAGTAACTCATCGTACAACATTTGGAAAATTCCCTGTACTAGCTCAATAACTGTGATGTCGCAGATTTCTATGGTTTGTGATTGCGTGCATTGTCTGTCTTCTTTATTGTATTGATGAGGAAACTAAGATCTTGGGAGTTTATTGATTTATTCCAAGGTATCATAGCTAATAAGAACAGGACTGAGATAGAGGCTATTTTAGTTATGCTAAATATTCATCCTTCAAGCCTTTGCCCCTAAAGTACTTTTATTGGGAAGCCTTTCCTGTTTCCATGCAATAGATTTCAGTTTGTCTTTTCTTCTCATTTATTCTATTTATTCAGGTTGTAATTACTGCATTTTATTGCTATGAAATGGTATGCTTTCATGAATAGCTTTTCTTTATTAAACGATAGACTTCATCAGAACATTTTACAGCTTCAGTTGCCTACTGCATAGTAAGCTTGTGATAATGTGCTATGTGACTAATTAGTGTATACTTAAACAAATGGACATATCTACGTCTTTCAGCTAAATGCATGTTTCTGTAAGACTTCCAAGTCTCCTTATATTTAAATATCTACATCTCTGAGGAAGGTATTATAGCATTAATGTTTAAATGATCACAATATATTTGTCTCCTATATGAAAGAAACAGCAAGTGCAAAAGCATATTTTAAAAGTTGATGATTCAGTAGAATACTACTCAGGCATAACGACAAAATCTGGTCATTTGTCACAAACCTAGTAGATATAATGCTAAGTAAAATATAGCTCAGGCTGTAAAAGATGAATACCTTGTGCCCCCAACTAAACATATACCAAATATCTGCACCCTATGGTACAAATTGAAGGACGCACAGCACAGAAACAGAGACAGTAATGGTGGATACCAACAGCCGTTTAGGGGAGAGTGCATAGGATGTTTGGGAGAAAAATTGTTAATGGACATGAGAATGCATATAAATAAGGGGAAGAGGCTAGACTGGTGCATCAGAGCAGAGTGAAAAATATGAACAATTTAATACATATATTTATATGTATATATTTGAGAGGGTTTTTTTTGCTATCGGGAGCGTGTGCTCGCCAGAAAGAGAGAGAGAGACAGAGAGACAGAAAGCGCGAAATCACCCCCCAGGGGGCATGGCCACGCCGCAATCCCTTCTCCTCCATTCTCCTCTCGGGATCTTGGGCACGCACGCACGCACACACGCCCGGTGGTAGTTTAAGCTGCTGGGTCCGGGACTTGAACTGCGGTTGACTACGTGGGAATCCAGCGACATAGCCATTACGCTAACTGCTGGTCCCAGTAGATATTTTTAAGAAAAGCTATTAAAACTATTAACAAGTGTGCACAACATAATGTTGAAGATAAATATGGGTATATCCCTGATTTGATGATTATATAATATATGAGTGCCCTAAAAACCCCACACCATAGCCCACAAAGCTATACATGGATTATACATAAACCAGAAATCATAACTTTAAAAAGTAAAAAGTTTAAAAAGATTGTAAAGGTTGATGATCTTGGCCAAAACTGACTATAACAGAAAAACTGATAATAAATGCCCACCTCAAAGCTTGTTCAATAAACACTGGTTTATTGTGCCAGACATTATTCCTGGGACTTGAATATTCAATCCTCAATATTTGGGATTGAGCAAGATAGGTAAGATTCCTGCTTGCATTCTTTGCCCACAAATAACTGTCTAAACCCATCTCTTTTATCAGTGACTC
Organism: Tupaia belangeri chinensis; assembly: GCF_000334495.1. Taxonomy (NCBI): domain Eukaryota; kingdom Metazoa; phylum Chordata; class Mammalia; order Scandentia; family Tupaiidae; genus Tupaia; species Tupaia belangeri. Next base: position 1,076,717 of record NW_006208319.1, read on the forward strand.
CTGTTAAATGAGACCTTCTTACTAGGCCACATGTGTTCTTTGTTATTTTAGCTATCAATTATGTTAACATAGTGTTGATCCAAATTTTCCATTCAATAAAGACTACATTTAACCTTGTACTTTTAAAATTGGAAATGGGAAATTCTCTTGTAATACAAGGGAACTTCAAAAAGTTTGTGAAAAATAGAATTAAAATATGAGTTGATTTTTGTTGAAAATGTTTAAATTGATTTTTTCCATAATATACATTTTCCATGAACTTTTTTCCTTTTTTTTTTTTTTTTTAGTTTTTTTGCTATATGGCATGTGCACTCTGGAGAGAGACAGAGAGCTAGAGAGAGAGAGGGAATGTGAGAAGTCACCCTCAGAGGTGATGGCCATTCCTCAATCCCTTCTCCATTTTCGTCTTAGGATTTTGGGCATGCATGCAATGCACCTGGAGTGTTTTTCAAGCCACCATGTCTTGAATGCAGACTGCACAGGGAGTCATGTAGGTAGGATCCAGCTGCCTTAACCGTGTCACCTATTGGCCCTCCATGAACTTTTTGAGCCCTCACCTCCGTAGTTTATAGGAAAACTTCAGAGAGAAATAATCATAACTAATATATGTGCATGATTTGTTATAAAAATAGTATACTTATTTTTGAATAATAAATGTATAAAAATAATAAAATACATATATTTGTATAATTTATTTTTATTATATAAACAAGTTTGTATAATAAATATTCTGATGGATATTTAAAACTTAACAAAATCCTCCTTGCTCCCTAAATCATTAAGACATGGCCTAACTACTGGCATCCCTGGGGACAGAGCAGTTCATTGTTTTTTGGTCTGTCACAACCAGGCTATGATACACTGCCTATTCTGTTGGTAATTATATTAGAAACTCGGGCTTTTTTCCTAAAACTTGTCACATATTGTTTTTCAGGACCAGTGATGGGTATCCGTCAGTCCTGTCTCTCAATTGTATCTAGGAGCCTAAGGTCATCATTAGCACATGACTTTGTCAGGAAATGAAGTTCTATGTGTACAGAAGTTCCTTTCATTGCGTCCATGACTGGAACTTTCTTAATCCTGAAGAAGAAAAAAAATCCATACCCAGTTTATTGCCTTCCAAACTGATAGTCCCATAAGGCTCATTGGATGATTAATTAATAAGGAGAAAAACCTGAGAAAAGTATATATTCAAACATCCCCTAGCCTACAACCATAACAGCCAATAGTCAGATCCACTGAGCAATTAGAGAAAATCTTGTGATACTTGTTTAAAAATAATATGTTAAACTAAATATAAATGTCATCTTAAGTCCAATATAAATGTCATCTTTCAAGTTTAATGATGATTAGAAAAATTATAAATACCTACACATTTAATGTATAAATATAAGAGTACAAAGATATCCAAAAAATTGCTGGTTCATACATTGCTAATGAGGATCATTGGTCAACAAATCAGTTTGTTTACACTGACAGTTATCTAATGAAACTAAGCTGATAAAATATAAAGGTGACATCAACGATGTGAATCTCAAGTATTATACTTATTTAACTGGAAGAGCAACAGGGTAAAAGTTTTGTCCTTTATAGGTACAGAAAACACTAAATCCCATTTCTATGCTCAGAGAATCCTTAGTTATCTGGCTGCCAATAGTTAAAAAATATGTATTTCAAAATGAAATTAAGCATAAAAAGATGTTTATTTTATTTTTTTTAAGAATTATTTTTAAATTTAACTTTATTTATTTATTTTTACTTGACCAGAGATGGACAGATCAAGAGAGAGAGAGAGAGAGAGGGAGAATAAGCCACCAGGTCCAGGACTTGAACTGGGGTCGGCCATGTGGGAATCCAGCGCCCCTAATCACCACATCACCTGCTGGCCCTGAGATATGTTTAGTTTCTGATGGACATCATTTCTTTGACAAACATGTCCTTCAATATGTATGTATTGGTTCTTCTGTTCCATTGGGCTAGCAGTCTCTAGTAAACACATTTGTAGTAATCATCTTTACTTTACTAATCTAGTATTTCCTAAATCAGTGTTTCTTTTTTATGGGAGTCCAGTGACAGAGCCCTTACACCAACCATAATCTAATTGAAGTCAAAGACATCTACAAGGAAAACTGAAACATAATCTAATTGAAGAAGTCAAAGACATCTACAAGGAAAACTGAAAATCTTAAAAAAGAAATTGAATATGATACAAGAAAGACATCCCATGTTCCTGGATTAAAAACTTAATATAAACAAAATGTCAATTCTATCCAAATTAATCTACAAATTTACTGAAATTCTGATCAAATTACCAGAGATACTCTTTACAGGTTTAGAAAAAACAGTCATAGAATTTATCTGGTATCATAAGATCTCATATCACCAAAGCAATATCACAAGAAGAGTGTAGTAGAAGGCATCCACTCCATGACCACAAAATATATTAAAAGCTTTGATAATCAAAACCGCATGATACTGGTACAAAAATAGACATGTAGACTAATGGACTTGAATATATAATACAGAAATAAACCCCCAAAATGCAGCCAACTCAGTTTTGACGAAGGACACCAGACATTCTAGGAGGGAAAGCAAATGATGCTGGACAAACTGAGTATCCACCTGCAGAAAGATGAAATTGAACTTCTATCTCTCACCTTTAACAAAAATTAACTCAAAATGGATTAAAGATCTAAACCTAAGACCTCAAACTATAAAACTACTGGTGAATGAAACAGGGGAAACTCTTGGAGATATCGGAGTAGGCAAATACTTAAACTCATGCCGGTGTGTGTGCGTGTGTGCCCAGGATCCGGAGGGGAGAATGGAGGAGAAGGGATTGTGGTGTGGCCATCCCCCCTGGGGGGTGATTTCTTGTTTCTGTCTCTATGTCCTGCTGGCGAGCACATGCGCCCTACAGAAAAAAACCTCTCTCCGAAAAAAAAAAAAAAAAAAAAAGATTTATTCCTGTCTCCGGAAAAAGAAAAAAAAAAGATTTATTCCTACGTAAACTTTTTTTTTGTGTGTGACTATTTTAGATGGGATTGCTTTCTTCTATTCTACCTCAGTCTGCTCATTGCTGGTTTATAGAAACACTATAAATTTTTGTATGGCAATTTTGTATCCTGCTACTTTACTGTCTTCATTTACCATTTCCAGGAGTTATTTTGTGAATTCTTTTGGTTTTTCTATGTATATAATCATGTCATCAGCAAATAGAGACAATTTCAGTTTTTTTTTTCTATTTGAATATCTTTTATTTTTTCTCTTGTCTAAATACATTGGCTAGGATTTCCAGTACTCCTTTTTAAAGGAGTGGAGAAAGTAGGCAGCTTTGTCTTGTTCCAGGTTTAGTGTGATATTAGCTATGGGTTTTTGATATATGCCTTTATTGGGTTGAGAAATGTTCCTTCTATGCTAATTTTGCTGAGAGTCTTAATCATGAAGGGATATTGTATTTTATCAAATGCTTTTTCTGCATCAATTGATATGATCATATGGTTTTTATATTTATTTCTTTTAATATTGTATTTCACTTATGGTTTTGTATGTGTTGAACTATGCTTGCATCTCTAGAATAAGGCCTACGTGGTTGTATTGTATAATATTTTTAATGTATCATTGGATAGAATTTTCTGGTATCTTGTAATTTTTTGCATCTATATTCATCAGAGATACTGGTCTAAGTAGGTTTTTTTTTTGTTATGTTCTTATCTGTTTTGGGATGAAGGTGATTGGAGCTTTAAAAAATAAATTTGGGAGAGTTCTTCTATCTTGGGTCCTTACAAATAGTTTGGATAGATTGGGGGTTAGCTTTTCTTTAAAAGTTTTATAGAATTCAGGGGTGAAGCCATCAGGACCTAGGACTTTTCTTTGTTGTGAGATTATTTATTACAGATTCAATCTCATTGCTTGTTATTGGTCTATTCAGGCTTTCCATGTCTTTCTGATTCAATCTTGGTAGATTATATTGGAAAAGTAAATGACACATTTTTGCATAGAAAAAAATAGGAAAATATGTCACTTTTACAACAACCTAATATATGACCTGGAATTTGTCCATCTCATCCAGATTTTCTTGTTTGTTGTCATATAATTGCTCATAGGTATTCTCTAATGATCTTTTCTATGTTTGCCATGTCTATTATAATATTTCCTGTTTCATTGCTGATTTGATTTATCTGGGTTTTTTCTCTCTTTTTAATCAGTCTAGCTGATCAGTATGCCAATTTTGTTTATCTTCTCAAAGAATCAGCTTTTGGTTTTATTATTTTCTATACAGTTTATTTATTCTCTATTTCATTTATTTCTGCTTAAATCTTTATCATTTCTTTTCTGTTGGCACTTTTTCACCACTTTTTTGTCATTGATTTTCAGTTCCCTTCATGTTGCTAGGTGTTAGATGTGGTGTGTTGTTAGGTTGTTTGCCACTTTTCCATTGTTTTTCTTATGTGCACTAATTGCGGTTAACTTCCCTTTTATGACTGCTTCCACTCTGTCCTATACGTTATGGAAACTCCTATACTTGTCACATACTTCAGTCTTAATTTCTTCAGTGGTTGCGAAGTCATTCAGGAGTAGGTTGTTTAGTTTTTATATGCTTGTTTATGTTTGAGTTTTTTTTTTTTCTGAAGTTAATTTTAAGTTTAATTCCATCATGGTCAGAGAAGAAGCTAGATATAGTTTCTATGCCTTCAAATTTGTAAAGACTTGTTTTGTGCCCTATCATGTGATCACTCTTTGAAAATGTTCCCCGTGGGGATGAGAAGAATATATATTTTGTGGTTGTTGGTTGAAATGATCTATATATGTCTGTCAAGTCCATTTTGATTATGGTATTGTTTATATCCTTTATCTCTTTTCTTATTTTGTCTAGATGATCAGTCCAAAGAGAACTGTGGGGTGTTGAGATCGCCAATGATTCTTTTCTTTTTTTTAATAATTATTTTATTTAACTTCATTTATTGTCATCATTATTGTTTTTCAGTTTGATCAGAGAGAGATAGAGATGAGAGAGAGAGAGAGAGAGAGAGAGAGGAAGTGAGAAAGCAAGCCACCAGGTCCAGGACTTGAACTATGGTTGGCCATGTGGGAGTCCAGCACCTTTAACCACCACGCCACCTGCCAGCCCTCCAATGATTCTTTTCTTGTAGTCTTTCTCTCCCTTTAGATTTAGCAGTCTTTCTTTCACGTATTTGGGTGCTCCGGTGTTGGATTCATAGATATTTATAAATGTTATATCTTCATGGTGAATTAGCCCTTCTTACTACTATGTAGTGTCCTTCTCTGTCTCTTATAGCTTTTGTCTTAAAGTCTATTTTGTCTGATCAGTATAATGATTCTAGCTTTCTTTTGATTTCCATTTGCACAAAATGTCTTTTTCCAGTCTTTCACTTTCAGTCTATGTATGTCTTTATCTGTGAGGTATGTTTCTTATAGGCAGCATATAGAAGGCTATTGTTCTCGCTCTCTCTCTCTTTCTTGTTTCTTTCTCCATACAGTCAATCTGTGTCTTTTAATTAGAGAATTTAGTTTATTATCATTCACTGTTATTATCAATATTTGTGGGTTTGTCCCTCCCATTTTGTTAGCCATTTTCTTAGCTGCTTTGTGTTCTTCTTCTTCTTCTTTCTGTTTTTTTTTTTTTTTGGGGGGGGGGAGGGTCTCTTTTTCATTTTCCTGATATAGTACTTTCAGTATTTCTAGGGGAGCTAGTCTAGACTAGGTAAGTAGTTCTTGTTTGTCTTAAAATGATTTTATTTGTTCTTCCCATTTGAAAGATATTCATACTAGGTATAGTATCCTTGGTTGAAATTGTTTTTCTTTGAATATGTCTTTTCATTCTTTTCTTTCCTTCCTTGTTTTGGTTGAGAGGTCTGATATTACAAATGGGATAGTCTTTGTAAGTAAATTGCCATTTCTCTCTTGCTATTTTTGTCTTGTCTTTGCCTTTGGTTTTGACCAATCGGCCATGTGGGATTGTCCAGCGCCTTAACCATTATGCCACCTGCTGGTCCCCTTGGGTCTAGATTTCTATATGTTTTTTTTTTTTTTCTAGGTTTGGAAGATTTTCTGCAAGTATTTAATGGAAGAGATTTTCTATGCCTTTGTCTGAGTCTTCACCTTCGGGAAAGCCTATTATTTGGATATTTAGGCATTTAATAGTTTCTTGTATTTCCCATATGTTATCCTCATTTGGGGGGGGGGCTGGTATTTTTGTTCTTATTGGTGGTTTTATCTAAGTCAGTGGTTTTTTCTTCCAGGTCGGAGATCTGTCTTTTATGTGGTCCAATCTGCTATTAACACTTTCAAAGAAGGTTTTGATTTTCTATGTTACAGTCTTTTATCTCCAGAAGTTCTGATTATTTCTTTTCTATGGTATCTATCTCCTCCTCTAAGTTGTAAAAGGACTTTCTTATCTCTGTCACTGTGAATATTCTGAGTTCTTTTTCTATCATTTCTGTAAATTCTTTTGTGCTGTTTATGGTTGAAGAAGAACTATTCTGTTCCCTTGAGGGAGAGATATTTCTTTTTTCCCCCATATTTTTTGTATCTCTGCATTGGTTTCTAGTCATATGATGAACTGGACACTTCTTCCTACTTTTTTTGGTATTGACTCTGAAGTGTCAGGGGAGAAGAAGAGCTCTACTTCTCAGGTATGCTCTTGGGAGAGGCCTTGTCTTCCAATCAGAGAAGGGTACATGTAGCCACTTTAGGTGTTGATTTCTTTCCATAATCTCTTGGGACCAGCTGCACCTGGGGCTCAAGATATGAGATTCAACTTGGAGGGCAGGCAACACCAGTGGAAGAATTTTCAGCTGTTCTACTCCAGTAGCCAGTTCTCCCAGGCTCTCCGGGTCTTGTCAGTGGAACTTTAGCAGCAATGGAGAATGGATGACAGGAAAAGAATCCACAATCTCACACACCTGAGAGGGCAGAGTAGCACCAGCAGAAAGATTTTCAGCCGTCAAATCAGTACTGCTTTTTTTTTGTTTTGTTTCTTTTTTTTTTTTTTTCCCACCATTAGGATGTATGTGCTCACTAGAGTGATAGACAGAGATAAAGACAGTGAAAAGGAAAGAGAGAAACTACACCCCAGGGTGGGGTGGCCATGCTAGTCTCTTCTCTTCACTATCCTTCCAGGATACTGGGCACACATGCATACACACCTTGCATGAATTTCAGGCCTCTGGGTCCAGGACTCAAATCATGGTCGACCATATGGGAGTCCAAAGACATAACCACTACACCATCTACTGGCCTCAGTGCTTCTTAAATTGTACTTTTGACTCATGAACCTCTTTAGCAGTAATATAACATTCTTAGAGTTTAATTTTAATAATTAAAATAATAATATAATAAATCAAATGTTAAATATTATTTTGTATGAAAAATAATTTTAAGAAAACTAAACAAGTGAATGAAGGAATGATTTGTTTATTTTCTTATTTGGAAAACATAAGAGTGCTTTAGTTTGAGAGTCACTTACTTTTAATTTCTTGTAGATCCATAAATAAGTGATCATTTTAATCTTGTTTTTGAAGTGTCTACTTAATAGCACTTTAGAAATTGGACATTAATGACTAGAAAGAGCATGCCTTATTTATATATTTATTTATTTATTGGAGAGGTTTTTGCTATAGGGCACGTGCACTCACCCGAAAGAGAGAGACAGAGAGATAGAAAGTGAGAAATCACCCCACAGGGGGATGGCCACGCCGCAATCCCTTCTCTTCCATTCTCCTCTTGGGATCTTGGGTACGCACACACATGTGCCAGGCATGATTTTAAGCCACTGGGTCCGGGACTCGAACTGCGATAAACTATGTGGGAGTTCAGCGACATAGTCATTATGCTAACTGCTGGTCCTGAGCATGCCTCATTTTTGTTTGATTTAAAATTTTTAAGGCTAATTTTAAAATCAATGTCATATTTGCACATTATTACTACTGTCATTTTTTTACTAATATTACTAGTAAGCCAACATTTTCAAAAGTATGTATTACAATACACAAACACTGTGCATTGTATTAGTCTAAAAATTTTCTTGTTGCTGTTATTTATTTTATGTCATTTTTAAAATTTGACTAGAGAGAGTGAGAAAAAAATCACCAGATCTAGGACTTGAACTGTGGTTGGCCATGTGGAGGTCCAGCACCTTAACCACCATGCCACCTGCTGACCTGCATTGTACTATTAACATGCACTAAACCACTTAACCTTTACAAAAATGGATGTAATTGTTGTGCCTGTTTAACCATTGGAGAGACTTAAACTTCCAGAAGTAAAATAATTTGCTCAAACTATGTGTAAAGTTTTTAAATTTTTTATAAATTTTGTAAACAATAAATAACATTTTAATGTTTATATTCTGTTACTGATAAATTGAGAAGTCTGACTGATGGTAAAAATTTGTTGGCCTGAATAAAATAATTCCCTGAGGGGTTAGACATTATAATTTGGTAATGCCTACTGTTTTTATTTTATTATTGTTTTTTTTTTATTTTTAAATTTTTTTTGGGGGGGGAGAGGTTTTTGCTATAGGGCACGTGTGCTCGCCAGAAAGAGAGACAGAGAGATAGAAAGTGAGAAATCACCCCCCAGGGGAGAGGGCCACGCCGCAATTGCTTCTCCATTCTCCTCTTGGGATCTTGTGCACACACGCACATGTGCTGGCATGAGTTTAAGCCATCAGATCCAAGACTTGAACCCCGGTCAACTACATGGGAGTTCAGCGACTTAGCCATTATGCTAACTGCTGGTCCCACCTACTGGCTTTTATAACCACTTCTTATTTCACTGGACTGCAAGTCTCTTCCACTTTCAGATGGAATTAGTTTAATTGGAGAGGTATTTGTTAGAGAGAAGTGGGTCAAATATACACTAGGAATTATGAATCACAATTTAGTTGGCTCAGCACTACCTACCAGCTTGGATCTCATAGTAAGAATGTTGTAGAGGCTCTGCCCTGTAACAGGACATGAGAAAGTTACACTCTAGGTAAAATCCCAACTTCAAGAGTCATTCATATAATGTAATTTCTCTTTTCTTGTTTTTATTTTTTAAAGAATAATTTTTAAATTTTAGTTATTATTATTATTATCATTATTATTATTATTCAATTTGACCAGAGAGAGAGAGAGCAAGCTGCCAGGTCCAGACTTGAACCACAGTTGGCTCTGTGGGAGTCCAATGCCTTCACCACACCACCTGCTGGCCCCCTACAATGTGCTTTCAAGGCCAGGAGAAAGATACGTAAAATTGAATTTGGAGATAATGCCCTAACCTATGTTTTATGTGCTATCATCGTATTTATGGAATTTCAAGGTTAAGTCAGACAGAAATGCAAGTTATTTGAAAATACAACTTCTTGTTCTGGGTTCAATAAAATGCACCTGAAAAGTGGTGTATTGGGTAGAAGTCTGTAAAATTTTGGCCAGTTTTCAGTCTTTCAATAAACAAAAACTTATTGATATATGTTCTTGAAACATAGTCCTCACTTAAATAAATTTTTATTTACTATGAAATATGACACATGTACAGAAAAATTTGATAAAATAACAAAATATATAACTCAGATGTAATAAATCTATATTAGTGGCTATGTAATGAGAGATTATTATTTTAAATTTTTAACAAGAAAAAATTATTTAATGTGTTATATGAGAGTCTTCACAAATGAAGGCCCCCCAAAACAGAAATCTTTGTATTTCTTTTTTAAATTCTTTTAAAATTTATTTTATACATTCACTGTACATCACAATAGCTTATACAATGAATTATTTTAAGTTTTATTTCTCTCATTTCTAATGTGATTGAGCACTTTTTATATATTTACTCTCTATTTGAGAAAGTCTTATTGTGTGAAGTTTTCTTACCCTTTTTATGATAGATTTTCTTATAAAATCAAATCTTTTTATATTAATTTATTGAAGTCATAATTTTGGTACCTTTTGTTATTAGGTTATTAGAAAAGTCATGGCATATTTTTCTAGGCAAAAATGCATCATAATTTTCCCAAGACCCAATGTATGTATTGCAAATCTATTTTTCTACTCTATGATGTCCTTTTTTCTGTCTTAAAAGTATCTTTTGATAATTGAAAAATCTTTCTCTTAATATTGCACATTCTGTAAGCCTTTTCCAGTGGGACATGGTTATGTCACAATTCTTTTCGTCCATTTTATAATTCAATTAGTATTTGTACTCATGCACACACACCTGTTGTGGTTTTTAAGCTACCATGGCCAGGATTTGAACTGTGGTTGGCCTCACGGTATCTCCCTCCCTTACCCACTGTACATGAAAATATCCCTAGCAAATAAATTCTGTTAGCAGCATAGTTTCTTCTCTCGGCTCACTGAGAGAATGAGGTAGTCAGATAAAAGGCACTTACCACATAGGTTTAGAAAGTGTTGAGGTAAAACATGGTTTGCTGTGATAGCCCATAGAGGTTCATGTAACCCAAACTTAGTTGACAAGGAAGGATCCCAGGGAGAGAGCATTCAGGGTGATTTTGAAAATAAGTAAGTATTAGTTATGGGGGAAAAAAAAAAAGGAAGAGTGACTGTTCTCAGGCTATTAGTTATGGTGGAAAAAAAAAAAAAGGAAGAGTGACTGTTCTCAGGCAGAGGGAGCAGATGCAAAGAAGCACATGGCATTCTTGGGACTTGTGTGGCTTGCCTGTTGAGCATGTCAGAAAAACTGAAGAGAGTGAGGATTACAAATGAATAAAGATGTTTCCAATTATTTACTATTTCAAAGCATTTTCAAATGTTTGCTGTTAAAAAATCAATAACATTGCAGCAAAGCACCTTGGCCATTAATTTTTGTCCATGTTTCATACTGTTTCTTTAGGACAGTTTCTTGAAGCAAAATTGCCACAAAAGGGGCATACAACATTTTATTCACAAAAGAAGGCATCTACTTCAAGAACACAAGAGTCTTTTAGAAAGAAATTACCGTGGAGACACGTTTCAAGGGATGTTTAGAAGGTAGGCAGGATGAAACCAAAGGACTTAAAAAAGCTGAGAAATCTCATGTGCACAGAGGAAAAAGAATTAAGGAAACGATAAATATTTTACTATGGGGTGGCTTATTACAAGGCATGGGCCGTGGTGCTTATAGGGTAAGCTTAAGTGTAAACTAGGTTTATATTTGATTCCATCAGAGGCTTAGTTAATAAAATACTCTAAGGCCCTTTTCACTGTTTCTTACCTTTTGAAATTCATGGACTCCATTTGTACCATATTCTCGACATCTTTATAATGGTTATCTTTCATAAACCAGAACTTATTTTCTTCCATATCCCCAGGTGATTTTACCATCTGGATCCTATTCTGTTTTCCCTCCATTGGCCACCATCATACTAAGTAATATCAATTTCCCTTTACTTCTGTTTTAGGCCTCCATTTCCACATGTCCTAGCATGATCCTTATTATGTCTAAGGCCCAGCTCACCCACTTAATAGCTGTGTAATTCCTGACGAGTTTCTTAACCTCTCTTTGCCTCAGTTTCCTCATGAGAACCTCAACAATATTTATCATTGGGCTCTGAAGATTCATATGAAAATAATTGGAATATCTTCACGGCACAATGACGATCTTTTACTTTTCTCCCGTTGTGAACATATAAATTCACCCAGATTTAATATGCCTCTTGCTTTATTTTAGAACTGCTTTATCAAGGCTAACTGATGATGAACTGCATTATCCTGAGCGTCTTAGAAGTCGCTGCCCTTACTAGGGGGCAAAGTCCATGGTGCAGAGAACACCTTGTCTTTTCTCCGTGCTAGATTTGGGTATATGATGAGGCCTTCAGCTTTGAACGTTTTCTACTCACTAGGGTTTTACAAATTCAAGAAGCACTACCTTTTAATCCTAGACTGGCATGTATTTCCCTCTCACCCTTGCCTTCTTTCCACTTAGTCTTTATCCTTCATCTTTTCCTTCTCCCACATTAGAAACAAGAATCCAAACTCTGGTCATTTTCGATACTAAAAGATCAGGGCAGGCTGACTAATTTTGCCCAGACCCTTGAAAGCTCCACATGTGCTGCTGTTTTAGGTTGAATAATTGATTTAATCTCTGATTTTAGAGGAACGCTGAACTCCTTTTGTGGGACTCTGCATACATTTCTCTAGGGCAAAAACTGTCCTACTTTTTTTCTCTCTGGTATCTGTTTAGTGCTAGGCCATTTTTTTTCCCCCCTAGACTGTACATTACCCTCCGTGAAATAAATGAAATCACAGTTGGAAAATGGCTTACTGGACAGACTTATAACCACAAGATAAGAGCTACGCTATACACATTTACTTAACATCCTCCTCCTCCCTTGCTTTCCTTCTTTCTACTCTAGCACATCTTTGTTTTGGCTAAGAGGATGCATTAGTCTCTCAGCAGAGGATTTGTCATTACCTACACAGAGTAGCAGCGTACTTTAGCATCTTATTGCAAATACACAGACTGTGGGTTCTAATTTTGCTCACCCATTCTCCTACTGTGTAATTCTAGGCAGATTTACTTACATCTCTGAGTCTTGCATTCAAAGTCCCTTCAAGGGCAGGTCCTATGGCCTAATGATTAAGGTAGCCAGACCCTATGTGGCCAACTACATGGTTTGAATCCTGGCTCTGATGGTTTGAAAAACATGCTAGGCAACTGTGCACCGGTAGCCAGAATCCTGATGGGATGGAGAAATGGCAGAGCAGAGTTTGCAGCATGACCACACCCCATTAGGGGGTGCTTTCTTTCTCTGTTTTTCTCAGGTAAGCACATGCGGTATGTGTTCTCTAGCAATTAACAACAACCAAAAAAAAAAAGGAAAGAAAAGGTAGTCCCTTCTAGGACAATGGCTCTGAAGGCTGGACTGTGAAGATGAGGCTGGATAGTAAAGATAGGTACACAGCAAGCTTCACATTGACCCTGAGTCTTTTGGCTAGCCAGGTAAATGTGAGGTGCCAGCTGGGAGATAGGGGGGATGATTTCACGCTATCTGAAAGACTTCTTACCAAAATGACAATCAAGCCATTTTAAGGTGACCAGCTATTTTATATTATGTTTGACAACCTCATTTTCATTTTGTTATTTGCAGTTTTTAAACTAGAAAGTTTTGCTTGACAGCAAATTGGTTTTTTGAAACTGTTTGATCCAGTACTTAGTTTGGGAACTACCTTCTCAGCAGTTACTTCTTAAACAGCTTACTCTGTCATAGTTTATGTACTCAGATATGTTTTCTAAAGAAAAATCACCTTCCTTAGGTCCATACTCCCTAACACTATTTCAGCCAATTCCCCGAACAATGATCATATTTAAAAAGGGACCCGTACTTCACTGTTTGCATCAGTTGAGTAGGGTCATAGGGAATTCCCAACGGCTTTGTGAGTAACATAGCCTATGGCCTATGTTTTTACATTACTAAAAGAATTTAGAATTAGAAAATAATCTATATTACTTGTTTAATAAAAAACTTAGCAAAAACATATATTTGTTCAAATACACTCTGTTACTTACTAGTCAGATGAACTCAAAGAAACCCCTAAAGCTTTAAGTTTCATTATGCATTAATATTTAAAACCGGGGTAAGAATTATACTTACTTCTCAGGTTTGCTGTGAGGATTAAATGCTAAAATACAAGTAAGGAAATTTGGGGATTACACAGCCATAGAGTATTTGAGCTAGGTTTTGCTGTGATAATGATGTCTAACAAATAACTCCAAAATCGTAATGGTTTACAACAACAGACATTTATGTTAGACTTGGTTAGACTCGGTTGGTTCTAGCTTGTGTGTTCTCTTCAGGTCCTTTCTCTGTGTCTCTTCATTCAGGCACTAGAGGCCATTTAAGAAATTCTCCTTTCATGCATGACATCTGCTGAGAACTTGCTAAGTTTCTTAAAGCATCAACTGAAAGTTGGCATTACTATCAATTCTATCCGAAGATAGAATTAATCAGGCCAACATTAGGTGAGGAAAGTATATACTGTTGTAATGAAGAAAGAAGAGTGAATATTTGCTGAACAACAATTCAGACTTGCTCAAGGAAGCTTACTGAATCTCATTTTTTCCCCTACCCTTTTTCATCTATATGACCATTGACTCTTCTCATATCGTCTACTTCATTGTATCTACTTTATATTACTGAAATTATGGAAAATAATTTTCCTCTCTTTATTTTCTTTTTTTTTTGGTCAGAGGGTGCATTTACACTTGGGGGCAGGGGTAGGAGAGGGAGAGAGAGAAAGCACCCCCGGGTAGGATGTGGTCATGCTGTAATCCCTTTCCTGCATTTTTTCTCTCCTACCAGGATTTTGGGGTATGCACAAGTATGCAGTGAGTTTTTCAAGTCACTGGGGCTGAGATTTGAACCATAGCCATAGGATCTGGCTCCTAGTGCGCAGACTTAACCACAGTGCTATGAGGACAGCTCACCCCTTCTTTCTCTTCTAACTTAACTGTATCTTAGAATGACAAATGTTTCTCTTAAACAGGTACTTTAGAAAATCCCTTAGAAAAAGAACAAAAGCTGCTGATTCTTCTTAGGACCTCAGAGGGCGTCTTTTGTAACCGTTACAATGGAATTCATATTGACCCAGGAACAATTGGTAAGAATATATGGTATCATTTTTAAATTTTTTATTGAAAATGAAATATGTGTATGTGTGTGTCTAGCAAAGTAGTATTATTCATAGTACACCCACTAAATTCCAGGCAGTATTCTAGGTAATTTATATTCACTAGTTGGGTTACAATCTCTCCTGTGAGTAGTGTCTCTTTACAGGTGTCAAAATAAGAATAACAAGACCCTAGCATTTGATAGAAAGTGGTCAGATATGGAGGATCTATTGCTGAGTGAAGTAAGCCAGGCTATAAAAGAAAGATATTGTATATACCCTGCCAATACATACCGACTATCCGCACTCTATGGTAGAGAGTGAAATACTGGAGGACATAAAAGCAGTGAAAATACTTAACAAGAATAAGACAGTGTGGAATGAGGGGGTGAAGAGAAGAGGATAGAGAAAGATAGCAAGGGAACAAATAGAGAGGAAGACATTAGTGAGACACAGATATAGCTTATTACCTGTTGATGACGACGTGTATAGTATTCTCAACTGGTTTGGTCTGAGAAGTATTTCATGATGGGTAAAGTCTTGTTACAAGCAAAATGAGAAATAGTGATTGACTGTTTAAAAAAATAATTGGAATAGTAAATAATGATGATGGAAAAAAACAATGAAAAGATATTGAATGATGAAGTGGGGAGTTTAATGTCTCTGTATTGACTGACATGCATGGCAATCCCTTTTGAAAAAGCAATGTAATACACTATAAAGTTATAGGCAAGACAATGTAATATAAACAATATTATGATGATAATAAATAAAATAAGTAAGATTAAAAATAAATAAATAAATAAATAAATAAATAAAATAAAAATAGAGATACCAATATGCAGAAGGCCTCACAGTTTTATAATTTCAGAACTTAGATTTATATCTAGATTGACCAGCAACTGAAGTCTGCATTGAGAGTGTATATTATCAGCTACAAATACTATGCCATTGTTGATGCATTTTTAAAGCTGATAGATCCCTAGATTATTAAGAACCAGTCTTTGTTAACATTTTTTCCAATATTGCCACAATAGTAATTCCAGTTAAAATTGGTCTATGTAAGAGCACCCAAACCGAGACTGGCCTTGTATAACTACATGTTGTAAGCCCCCAAATAACTCACTTTTAAAAGATAAGGTTCTGATGATCAGATTTCAGTACTTTCTTACTTTCTGTGTATGAACACTCCTAATTTTATAAGTAAAGAGGGATAACTTTCTGGGAAGCAATTTCCCTTTCTTTAAGGATGTTCATGTTTTTCAAAATTTGAGTTTCTCTTAGTTGTTTCTTCTCCCTCACTTATAGAGTAAGTAAAATGATTCAGTTTACTGTACTATATTTTATTATCCCGTTAAATATTATGTTGTCACATAGCTTAAATGTGTTACTATCAATAGCCAGGATATTGATTTCGCTGGATTCTCCTTTAGATGCCCTGTTGTGTTGGATGTTTTCAAGGAAGTCACTTAATGTTGTGACAAAAGAGAAAGGCCCATTCTTTGTGAAGTTTCTGAACTTTATGAGATATAAATTTAACATTAGTCAGCACTCAACAGCTCCCTTTCTGGATCTCGGTACTAAATAAAATAGGAACGATAATATTAGAATACTATGCAGTTTCTTATAAACATTGTCATGTAATATTTTGATCATGTTTTATTGTTTCTAAACAGTAGTTCATGCATTCTATTTATTTTACTTTTCAATAACATGAGACTCAAGATTTTTTTTTTAAATTTCAATTGACAAATTATATGGTTTAAAATAGAAATATTCCATCCTTTTCTGCTGAGGTCTCCTCTTTGTTCTATGGAGTGATGTCATTGGATCAAATTTTCAGTTAAGAGTATACATGGATGCCTGTGTGATGCCTGACACCAGCAATATGGTCAAGCCAGGGTTTTTTAAAAGTTTTTTTCTGATATTAAATTGAAATGGAGACATATTTGTTTCACCGCATGCCTAAATTTTTTGTGTTATCATTAAGTAAATGACAGATTTAATCCTTTTAAGTCCTTTTTAATCTCCTCAGAACAACTAAGAAATGGTGTCATTTTACAGTAAACCTTTGATAATTGGAAATCACCAAGAAATCTGCTTTTCTGGTCAATTGAATTTTCTGGATAATTCAACTTTAAAGACATGAACTGCTTTTGGTTGTAAACTTGTTGTTGGAAATCTCTTTAAACTACTTCAGGATTCTTCTCTGCCTAGCTTACATAGTATAGTAAAAAAATAAGGACTTTAGGTAAATGATGATATCTTGTGCAGTACATTTATAAAACTGTGAACATGAAAGACTGGTTTCAGGACATATCTTGAAAGTGGATTCTTTATACACCCATTAATACTTATTTTAGTTTTGTTGTCTTCTGATTTTTTCTTTGAGTATGAAAAATTATGGATGTTGATATAGATAATTAATTGGATTCTAATTAATGGATTTTTTAAAAATTTATGTTGGATGAAAACCCAAGGCTTATCATTTATACCTTACTGGTATTTACTTCTTTTTGGAGAGAGATTTTTGTTATAGGGCATGTGTGCTTGCCAGAGAAACAGAGAGACAGAGAGACAGAAAGTGAGAAATCACTCCCCTGGGGCATGCTGCAATCCCTTCTCCTTCAGTCTGTTCTCAGGATTTGGGGCACACATGCACACACACCTAGTGTGAGTTTTAAGCCACCAAGTCCAGGACTTGAATTCTGGTTGACTATGTGTGAGTCCAGCAATGTAACCACTGTGCCATCCCCTGGTTCCGAATTTACTTTTTATTCATGTGTTTTTTTTGCTGAAAATAATGACATTTTGAGATTTTTATGTTAGTGACTTGCAACCAAATGGGTACACCAATTCAAGGACCTGTAAACACTCTGTTTGAGTACAGAAAGAAACTATTCCAATTTCTGTCCAAATATATATGAATATATTCATTATAATAGTTATCTAAAATGGTAAATGTTATCTAAAATTATCTAAATAAAATAAATACCAATGTGTTGGGCATACACAACTATGTATTTTTTAATTGCTAGGTTCATGGTCAAAAGATCTTTAGACCACTAGAATACAAAGAATTATGCTTAGTATGGTTGAAAATGGCAATAATACATAGAAAAGACCTGAAGGAACAATACTGGGCTTCATCAAGCATATCCTTCGTAAAACTTTTCATTTTTTTTTTTTTAAGGTTTTTGCCACAGAGTGCATTTGCTCACCAGAGAGAGAGAGACAAGGGAGAGGGAAAGTGAGAAATCACTACCCCTCCACTCCAACAAGGGGAGATGGTTATACTGTAATCCCTTCTCCTCCAGCCTCCTCCTGGGATTTGGGGCATGCATACATACATGCCTGGTGTGAGTTTTCAAGTCTTCAGGTCCAGGATTTGAAGCATGGTTGGCCACGCGGGAGTTCAGCATGTGGGAGTTCAATACCTTAACCACCACGCCACCTTATGGTCCTCCCTGGTAAAACTTTAATTTATGAGTCTGAAATAAATCATATTTTGAAATGGAAGTCCTAAAGTCTGTCCTTTGATATCTGTAGTAAGACAAAATATTGGGTTGTTGGAAAAGTTCCTGATGCATTTTTACATAGAAAAATAAAGCGTGATTTTCCTGACAACTTAATATTAAGTCCAACCACTGAAAACAAAGCTAAAACACCAGAACCCTGTCCCCAGGAAATAAAATTACCCTTGCCACTTTGAGAATCCAGCATATAACAGAAAATATCAAAACCAGTTAACTTTCAACAGAATTACAAATGTTTTGGATCCACTTAATGGTGAGAGTGATTCAGATTTAACTAGTTAGCCAGTTTTTAGATTATGATGATGTAGTGTATCTTTCATTTATCTATATCATATGAGAGAACAAGTTTTGCAGCTATGTGAAATGTACTTGATATACTATAAAAAAGGGTACTTTTTCTTTTTTTTCTGATGGACATCTTCATGTATATAGATTCTATATTACATATTTTGTACAATAACCTATGGAATAAGTGTTACTTGTCGACCATTAATTTCTTTGAAGGATTTTCCTATCTATCTGTTGCTTCTTTTATTTTTAGGAATTTATGGGAAAATGCAACTTCACAGTGCTTATACTAAGAAATCCTGGACACATCTTGCTGCTGATATTGCCTCAAGAAATGAGAGGTAAGGAATGAGAATAGGTTAGGATTTTTTTGTTTGTTTGTTTAGTTTTCTTCTTGAGATTTTTAAAAATAATATTAAATTAAATTTTAAATTAAGCATCATAATTCAAAGATGAGTAAGTGGAAAAATAAGGAACTATAAGAAACTTTAAAACAAAACAAACAAAACCTCTATAACATAATAGAAGGAGGACAAAATATGCAAAAGGTAGGGGAGGAACATAAAGCTGTGCCTGGGGTAAATTTTAGATAATACAAGCTTATTGCTCTCAGTGCAATCTCAAAAAATATGATTTTCATGAGAAAATAGATAAAGTGGGAGGTGAGAATACAGAAGAATGAGTTGAAAAAATATCTGGTTTAGATATAGAAAGAAATAAATAAGAATGAGATAAAGCATATGAAGAATCTTAAGGAAATCAATGCACTGGGGGCTGTGAAGAACGGAATCCTCGCTGCTGCAAACTCAATAGGCAACAGGAAGAACAAACTGATGGAGAGCTACCAGAACACAGGAAATAGGGTCTAGAGATAAAGACGGTAAGTTTAAGTATTAGAAGTGGAGTTCAGAAAATGCAAAGCTACATAAAGGTAAGTGTTCTATTTAATAACTGCCCACAATAGCTACATCAGATATAATCATGAAAACTACAACTGAAATGCACATAGTGAACTTGAAAGAAGTTATATTTAATTTGTACAGATCAACATCAAGAATAATGATTGCTACATTACATTATCCTGATAGTTCTAAAAAAAAAGAAAAGAAAAGAAAAAGAAAAAGAAAAGAAAAAATAGTGTAAAAAGTAAAAGAAAAACATAGGGAAACACACAGCTTGCCAGTCTTGGGATTCTCCTCAATACTATCATTAAATTCAGAAAGATAGTAGTGCAACATCTATAAAGGTTTAGAGAAAAAGATTATAACCAAAGAATTGGACATACTGTGAAGATGCCATTCACATGCGAAAGTAAATGAAAGAGATATCTTGCTTTGGAAGAATTAGAAACAATGCAAAATTAGTGTTCTAATGAAGTATTTAAAATAAAGACTATCAATAAAATTCAAGACGAATATAAAGGACCAATTCTAAGCATGAAAATAAGTTAAATATATTATGTAAGTATGATACAATAAAACAATTAAAACCAGACACATTCTAATAATTCTTCTTGTAAATAAAACTACATAAAATATAAGAAGTTTATGTATTAATTAAGTTACTGTTTATAGAAAATACATCTAACCATAAGTTGTGTGTATATGTGAGTGTATGCCTTCTACTTGTTTTACACACATGCAACATAATTTCTTCTTCCTTAGGGAAACCTTAGTTTTTCCTTGGTTTTAAGGCCATCCAACTGATTGATAAGATTCTCCTATATTATTAAGGATACTCTTCTTTAGTTAGAGTCAACCAATTGTGTTAACCACAACTGCAAAATTCCTTCAGAGCAATATCTAGATTAATGTCTGACTGAGTAACTGAGTATTATAGCCTAGTAACACTATTAACACATAATTTAGCCATCAGTTAGAAATTCACAGATAAAACTCCAGGACTAGTGTCATAGACAAATGAAGATGGCATATAAGAGTGCTTAAGGAAGTCAACAAAAGTTAATTTGTTTTAGCAAAACTTAAAATAGGATACATGTCTTCCAAATCATTTAATTTGTACAGACCAACATCAAGTTGGGGTATCAAGACTGGAGGTAAAAAACTTAAAGCAAACTGGAAAAGAGAAAGAAAATGTAAGAGAACAAAACAACGAAAAGGGAATATAAGAGAAACAGAAGTAGAATGAATCTCCCAGTTATGCAAGTAATATATTTGTTTAAAATGGTCCCCTAAAATAAATGTATGTAGAAAAAGATGGAGTTCACATTTAACATAAAAAAGCCCTGTAGTACAGTGGTAATGTGCTACTCATGGAAAGTTCAGTTCCACATGGTGACCCTGGTTTGAATCTCTGGCTTGGTTGGCTTGAAACTTGCTTAGCACATCCCTTCTCAGTCTTCTGGCTAATATCAAGTGAAACTCACTGGGCACATGAGGATTGGAGGAAAGGGATCATGATGTGATCAGAGTTTATGAAGGGTGCTTCTTTCTCCCTCTCTCTCTTTCTATGTTACACACATGTGATCTATCGTGAATAAAGGGAAAATACTTTTTGAGAAATCAAACTGTGGTCCAAAACGTGGCACATGGTTGGTGTACCTGGATCACACATGGCTGACCACATGGTTCAAGTCTTGGACTTAACCAAGGGCATGTGTGTGTGCCTGTCTAAAATCCCAAATAGAGAAGGGATTGTGACATGACTTTCCTCCAGAAGGGTGTGCTTTCTCACTTTCCCTCTCTTTCTCTTTCTGTCTTTGGCAAGGATATGCACCCTCTGGCAAATTTAAAATAAATAAATAAATAAAACTGTAAAAAACTTTTTATCAGAGAAAATTTAAAACCAATTCATTAAAAATTTAAAATTAATATTAGATAAAAATTAATTATTAGAACTTATAAACAGAAAAAATGTCTCAAAATTATGAACAAAAAAGGAAAATATTCAAATAAGCTTATCAAGTTGATGGAATAACTGCACAATATGTTAATAAAGATTTCAATCTCGTGAGACCCCTACTAGGAAAGTTTTATATGAGCTACCAAGATATAGAAACGTATAAAGTCAATCTCTAAGAAATATAAGAGAAAATATACACCATCAAGAGAATAAGACATTTACTTATCCCATTCAGTTCTTACTTTTAAAATTAGCTTTAAAAGGATAAAATTTTGGGGACCAGCAGTTAGCATAATGGCTATGTCGCTGGACTCCCACATAGTCGACTGTGGTTTGCGTCCCGGACCCAGTGGCTTAAAACTCACACCC
>NW_006208319.1:1098899-1102144 GCF_000334495.1 Tupaia belangeri chinensis
TGTCTCTCTCTGTCTATCTGGCGAGTGCATGCACCCTATAGCAAAAACCTCTAAAAAATAAATAAAATAAAATAAAATTCTGAAGAACATAAGAGTAATTTAAGTATCAAACTTTACCCTAGTATAAGTGTGTGTATTTAAACCTAACAAATCTTAATAATGATATGATCACAGTATAATATAGTTTAAAACAGCAAATAACCAACAATCTCCATTATTACTCAAGATATTAAAAAAGGAAATAAACTGTTTTCTTAATAACCTTTGTATTAATGAGGAAATAAAAAATTTACCAACATATTAATGCATATAAAAAGCGGTTTGATAAGAATAAGTTTTAATAGTCTATGGCATAGAAGGGTGACTATAGTTAATAATTTATTGTATATTTCAAAATAGCTAAATGTTACTAACACAAAGTAATGGTAAATGTTTCAGCTAGTGGATATGCTAATTACTGATTTGACCATGACACATCGCATTTGTGTACTGAATAATTATACAGTACCCATAAATATGTACAATTATTAGGTACATATTAAAAAAAAAAAACCTGTACCAACAGAATACTTAGGATTTAACAGCAGTGAGAGTAGTATATATGAGATATAACCAAAATAAAGTTGTCACTCTGAGAAACCAGAAACAAAATAACCAGTAAGTCTAAAGAAATCCATCAGTGCAAGGTAAAGACAGAAACTGGTGTATTAGAAAGTAGAAAAATAGTACAGTTACAAAATTTTTTTAAGAGATCATGATTTAATTTCTAATAATTTTAATTGTAATTAAATAATAATTTTCTAATGATTATAACAAAATCCCAATATATAAAATACAAAGTGACTATCTTATAACTTGAAAATTTTTGCAACAGTGATCTATACATGGGAATTATCGTAATTGGCTAAAGAATAGCAAAACTGAAAAAAATCGATAATAGTGGAAAATAAAAAATTATTAGATTTATCCCTAAGAATACATGTCACTCAAATCAACTTATAACATGCTGTTTTAATTATCCAAATATCAGATACTTCCTGTGCTGTCTAATCTGTACCATAGCATAGGAAAACACATGAAGGTTCCCAGTTAGCTTTAGGAAGCAAGCATATAGTAATTTTTAAAATAGCTACTGAACATTACTTAAAAAATAGAGATGACATATAAACATAAACAGAATGCAAAAGTCTCACATAAAGCACCAACAAACAAAATCCAATAATTTATTGGAAGAAAAGAGATGATTGAATGTGCTTTATTTTAATAAACAATGATAGTTCAGCATGAAATAACTCATTAATATAATTTATATCAATGCTAGATGTAAATTTTAAGAACATGATCCATTTGGCACAAACCAGAAATGCATTTAATAAAATATATCATACATTTATGGAATAAATGGGGACATTTTCTTTAATTTTTGTTTGTTTGTTTAGGGCATGTTCATTGCCAGAGAGAGAGCAGTGAGAGGGAAAGTGAGAAATCACCCCCTGGGGGGATGACCTAGCTGCAATCCCCTCTCCTCTATTCTTGTCCGGGGATCCTGATGTGGGTGTGCACACACACAGGGCAAGTAGGGCAGGTGTGATTATCAAGCCACTCAGTCCAGGACTTAGACTGCACTTGACCATGTGGGAATCTAGCGACTTAAACACTACGCCATCTGCCTGCCCTAGGGACACATTCTTTATATAAGTATTTTTGAGTAGAGCAATTTAACCTTTAAATCACTAAGTTATAATACAAAATAAATACTAAAACATCTCTCTCAAACAAACGGCTTTCTATCTTATGAAAAACTGATTTTAAAAATTCATCTATTACAATCATTAAATGGTTATTAAAGTTTTAGCCATGTATTCATTACAAAATGCATTAGAAGATTAGAAAAAGGCATTACATTTGCCAACAAAAAAATCAAAACGATGATGTATTGTGGATTTTATATCTATATATGGTCATAGATTAGTAGAAAACCATCTGAAAATGTATCAATTACATTTAATAACTGAAAAAATCAATAGCTTTTAAATGTATGAGCAGTACCGTTTTAAGTTATAGTGAAAATAGAGAGGCAAGACATTTATGGGACACAGAAATGGGTTATTATCTGTTGATGATAATGTGTTTTGTATGCTCAGCTGCACTGGTGTGAAGTGTATTCATGTTGGGTAAATTCAAGTTATAAGCAAAGTAATGGTGATTAAATGTATAAAATAAAATAAAATAAAAAATATGTAAATAAATATTATAATGTAAAATGCTATTTAAAAATTTCATTTAAAATATCTAAACAGAAAACTTAAGAAAATTAAATGCAAATCTAAAAATTACTATTCCAAGACATAAAAGGAGACTAGCATAAAAGATAATGCATAGTATAAATTGTAAGGTACAATATTTTAAAGATGTTAAATTTAGTGTGACTTTAATCACAAGCCAAGTATATGAACTAGTATTACTAATTGTAAGTTCTTTGGAATAATAGATTACTTGAAAATAGACAAAAACAATAGCAGTCATTTCTAAGAAAATATATCCTTAATGTAAGTAAAGTGATGTGTTACTGGCACCAAAACTGAAAAGGATGCCTACAAATAAGCCCATGCCTGTATCATTATTTAGAATTTGAATAAATTAGTTTCAACTGAATTTCTATTTAGTTTAAAACATACTGGAATAATTGATAAATGCTTTGGAAAAATATAAAATAAGATTCTCATTTTATGCATTACTCTAAAATAAATTGTAGATGGATTAAAAATCAAATGTAAAACATTAAAACCATAAAATTATTTGAAGGAAATATTGTGTAATTTAAACTGGGGGAAGACTTTTCTAATCATAATAGGCAAGGCAACAGCCATCACAACAAGAAATAATAGATGTGACAACATAAACAAGTCAATATTTCTGCATGTAAATTACAAATGGAAAGGCAAATGACAAACTAGAAAATGTCTGCAACATATAATAGTACAGATGGAAGACTAATTTTTTTTATGTATGAAGAATGATTAGGAATAAAAATTAAAAAGATGAACCTACAAGAAAGAATTGCTGAAGGGTTTGAGTATATGAGCCACCAAAGGAAATACACATCTATCTCATGAACATAAAGAAAAAAATGTTTTTCTGTACTATAATTAAAATAAATGTTAATTAAAACAGTAATGAAATTCCATTTTTCAATTTTAAACTGGCACAGATGACAAAGAGAAAATTCTGAGTTGACAAAGGGA
>NW_006208319.1:1102159-1102613 GCF_000334495.1 Tupaia belangeri chinensis
AAGAGATAGAAACAGTCAGGCAGCTATTAATATTATATATTAATTTTGTAAATAAAATAGATAAAAATATCTGTGCATACATATATGTGAATAGGGAATTTATGGAACAACAAAAAGCACAGCAGCAATCCCCATTGGTAAGATGATAAATAGCTCCTGCTTTGGTGTCGTTTTCTCTGTACACAGAATTCCTGCCCTTGAACCTTAAATATTGGGTTGTTGGAAAAGTCCTGATGCATTTTTGCATAGAAAAACACACCATGATTTTTTCAACAACCCAGTAAATGTTAAGTAAATGTGAAAACTACTTATGTGAGAAATTCTGTGAAGGCGGGGCATATAGCATTCTGAAAATATATAAACATGGCAACTTGAGGCCGTCAGGGAAGTTAGAGAAGCTTCCCTGAAGCATGAGTTCATAGGTGTAAACTGAAGGGTGAATGGGTTTTAAGTG
>NW_006208319.1:1103263-1150601 GCF_000334495.1 Tupaia belangeri chinensis
AGTGTTCTCTCCAGAGCAAACAGCATTCGATGATTGAGCACGTATCAGCAATGCCTACGACGTTCCAGGTCTGGCCAAGTACTGTGCTTACATCTTAGTAGAGATAGATGATAAACAAGCAAATACAGAAACATAATGAGATAGTTGCAAATAAAATGTGCTAGTATGGACATCTGTAGTGTGGTGTGATTAAAAAATAACTGCAGTGGGGAATGTGAGGGGTACTCTTTTTAACATAACGGACAGAAAGGTCTCTCTGGGGAAGGGAAATCTGAGCTAAGCCTGCAGAAATGAGGCACCTGTTGTATAATAGGTATGAACAAGAGCGCTCTGTGGAGAGGCAGCTACTTACAACTTTGAGGTGGCATGTGGGGGTGGGATGGTACAGTAAAGAAGTCCCTGGAGCAGTGAGCAGAGTGGTAGGATGTTGTAAGCGCCAAGTCACATGGACCTTGCTCAGGTAGGACAGGTGACAGGGACAATCACTGAGTGATTTTAATGCAGGGGAGTTGTGAAATCTGATGTGTGTTTAAGAAACCACTCTGGCTGCTATGTAGACGAGACAAGAGCAGAGCTGAGGTAACAATGAGCAGATCAGTTAAGATTAGAAATCTCCTGCCAGTAGAGTGGGGAGGAGATGGAGACAAAAGATGAATTCTGAAGACTGCATTGTAGGGAAGGGGGCTGCAGGTGTTTATATTGAGCTGGCTAGTGGCTAACAGAAACAGGAAGACTGGGCGGGGGTGCAGGTTTGTCAAGGTGGAAGGTGACAGCAACACATTAAGCCTGAAACACCAAGCAAAGATACCAAGAAGGGAAAATTGGATGCATAATTTAGGATTCAAAGGTAAAATGGTAGGGAGTCATCCTGGAAATGGGCGGTATCACTGATCAGGAAGACAGGGGTAGAGGAGAAATTTGGAGCCTAAGAATGAGATTGTGGACACTTTAACTTTTAAGATATTGATACAAGTATCACAGGAAATGAATGAGGGGCCAGTTCCATGGTCTAGTGGTTAAAGGGGCCAGATTCCACGTAGCCAGTCAACCATGGTTCCAATCCTGGCCCCAGCAGTTTGTAAAACATTCCCAGGGTGTCTGCATGCATGCCTCAAATCCTAGCAGGATGGATAGGTGGAGGAAAAGGGATGACAGTGTGTCCTTGCCCCATTGAAAATGCTTTCTCCCTCTCTGTCTCTCTCTTGTGAGTGCACATGACCTCTGACATTCAAAAAGAAAAGAAAGTGATTGAGAAACAGAAGTCACAGAGATTATTCTGTAGAGGAAGGGAGGATAGAGAGAATTCCATGGTGGTTGACATGAAGAGCAGGGTTTGAGCATGAAAGGATTCCCATAGTCATTAGGAGTCAGGGCCATATTATGCTGATCATATTGAGAATTTTGGTTTTACCGTATAGGCATTGCGAAGCTGCTGTAGGCTTTAAGGGGATGTTATGGTAGGAGATGTCACTTAAAATCATGCTCATGTATCTAGAAATATCATGGACAATAGAAGAGTTGAAAAGTGATCTAGGGATACCAATTAGGAGGCCTAAGCAAGAGATAGTGTAACTGGATGTTGCGAGCTGCAGGGAGAGAAGTGGGGAGATTTCGAGACAGGAGGTAGTCAACAAAACATTGGCTGGGACTTGCTTTCTTGGTTTATGCAGATGGATGGTGGTGCCATTACTAGAAAAGGACTAAATTTGAGAAAGATTATGAATTCAGATCTGGTCATGTTGAGTTTGAAGTGCCTTTCTGATGCCCAAAAGGATTTGTAAAATAGGCATTTCTAACAGGGATCAATAAGAAACTTTAATTATAATTAAAAGGTTAGCAAGTTGGAATTTGGCAGGAGTTATATGAATGGATTTCTCTTATGAGAATGTGTTAAAAACCTCATTCAGAGTCTGAGCTACAGGCTATTTTGAAAGAAACTCAATTTTATTAATTAAAACTATCCATAGTAATTAACTAGCTACGATTTATTGAGTTCTTATCGTGCGGGCTAGCTATATGTCAGGCCTCTACCAAGCATTTTACATATATATCTCATTTAAATCTCAAAGCTATAAGTTAGGTATTATCTACATTTTTATGGATCTGAAAACTGAGGCTGGAGAAGTTAATTTTCCAAGTTCATAAAGTAGAAGTTCCTGAGGCTGGATTTTTACCATGGTTTGCTGGAATTCCATTGCTTGTATTCTACATTATATAAATATTAAAAAAAGATTTCTTAGTATCAGTCCTGAGGAGAAGTACTTTAATGAACTTATATTAGTGATGTGAGTTATTGGTATTTATACTTTATGAAAATTTTTTCTTTTTAAAACAATTTTTTAAAAAAATCTCTAAAAGAGGGAACAACAGGTGGTGTAGTGGTTAAGGTGCTGGACTCCCATATGGTCATCTTCCCAGGGGGTGAGCTCTCACTTTCTGTCTCTCACTCATTTTCTTTGTCTCTGATGAGGGTACACACCTATATCAGAAATCTCTTTAAAAAAATAAACTCAAAAATAATTTAAAGCTCACAAGAAATTGCAAAACTATTAGAGCTTCCGTATACCCTCTGCTCGATGTCTGGATTGATGACCTCTTACATAACATAGAATACTGGCGCTTATATATAGAATATTGACACCCCTGTCAAATTGATATCGGCGTAGTATTACCTGAACTACAGACCCTACTCAAGGTATTTTTAAAAACACTCCTCTACAATCTTATAAAATTTTATGTATTTCTAACATATTGTAATGGGAAAATATTTCAGCTGGACACCTTTGTGAATTTTCACCAACAGAATTAGAGATTTAAATTTATTTGTATGTAATTGATTTATTTTATGAATAATGGTAGCATAAACGCTTCAGAGGAAAAGTTTTATGTTACTTTATAAGCTTATAATGATTTCTTACATTACTAAAGTAAGCTTAGTAAGATATTTTGAAGAAAATTTATTTTCTTTCACTTTGTGTTATATAAATTTATCTCTAAATTACTTTTTTTCTGTTGCTACGTCTGTAGACTTTAGGGAGACCAATGAACAAACATGTTGAATTTTTCATTAATTGTAAATAAGTCCAGACAAGTTATAATTTGATACGAAGAATTTGTTTCTACCTATTACAAGTGTTTGTATATGTTTCACTGGTGGCTTTGAAGGGTAACCATGTGTTCATTGACATGAAATAGTTACATTTTCCATCAATCTTAGGATAAAGAATTAGATTTCATCCTGGCTATTGGACGATTTTTAAATGAGGCAGAGTCAGATTCTGATTTGTGCTTTGATCATGCTGTGTGAAGAACTGAATGTTGGTGGGGCTTGGAGATTGTCAGGAATACAAGTGGAGAAACTAAATTGAAGACTCTAAAATAATATTATGATTATTTAGGTGACACATAATGATGGTTTACATTAGGATAGTAGTGAAAGGAGGAAAAAGGTGTTTAAGTATATTTTGAGGACAGAAGAAACATGATTTGCTGATGGACTGAACACTGGGTGGAAGAAAGAGACGAGTTGAGGATCACTTTACAATTTTGATTTGAGCCAATGCCAAGTTCAAAATGAAAAGAAAAGACAGAAATTTGACTTGAATAACTTAAGGAAGAACAGCCTTATTTACTACTCGAAAGAGTTCATAACCACTTTTTATTGGGAAACTTCCACAACCGTTCTTACTTATTCTTTTTCTTTATATCATTAAGATTTTAAGAAAAAATAGTGTATAATGTATCAAACAATTTCTTTGTCCTGTTTTCTTTGTCCTATTACCTTCTGCTTATCAATTGATCTATTTTTGAATTTTATATTTATTTTATTTTAATTGACAAGTAAGAATTGTATATAATTATTGTGTACAACTTGGTGTTTTGATATATGACTACATTATGGAATGGCTGAACCAAGCTAATTAATGTGCACATAACTTCACATACTTATCATTTTGTGAGGTAAGAACACTTAAAATCCAATCTCTTTTTAACTGTCAAGTATGTAATATATTGTTAATTACTAAAGTCCCCATGTTGTACACTAGATCTCATGAATGTATTGCTCCTAACTGAAATTTTGTAACTTTTGACTCACATCTTCCCAATCCTCCCTTCAGCTTCTGATAAGCACCATTTTACTCTACTTCTGAGTTTGATCTTTTTAGATTCCTCATATAAGCGAGATCATATGGTATTGATCTAACTTTTTTTTTTAAAATATTTTTGATATAGGGCATGTGTACTTAGCAGAGAGAAACAGAGAGAGGAAAAGTGAGAAGTCAACCCCCCAGTGGGGAGGGCCACACCACAATCCCTTCTCTTCCATTTTCCTCTCAGGATTTTGGGCATGCACACACATGCACCAGATGTGATTTTGAAGCTGCTGGGTCCAGGACTCGAACCGTGGCCAGCCATATGGGAACCCAGCACCTCCAAGGTGCATCTGCTAGCCCTCTAAAATTGTTTAATGCCAGAGGGCTTGTGTGTGCATGAGAAAAAGAGAGAGAGTGTGAGAGACAGAGAGAGAGAGAGAGAGAAGAGAGAAGACACTCTCCCCAGTGGGGCCTGGTCACAACATCATCTTTTTTTCTATACTGCTCCATCTCAGTCAGAATCCTAGGCCTGTGTATACATGCCTGGCATGTTCTTTAAGGACTTCCTTCTTTATAAAGGCTAAATAGTGTTCCATTGTGTGTGTACGTGTTTCTCTGTGTGTTTGTTTGTATGTATGCCATATTTCTTTTATCAGTTCATCCACTGATGAGCACCTTTGTTGATTCTGTATCTTGGCTGTTGTGAATAATGTTGCAGTACACATGTGAGCAGGTACATCTTTGACATACTGACTTCATATTCTTTGGCTATACCCAGAGAAGCGAGATAGCTGTATCATATTGCTGTATCATATGCTGTATCAATTCTATTTTTAATATTTTTGAGGAACTGCCATACTGTTCTACAGCAGCCATACTAATCTGCATTCCTACCAGCAGTGTGCAAGGGTTCCCTTTTCTCCACATCCTTGCCGACACTTATTATCATTCATCTGTTTGATATCTCTGATAGGTTGAGATGTTGAAGTGATTTATTAACTTATTCTGTTATTTACAAGAAAATAACGCTGGACTGAAGAAGATACCAAGCCATGTGCTATGTCATTTTCTTTCCTACAACCTAGACTTTTAATTTGAATGTTGTCATTGATTTGATCTAGTCTTTTAGCTACTGTATCAAGTGAGTGATGTACTTGTTGGGCACATTTTACTCAGTGTTTCTTGTCCATCTCCCTTCTCTTTCAGTATCACTTTAGCACCTCACACATGGCCCTAACAACTTGTTCACTGATTCCCTTAATAATTAATGGCCTCAGAGTGTCAGATGTAGCACCATTGCATCTCTTCTTTACCTTTACAAACCCAGTGTATTCTTGAAGATCCCATCTCATTCTCCACATGGCTGTCAGTTTCTTCAGCACAGACGTCCTCGCCATCTGAACTACTATAACATATCCTTGTGATTTCATGCGTTATTTGAGCAAAACTCTTCCTCCTAGTGTACGATAGTAAGATGCTCAAGATATAAATGTCTTGTTCCTTCATATGATTTTTATAGGAAAAGGAAATACTATTTTTTTATTGTTTCTTTTTTGTTGTTTTGATTTGGTATATCATTTAACACCTAGTACAGAGCAGAGGATGGAGAAGTCTCCCAAGCACTGCCTACTACTTTGAATTGATGTGTCTTTTCTAAAAACCAGAACGTATTGAGCCTCTTGCTGCAATAACATTTTATCCAATAAATGAAAATCTTGAGTTCAATTTGAAAAGCTACTATAGCTTATGTTGCCTATAATTCAAACCTCATAATGTAACATTTTAATCCAAGTATTAGAATAAGCATTTGTGGCCTTATCCATTTATTGTCGGGGTTCAGGGTCACAAATGCGGCCTCCAAGAGATGGGGATTCCTTTTGATGCAATAAACTACTGGTCCTTATCTCAGACTATTTTCATTCTGAGAAAAGGCATATGAGTTCAGAAGGTAGACTAGAAATAGAAGAGCTCAGATCGGACTAATTCTAGTTGTACTTTTAACTAAATGTGTAACTTGGGTAAATGACCTCTCTAATTCTCAGTTTATTTTTTTATAGTAATAACAGTAATAATAACTCACTAATAGTATAGCTATAGGGATTAAGTGAATTAATGTATAAAATGTCTAGCCCAGTTTCTGGCACAAAGGAAGCCCTAAGACAGGTAGTCATTGTGGTAACCAGTGCTCTAAGACAACAGCACAGTGGTAGAAATCTATGCTCTATGAAGCTAACTCACAAGGAGAGGTTGCTATTGACAGTGAAGCCCAGTGACCTCTCTGAGTACATGAAGCACTTGCCTGCCCGTGATCTTGAGCTGCCTGGAGCTAGAAGTGGATCACATCTCTGAGGCCCTGTTGGGGATTCTCTTTCTCTCTCTCTCTCTCCCTCTCTTCCTACCTCTCTCAGAAGAAAGTAAAAAACTTAAAATCAGTAAAAGTAACCCTCTTAATCCATTTGGAGATTGTAGCAGGGCCTCCCTCCTCCTCCCAACTCTTTCATTTCTGTATTTCAACTTCATTTTTTTTCTACTGAAGAATGGTGTTCCCCACTCTAAAGGATGCAAGTATGGCTGGTTTCTCCCAGCTTTTCCACCAGAGTTGTTCTCTCCCCACAGTTTCATTCAAAAGTCAAAAGGAAGGATTTTTCTTTCTTTCTTTCTGTTTTTAAAATCTCGTTGTCATAATCCTGGGCTCTTTCAGACAGTCTCACTATGTGGTCCATGCAGTTTGTGAGCCTGAGATCCTCCTCCCTCAGCCTCCTAGGTGCCAAGGGAAGGATTTTAAGAAGCAGACACAGTTTGGTTGTCATGCCTACCGTTAGGTGAAGACTTTGTGGGACTTTAATCTGCAGCTAAAGTAGTATGGAGAATGAAGAGAGGAATTCTCAGAGGAGGTGTGATGGATTTCCTGAAATGACAGAGAAAGGAGATCCAGTAGACAAATAATTGTTATCTATAATAGCGGATAATACTGACATCATTATCAATATCCTTATGCAATTTGACTTCGTCAATACCCAGCATCGTCTACCATACTTTCAGGATCCTTGTTACATTTCAGAGGTTCTGATCAGAAAAATTTAAACTGGAGTTAAAAAAGAAAAATTTTGATAGTAGAGTGGCTATCCCTAATTTCTATTCCTAGGGGGAAAACATTTTAGGAACACTTTGAGCTTGTGGTCCAATGTAGCTATTATCATTCAGACTTCCCCAAATTTAGTTTACAAATTCACTTATGTTGTAGATGTTTATATGCAAATCTCTTATACATGATTGCAGAAACTTTTAAGTCAAATGTGGAAACACATTTTCTTCTTTTGGTTCTTTGTAGCTATGTTCTTTGGACTAGTAAGTATTTTATCTTCCCTCAGGTTAAATATTAATGCTAAAGTAAAGAAAACTGTGTTGCTATTTTGTTTCATTTAAAAACTTATCTTTTAGGAAACTTCTGCCATATTTATTCATAGTTTCCTTTTCCTTCTCATATGGTTTCCACTTAGGCCCAATTATATTGCAAACAGGTTCTTTATTTTCTACTTATTGTAGGTATGTTTTGCTCAGAAGAACAGCCATCTTTCCTCTTCCCTGAAGCTATTGAACTTTGACTGGCGTTAACCAGAGGCATGGAATATGGCTGGGATTTTGATTCAAATAATTATTTTACTTAGATTTCTGGAAATGGTTGAAGTCTATCCATAATGGTAGAAGACTGGGACTAGGATTAATAGACACCGGAATTTAAGGAAAACGGATAGCAAGCAGACCTAACGATGCTATTGATATCAGGATCTCAGTTTTCTCTGAAATAACCATTGTTGCTATATGAACATGGGAATGGAAGGGGCCATGTTCTTTTGTCATCTGTATATGGTTCTTGGGACAGAGAGTCCCAAAACTTCAGGAGTATAGAGGAAAGACATATTTTTATGAACTTATAAAGATTGAAAGGTCTTAACGAAAAAGGTCAGATTAAGTTCATTCATGTTTTTAATATAAAGTTTAGACCAATAATTTCAATAATTTATTATACTCTTTACCCAGAACATTAGTCGATGCTATGGGTTGTACATAGGTAGACAGTAATATTTTCACTGAATATGAACTAACAATATAAAAGTTGAGTAGCCACAGAAGGCGAGAATAGAAAATAGATCACAAGGCATTAGCATTTGTTATGCGAAATTTATGATGGCACACAAATTGTGAGTGTTCAGTGGAGAAGAGACTCTGTGAAAGACTTCCTAGTTAGGTTTTTAAGAGTGTGTTCAAGAACAGAGTAAGGGGGAGTGAACAAGTTCATTTGGCTGGAGCACAAGGTGTATATAAGAAAATTAGGAGATGATGTATTATTATTATTATTATTATTATTATTATAGTTTACATTAGAGTTCACTCTTGTGTATTATATGGGTTTTGATAAAAGTAGAATACCATATATCCACTGTTATAGTATCATACAGTATAGTTTTACTTCCCTAAAAA
Organism: Tupaia belangeri chinensis; assembly: GCF_000334495.1. Taxonomy (NCBI): domain Eukaryota; kingdom Metazoa; phylum Chordata; class Mammalia; order Scandentia; family Tupaiidae; genus Tupaia; species Tupaia belangeri. The sequence continues at coordinate 1,111,840 of NW_006208319.1, forward strand.
TCCAAATGTTCCACAAGTGATGAGTTTTAACCTCACTCACACAAGGAACTTTTCAGAGTATTATAGTGACCTATTATCGAAAGGCTTTATTTAATAGTGTAAATAATAATACAAAGATTAGGTAATACAGACTATGAAGGAAATGATTGAATTTAAATATGCTATTTATTGACTTCAATGTGATTTTATAACTATAGTATTATTTTTATTACTATAGTTTATTACCTGGTAAATTAGAAAACTTAATGTAAGTGAAAAGGGACCAGCAGTTGGCATAATGGTTATGTTGCTGCACTCTCATGTAGACAACTGTGGTTTGAGTCTCAGACCCCGTGGCTTAAACTCAACACCGGGCGTGTGTGTGTGTGTACCCAAGATCCTGAGAGGAGAATGGAAGAGAAGGGATTGTGGCATGGCCACAATCTTGCTTTCTGTCTCCCTGTCTCTCTCTCTGTCTTTCTGACGAGTGCACACGCCCTATAGCAAAAACTCAAAAACAAACAAACAAACAAACAAAGAAACAACACTTTAAGTGAAAATCACTCACCTTTCATAGGTGGGTTAAAATACTGCATTTTAAGATACAGTTTTCTTTTCTCTTGTTTTCTGTGCATGCACTAGTTTTAATTTAAAAATGGGGCATATTGTTTTATATCCTGCTGTTTTCAATCAATATGTTGTCAACAAAAATCCTTGTAATTTAGTGTTCTGCTATTTATGCTTTTTAAAAGGCTTTGTAATATTCCATTGCATGGATCATATGCTTTTCAGAATTGTATAAAATATTATTATAAAAATGCAGGAATATTATTATTACCATTTAATATTGTGAAGAAGTAAGCATCAGACAGGCAAGGTGAGGTTATTTAGTGTAAAGAGTCCTGTACATGATCGGGAATCTTCTTTTGTCCTAATTCAATCTTTGGCTCCATTTAGTTATCTAATCTTGTGTTTCATTAGTTAAATCTCTTTGGATTTTAGTTCTCTTGTCTTTAAAAGCTAGTAATTGTTTTAATATTTTATACATGTAATTTTCCTAGAAATCATAGCAAATCAAGAATAGAGCTAAGACTCAGAGTTGTTTTATTAAAATTGCATCAGTTGACAGTAGTCCCTTTTTCTTCTATGACTCTCTCTCTCTCTTCATCTCTCTCTATTTCTCTTACCTTATGTGGACATATTTGAATTCATTACAGTCTTCAGTTCATAACAGAGTCATACCATTGGCCCACAAGTGGCAGTTTTAATGTATACATTTCTCATTTCGGTGTTAATAACCTGTATTGAACATCCGTGGATTCCCCATCCATAAGATACTACTGTTTAAGGATGTTTCATTATGTTTCTAACCTCTGCTGTCATATCTGGTCTACATCAGATACCCAACCAATATATTTTGCATGATTAAGTGGCCTGCTATTAGACCCTGTTGCCTACATGCACTGGAGGAAGAAAACACTATTGTCGAAACTTACTAAAATTTGGGTATTCACTAGAAATGCAGGTAATTAAAATAAACTTATAAAGTTAAAGTTGGTAGTGAATGTGAATAGAAAATAAAGCGGTCATATTCACTGAGAAAGCCTACCCAGCAGTGAAAAACTGAATAGAAATTATGTTAAATGTTGATTTTTAAAAAATGAACAAAACCCACATTGTTTTTAATGTGATGAAAGCACAGTGCTTAAAACACAGCACAAAGAATATTTACCTTTTAGCCCCCAATTAGACAGAGCTTAGAGGGCAGGTATGAATAATGTACTTTTCAGATGAGGATATGAAGCTGATGCAAGGACTCTCAATGTCTCACAGATAGGAAGTGGCACCTCCCATATTTATACTCATGTCTATGTGACTGTGAAGGATAGAGCCTTAGTGAATGGTGAAACAGTGTCCAAAAATGACATTATAAGTCTTTAGAAAACTTGAGAAAATGTATCTACCAAAATACCTTTATTGGGACCAGCAGATGGCATAATGGCTATGTCACTGGACTCCCATGTAGTCGACTGTGGTTCAAGTCCCAGACCTGGTGGCTTAAACACGCTGGGCGCGTGTATGTGCGTGCCCAAGACCCCGAGAGGAGAATGGAGGAGAAGGGATTGTGGCATGACCATCCTCCCGCGGGGGTGATAGAGGAAAGACATATTTTTATGAACTTATAAAGATTGAAAGGTCTTAACGAAAAAGGTCAGATTAAGTTCATTCATGTTTTTAATATAAAGTTTAGACCAATAATTTCAATAATTTATTATACTCTTTACCCAGAACATTAGTCGATGCTATGGGTTGTACATAGGTAGACAGTAATATTTTCACTGAATATGAACTAACAATATAAAAGTTGAGTAGCCACAGAAGGCGAGAATAGAAAATAGATCACAAGGCATTAGCATTTGTTATGCGAAATTTATGATGGCACACAAATTGTGAGTGTTCAGTGGAGAAGAGACTCTGTGAAAGACTTCCTAGTTAGGTTTTTAAGAGTGTGTTCAAGAACAGAGTAAGGGGGAGTGAACAAGTTCATTTGGCTGGAGCACAAGGTGTATATAAGAAAATTAGGAGATGATGTATTATTATTATTATTATTATTATTATTATAGTTTACATTAGAGTTCACTCTTGTGTATTATATGGGTTTTGATAAAAGTAGAATACCATATATCCACTGTTATAGTATCATACAGTATAGTTTTACTTCCCTAAAAATCCAAATGTTCCACAAGTGATGAGTTTTAACCTCACTCACACAAGGAACTTTTCAGAGTATTATAGTGACCTATTATCGAAAGGCTTTATTTAATAGTGTAAATAATAATACAAAGATTAGGTAATACAGACTATGAAGGAAATGATTGAATTTAAATATGCTATTTATTGACTTCAATGTGATTTTATAACTATAGTATTATTTTTATTACTATAGTTTATTACCTGGTAAATTAGAAAACTTAATGTAAGTGAAAAGGGACCAGCAGTTGGCATAATGGTTATGTTGCTGCACTCTCATGTAGACAACTGTGGTTTGAGTCTCAGACCCCGTGGCTTAAACTCAACACCGGGCGTGTGTGTGTGTGTACCCAAGATCCTGAGAGGAGAATGGAAGAGAAGGGATTGTGGCATGGCCACAATCTTGCTTTCTGTCTCCCTGTCTCTCTCTCTGTCTTTCTGACGAGTGCACACGCCCTATAGCAAAAACTCAAAAACAAACAAACAAACAAACAAAGAAACAACACTTTAAGTGAAAATCACTCACCTTTCATAGGTGGGTTAAAATACTGCATTTTAAGATACAGTTTTCTTTTCTCTTGTTTTCTGTGCATGCACTAGTTTTAATTTAAAAATGGGGCATATTGTTTTATATCCTGCTGTTTTCAATCAATATGTTGTCAACAAAAATCCTTGTAATTTAGTGTTCTGCTATTTATGCTTTTTAAAAGGCTTTGTAATATTCCATTGCATGGATCATATGCTTTTCAGAATTGTATAAAATATTATTATAAAAATGCAGGAATATTATTATTACCATTTAATATTGTGAAGAAGTAAGCATCAGACAGGCAAGGTGAGGTTATTTAGTGTAAAGAGTCCTGTACATGATCGGGAATCTTCTTTTGTCCTAATTCAATCTTTGGCTCCATTTAGTTATCTAATCTTGTGTTTCATTAGTTAAATCTCTTTGGATTTTAGTTCTCTTGTCTTTAAAAGCTAGTAATTGTTTTAATATTTTATACATGTAATTTTCCTAGAAATCATAGCAAATCAAGAATAGAGCTAAGACTCAGAGTTGTTTTATTAAAATTGCATCAGTTGACAGTAGTCCCTTTTTCTTCTATGACTCTCTCTCTCTCTTCATCTCTCTCTATTTCTCTTACCTTATGTGGACATATTTGAATTCATTACAGTCTTCAGTTCATAACAGAGTCATACCATTGGCCCACAAGTGGCAGTTTTAATGTATACATTTCTCATTTCGGTGTTAATAACCTGTATTGAACATCCGTGGATTCCCCATCCATAAGATACTACTGTTTAAGGATGTTTCATTATGTTTCTAACCTCTGCTGTCATATCTGGTCTACATCAGATACCCAACCAATATATTTTGCATGATTAAGTGGCCTGCTATTAGACCCTGTTGCCTACATGCACTGGAGGAAGAAAACACTATTGTCGAAACTTACTAAAATTTGGGTATTCACTAGAAATGCAGGTAATTAAAATAAACTTATAAAGTTAAAGTTGGTAGTGAATGTGAATAGAAAATAAAGCGGTCATATTCACTGAGAAAGCCTACCCAGCAGTGAAAAACTGAATAGAAATTATGTTAAATGTTGATTTTTAAAAAATGAACAAAACCCACATTGTTTTTAATGTGATGAAAGCACAGTGCTTAAAACACAGCACAAAGAATATTTACCTTTTAGCCCCCAATTAGACAGAGCTTAGAGGGCAGGTATGAATAATGTACTTTTCAGATGAGGATATGAAGCTGATGCAAGGACTCTCAATGTCTCACAGATAGGAAGTGGCACCTCCCATATTTATACTCATGTCTATGTGACTGTGAAGGATAGAGCCTTAGTGAATGGTGAAACAGTGTCCAAAAATGACATTATAAGTCTTTAGAAAACTTGAGAAAATGTATCTACCAAAATACCTTTATTGGGACCAGCAGATGGCATAATGGCTATGTCACTGGACTCCCATGTAGTCGACTGTGGTTCAAGTCCCAGACCTGGTGGCTTAAACACGCTGGGCGCGTGTATGTGCGTGCCCAAGACCCCGAGAGGAGAATGGAGGAGAAGGGATTGTGGCATGACCATCCTCCCGCGGGGGTGATTTCTCATTTTCTGTCTTTCTGTCTTTCTGGTGAGTGCACACGTCCTATACCAAAAACCTCTCAAAAAAAAAAAAAAAAAGCCTTTATTATTAAAGCTGTTTTTCCAATTAAGAATGATGATTCCTGCTATAGAAAATCATGTGTAGATGTGCGTAGATACTAAAGTATGGAACTTTTACTTTTTCTTGTACTCTTTTTTTTTAAACTTTATTATTATTTTTTATATTATATTTAATTATATATATCTTTACAGTATAACATTTCTTTTTCTAACATGATTATCACGCATATCAGTCAAGACTTTTTTGTTCTTTTAAAAGCCTGGAATTTCATGGCCATGGAATATATTTACTATCTTTTCCTTTTTTTAAATTTAAGTTTATTTCTCTCATGAGCCAGAGAACAGAGAAAGAAAGACAGTACCCCCCCCACCCCTGCAAGATACCTGACACCCAGCCTCCAGCTAGCCCTGAATCATGGGTACACATGTGCCCAGGGATTCAACCAAGTCTCCAGTCTTGAACTAGAAAACCGTCCCTTGTAGGATTGCCTTCTAGAGGCGTTCTACCACTATACCACCATCTGACCCCTTTGCTATCCTTAAAATGTCTGTATGTACAAGCCATAAAATAAACCCCATTAGCATTAAACTTTTCAATAAACCTTTTTCTTTATCTTGTCTTATTGTTTCTAATTCAGTCTCCCTGATGGGTTCTGTAGATCGCAGTGCATTTCCCTTTCTGTCTTTGGACCTAGGAGTGATCTATGTTGCACTGTCTATATATTTGATGTCATTTTTATGTTGTTACAGAATTATAGTAGAGGAGGCAGTGGATTGGCAACCCCATGACAAAATCATCCTTACCTCCTCTTCTTATGAGCCTCATGAAGCAGAGGTCCTTACTGTGAAAGAAATCAAGGACCACCATGTTGGGATCCAGGAACAGCTCAAGCACCGGCATATTGGTAAGGCTTTGATGAAGGGAAGTGAATGGATCAGGAAGAGGTGTTCAGTATGAATGCCATCCACAGGCAAGGATAGTACCTTACTGATGCCCTAGACTCATCCTAGAAAGCTTTATCTCTATTCATTCATTAATTTTATTATGTAATTTTCAAAGAAAATTTAGTCACAGCATTTTTAAATTTTTACTTATAATGGCTAATCTATGAACAGAAAGATTGAAAATCTTGTTTAAGGTCACTGAACAGTTTTCTGGCTAAGCCAGAATAAAACTCAACACTGAATTTCCAGTTTATTTTTTGGCATATTCATCTTCTATACTTAGGAATGTGTCATTTCTGATATTAAGTACATTTCATGTATTGATGATTACTATTACTGAGAAAAAAAATTAAAAAATGTAATATGCCTTGAAAAATGATATTGAATATTTTTATATACTTTACTTATTTAAAATGTGTTGCACATAAATAATAACAATAATCTTTGTGGTTCAATCTAATAAATATATCTAATATTTAATTCATGAGATATAGATAGTCAGTAATAAAACCTGGAAATAAAGGAGCTGGATTATATCTTTGTGTCTGATATTTCAGAGGGAAACAGGTTTTCATCTAGACTGGCTGAAGCTATTTCTAAATCATAGCTCCAGAAATGATTGAGAAGAGTGGGACATGGCAAAGGGTGAGAGATAGGGAATCAAGGATGGGGGAAAAAAAAAAGGCAAAATATACAGGAAACAAGAAATGGAAAATTATTTGTTGATGATAACATGTATGTTGATGTGCTTGATTGAGCCAATATACAGTGTATTCTGGATGGAAAATCTCATTTTTATGCTGTAGTGATGTATAGTGAATGAATGTAAATAAATAAATTTAAATTAAAAAAGTGGCACAGAAAAAATTAAGTCTTCAACAATCTTTGCCATTTATAACCAAGGTAAATGCAAAGGGCGAGCAGCGATTGACACAGTTGCCAGATACTTCTGCCTCAGATGTGAAAGCTCTTGTAGACCTGTGAGCTTCAGACTCCCAGGGAGAGGACACTGTGGCAGCAGCTACTGCTTCTCTCATTTCTTTTACTCTTATCCATTGGTTGCTGCTTTCACTCAGTTGCTGCTGCTGCTGACCAGGGAGTCTTCATTCTCATGAAAGAGGTACATGGATAATATGCAGTCATCCACTGAAGTTTTGCGCTGATGTGTGTGAGGAGGGATGTTGAGGAACCCACTAATTGGACAGGTCTGCCCTGACTCCCCTGCACCAGTGGCCTGTCCCAGTACCCACAGTTATTGAGGAGAAATGAATTCTTGCTCAAACACTCTCACTCTGATCCCAAAGAGAGGCAAGTGAACAGGATTTTTATTTCTCAACTGACATTTGCAGAGAATGCCCGAGGAAAAGCAGATCTTAATGTTGGCAGGACTTCCAAGGGGAAAGGAGTGTTTTTATTTGTCAGGTTCACTGAGTCCCCAGCTAGCGATTTCTGAAATAGGTCTTTAAGGATTTTTGTTTTTTAACTCTGAACTCCTGTTGCCCCAGGAAGTGTCCATGTCATGGAAGATGGCCGCCAAATTCGTTTGGCTGCTGAAGTTGGACTGTTGACCCGGAATATACTAATTCAGCCTGATACATCATGTAAGGGGAGACTATTTGTGGGGTCCTTCAGGAACTCCAGCAGAGAGGAATTTTCAGGTAAATGAAATTTTAATTTACTAAACACTACCAATTGGGGGTCTATTCATCTGGGACACTCAGAAATTTCAGCTATGAGGTTTTTCATTTATAAAATAAAATGTTCAAATCAGATGGTTTCTTTGTGCTCTGATAAGCTATGAATTTGCAGTCCTAATCTGTGCTTAATTATCAGTGGATGTTAAAATAATATACTAGCAATCAGCACATATGCACATTTTTACCTCAAAGAAAACATCTTCAGCAGATGTGAAATTTCCTCTGCTTTGAAATTATAGATGATTTAATGACCACTTGAATTTTATGTCTTTCCTGAATTTCTATTACTCTTTCAATAGCATGCTATATCTGATGGCAGGCATCAGCTCATGCTATAAATTAATAGCGTAAATTTAAATAAAAATGATTTCCATATTCTAGACTGCTTAAAGCATCAGTTCAATCTTTCTTGTTTTATTCAAGCTTTAGTTCTTTTGGAATGCTGCAAAATGATTTCATTAGGACCTCATTTCTTAAACTTGTGTTGTTTAAATATTATTCCAAAGTTGTTTCCTGATCAAATAGTTTGAGGGAAAAGCTGTCACTGTAGCTCCATCTTAGAAAGTCACTGTGTACATGAATATAATAAAAGATTCAGAGAAGATCTGGAATAAAAGTATGTTCTCACATATATTTAGCATGGACCACTTTCACCAGTTTGGTAAAGGGCAGTGAACCTTAATTTATGAATTTAGGATTTCTAGTCCATACAACAAGCTCTGGCTTCCATAAGTTACTCCTAGAGGTCACATCTCCCCCCAGGGAACTTGGTGATATCTGAGGACATTTTTACTTGTCACAACTTGGGGGAGCTTCTGGCATCAAGTAGGAAAATGGCAAATCCCCTAGAATGCACAGAATAGCACCTCTCAAGGAAGGATTATCTGGCCCATATATCTAGAGCGTCAGGGTTGAGAAATCTGCTTTAGAAGACAGAGACAGAAGCTGGGTCCTGGTCTTGTACAAATGAGACTGTCCTGCTTTGATGGAGATGGAGAAACAGGTAGGGGAGAGCACATTAGCACCTGAGCTATCTAAAACTGCAGTCCTAGTCACAAGAAAAGGAGAGAAAGCTAATTCTTAGGGTTGAGTACTGAGCCTGAGCTGAGCCAGTAGCAAGACAGACCTGATCCTAGACCTCTGATATTGCTGATCCAGGACTTCTTAAGTCATCCCCAAGGGACAGGAAAGACAAACTATACTGGATGCTTCTCCTGGACCAGGAGCTGTGCTGGTTTTTACACAGTAAAACTTTTATCTTATTTAATCCTAACATTCCTGTGAAAAAGACAATTGCTGATCCAGGACTTCTTAAGTCATCCCCAAGGGACAGAAAAGAGAAACTATACTGGACCAGGAGCTGTGCTGGTTTTTACACAGGAAAACTTTTATCTGACATAATCCTAGCATTCTTGTGAAAAAGACAATTTGTCTTCATACTATAGAAACAGAATCTATAATACAATAGCCTGTCTGTATAACTCTTTTCTTTATAAATAATTTTTAAATTATTATTATTATTATTAATTTGATCAGAGAGGGATATGGGAGAGGGGCAGTGAAAGTGAGAAAACAAGCCTCCAGGTCTGGGACAACCGTGGTTGTCCAGGTGGTCAGCCAGGTGGAAGTTCAGCACCTGAACCACCATGCCACACAACCCTTTCATCAGTTTATATGTTCTTTAAGGGTAAGGTTGAATCTGTCATTTGTTTTTCCAGTATGATTGCCAGTATTAGGTGCTCAGTAAGTACGAACAAATAGTATTAACAGAGTAAGAAAAGTCATCTAACTATAAAGTGGCAGATTCAAACTAGACTCTGAAGCCCTTGTTAAAAAAAAGAAAATCTAAATTTTGCCAAAGAGCACATATACTCATACACTTCCTGGAGAGAGAGAGAGAGAGAAAGTGAGAAAACACACCCATGATGCATGTCACACTGCAATCCCCTTTTCTCCTTTTCTTCTTTTTGGATTTTGGGCACATATACATATGCACCAAGCATGTTTCTTAAGCTGCCAGAACCAGGACTTGAACAACACCATCAGCCATGTGGGATCCAACCATCTTAACCACCACACCAATGGCTGACCCTAAATAAACTTATAATTTAGTAATAATTTTGGACTTACAGAAAAGTAGCAAAGATAGTATACAGTTCTTCAATATCTTTGGCCTATTTTCCATTACTGTTAACATCTAATATAACGCTAGGATATTTGTCAAAACTAAGCAATACACATTGGTTCAATACTATTAACTACCATTATTGTTACCTAAATTCAAGATACTTTCCAAATTCCATTAGTTTTTCCAGTACTGTCCTTTTTCTGTTTCAGAATCCAGTCCAGGTTTCCATGCCATATTAGGAATTCTTGTATTTTCCAATAAAATAGTCCAGAACCCAGACAAGGAATCTGAAGGTATTGGTCAGGGATGCCAACTATAATTGTTGGATGACCATAGTGCAGAAAATCAGGTCAGGACTTAGAATTACAACTTTTCTATTGGAGACTCCCATCATTCACCTCCTTATGAACAACAACTTTCAGAAAATTATACTTAACTTGCCAAAAAGTTTATCAGAATTGTGTGTGTGTGTGTGTGTTTTATAGAGTTTTTTGCTATAGGGCATGTGCGCTCGCTAGACAAACAGAGACATAGAGACAGAAAGCGAGAAATCACCCCCAGGGGATGGTCACGCCACAATCCCTTCTCCTCCATTCTCCTCTCTGGATCTTGGGCATGCACGCACAGGCGCCCGACGTGAGTTTTAAGCCACCAGGTCCGGGACGCGAACTGCGGTCGACTACGTGGGAGTCCAGCGACATAGCCATTAGGCTAACTGCTGGTTCCCAGAATTGTGTTTTTTGAAAGGGAAAGTAGGAAAATAATTAATTATGGATAAAATAACTGTTTAATTCTCCATTAAATGCTGAAGACATTTTAAGTATTTACTATTGAAGAACTTTCAGTCACTAGTTAATACACACACAAGTAGAAAGATGTTGTCTTTCACTTTGTCTTTCTCCATAAGGCCTTGCTTCTTCATGGCAGCAGATTTGAGAGTTCTGCATTATCTTTGTGAAAAGGACTGAAAAAGTGAACGGTTTAGATTGGGTTATCTTTGAGCTTTAAATACTATTACTAGAACACAGTGAAATTAAACTTATAATGTATAGCTCCCTTCGTTTTTTCTTAAAAAAATATACTATAGGTTTCATGCACTCATGAAGAGAGACAGAAAGGGAGTATGAGAGGAAAAAGTGAGAAAGCACTACCCAGGTAGGATAGCCAGATTGCAGGCTTTTCTTGATTCTCTTCTCGGGATTTTTGGCACACATGCACATGCTCCTAGCAAATTTTTTCAAGTCACCTGGTCAGCATTCTAACTGTAAAGTTGGCCATGTGGGAGCCAGCCACTTTAACCACCATGCCATTAACTGGCCCAAGCTCCTAGCTCCTTAGTTAACTAACCCTTCTCTGCTTCCTTATCCACAACATGGAGATAATAATTATGCCTATATCAAAGGGTATTTGTGAAAATTTAAGTTGACTCAAATGTATATGAACTCATATATACATGAATTAGAACAATGTCTGGCTCATGTGTATTATATGGTACTTAGGTATTATGGTTAATCATTCACCTCATTATTAATTTATACTAATTGAACTATAATTATGTTATTATTTATTTTACCAAGAGCATATGCCTAGAATTATTAATACACATTATATTCTTTATTTTCTTTAGAGAGAGATTTTTGCTATAGGGTATGTATGCTTGCCAGAGAGACAGAAAGAGACAGAGAAACAGAAAGCAAGAAATCACCCCCGAGGGGGATGGCCATGCTGCAATCCTTCTCCTCCATTCTCCTTTCAGAATTTTGGGCATGCACACACACAAACACACACACCTGGCATGAGTTTTAAGTCACCAGGTCCAGGACTTGATCCACGGTCAAATATGTGGAAACCATTATGCCATCTGCTGGTTCCAATACACATTATATTCTTTTTTTAAATTTAATTTTATTTGTTGTCATTATTTTATTATTTTGAAGTTGACCAGAGAAAGACAGAGAGAGAGAGAAAGAACAGAAGAAAATGAGCTGCCAGATCTGGGACTCGAGCCATGGTCAGCCATGTAGAAGGGAGTCCATCCTCCTTAACCACATTGTATTTTATATTGTGTTTTAACAATATCTACTTAAAAGAGTACAAATCAAATCCCCAATGAGAATAAATAATTAACCATGTTCTAGCAAGTTGTGTGTAGGTTAAAGTGGCTAGATCCCACATAGCCTACTGCACAGCTCAAGTCCCAGACCAGTAGCTTGAAAGACACGTTGGGTGTGTGTGTGTGCGCGCATGTGTTTTTGTGTGTGTGTGTGTGTGCATGCCCAGAATTCTGAGAGGAGAATGAAGCAAAAGGGATTGCAGTGTGGCAAGATAAGCACACTGGACTAAGGTCCCTTCATTTTTTTTTTTTTTTTTGAGAGGTTTTCGCTCTAGGGCGCGTGCGCTCGCCAGACAGACAGAGAGAGACATAGAGACAGAAAGTGAGAAATCATCCCCCAGAGGGGATGGTCACGCCACAATCCCTTCTCCTCCATTCTCCTCTCGGGATCTTGGGCACACACGGACACGTGCTGGCGTGAGTTTTAAGCCACCGGATCCAGGACGCGAACCGAGGTCGACTACGTGGGAGTCCAGCGACATAGCCATTACGCTAACTGCTGGTTCCCAGGTCCCTTCATTTTTAAAAATGTATTTATTTACATTCATTTACTATACATCATTATAGCTACAAAATGAGATTCTCTATCCAGAATACACTGTATTTTGGCTCAATCAAGCACATCAACATATGTGTAATCATCAACAAATAATTTTCCATTTCCTGTTTCCTGTATATTTTGCTTTTTTTCCCATCCTTAATTCCCTTTCTCTTACTCTCTGCCATCTCCCACCCCCCTCCCACACTGTCTCTGGTATCCATGGTTTCTTTCTATGCCTTTTCCCCCCACACATTTTATTGATTCACTAAAGATCTTAATTAATCTAAATATTTTCAATAGCAAGCACAGCCTATATATACATACCTATGAATACAAGTCTGACCTTAGGCAAAAACCTCAGTGAGTAGAATGAACATACTATAAAGTAGCACCTAGCTGGGGCTATATAGCTTACTGTAGTCATCAAATAGGAGTTTTTAATTCTTTTTTTTTTTGAATTTCAAGGAGAAGTTTTTTTTTTTTCTGAAACATTTTTTTAAATTAATTATTTTATATTAATTACCTAAGCATCATCACAGCAAACAAAATGTGATTTTCCATCCAGAATATACTGCATAGTGGCTTAATCATGCATGTTATTGTCAATAATTTTCCATTACTAATTATATATATATATATATATTTTTTTTTTAAGCTCCTATTTCTTCCCCTATGTCCTCTTCTTACACTGTCTCTGGTGTCTACAGTTGTCTTCCATTCCTTCTGGTAATTTCAAGAAAAGCAGTTTTAACTTTAATAAATCAAAGAAATGCTAAGGAACTTTGCTTAAAACTTAAAACCAGGAAACAGATTAGTTTTCTGTTCTAATAGTAGGTACATGGACCTATCAACTGCTTAAGACAAGACAAAAATCTTTAAAACTGGACAACAAAGCCTAGAAGAAAATCAGCAATATTTTAGTCAAAAGTCATAAAACACTATTTCACCAGTTCAGTCTCATGTACTTAATCTACCTTCTGTTGTGGTTTGATCTTCCCGATTGAATTCTGGGATGTGATATTCAACTCCAGACTTGTCCCTATGATCAAGTTGTCCATTTTCTTTGTGAACTTTTATTTCTGTGTGTCTGTATTTAATTTTCCTGATATAGCACTCCCTTGAGAACTTGGAGATCTGGTCTGGTGCTAGTAAGTTCTTTCAGGTGAGGGAAATAACTTTATAGTTTACCTTTATCAATACCTCAAAACAAAACAAAACAAAACAGCAAAAAGAGAAAGGGTTAAAGTGGCGACCTACCTAACAAAGGACACTTGACTAATTATTTGCACATGTTATCTGAATTTCAATGCCAAATTGCTACTTTTACATTGCCAAGTTTTCTACTCTCCCCAGTAGGTCTACAAGGAGTGAATAGTGCAGCTTCTAACCAGATGCTTTCTCACTTTCCCTCTCTCTCTCTCTGGTGAGTGCATAAACCCTATAACAAAACTAATAATAATAATAATAATAATAATATAATATGGAAAATATTACTATTAAGATGAAACAGGGAATATAGGGTAGTGAGGATCGAAATATCATAAAGGGACTTATAGAGTCTGTAAAATTATTTGTTAAAATTTATTTTATACAACAATCCTTATACATCACTTAGCTTGTAAAGCGAATTTACCCAGCATGAGTACACATCACATCAGTCCCGTTAAGGATACTTCACACATTATCATCACAGATTATAATCTATATCTGTGTCCCATATATTTCTTTCCTCTATTTCTTTCCTCATACTCTCCTTCTTCTCCCACCCTCTTCCCACACTGTCTTCAGTATCTCTATTTCCTATGCTTCTATATCCTCTAATTTTTCAGTTTCCACCATAGAGTGTGGACAGTTGGTTTATGTTAAACAGGGACATACAATGTCCTTTCTTTCATAGCCTGGCTTGCTTCAGCAGTAAATCTTCAATATTTGTCCATTTTGTATCAAATGTCAGGGTCTTTTTTTATGGCTGAGTAGTGTAGAATATATGTGCTACATTTTCAATCGATCATCTCTTCATGGACATTTGGGTTTGTTCCATGTCTTAGCAATTGTGAATAATGCCACAAGAAACATAGATGTGCAAGTAATTTTTTGACTGAGCATTCTCCTGTCCTTGGGGTAGATATCCAGGAGTGGAATTACCAGATCATATAGTTCTATTTGTAAATCTTTGAGGAACCTCCATATTGTTCTTCACAGTGACTGAACAATTTGCATTACCCACCAACAGTGTGAGTTCCCCTTTCACATCCCTGCCAATAGTTATCTTTTTTTTTTTTTTTTTTTTTCTTAATCTTAGTCATTCTGACTGGGGTGAGGTGGTATATCATTGTGGTTTTGATCTGCATCTCCCTTATTATGAGGGATGTTGTGCATTTTTTTCATATGATTTTTAGCTGTTCATATGTCTTCCTTAGAGAGTTGTTTGTTCAGCTCATTTTCACCTCTTTTAAATGGGATGATATATTTTTTTTTTTGAATAAGTTGCTTGAGTTTCTTGTGTATTCTGGTTATCAGTTCCTTTTCTGAGGCATACTTATAAAAATATTCTCCCATTCCAAGGCTTGCTGATTCACACTAATTATTGTCTTTGGCTTGCAGAAACTTAATCTGTTGTAATTCCATTTGTCTGCTTTGGGGATTATTGCCTGTGTTTCGAGGTTCTTATTTAAGAAATCATTGCCTACTCCAATGTCTCCCAGAGTTTCCCTAGTGTTTTATATCAGTAGTTTGAGGTTGTAGGTTTGGATCTTTGATCCACTTTGAGTTGATTTTTGGTAATGGTGAGAGATAGGGGTCCAGGTTCATCTTTCTGCAGGTGGATACCCAGTTTTTTCAGCATCATTTGTTAAAGAGATTTTCCTTTTCCCACTGGCTTGACTAGTATCCTTTGTCAAAACTCAGTTGACTGTATGTAATCTTGGGATTCATTTCTGGGGTCTCTGTTCTATTCTATGGGTCTACATGTCTGTTTTTGTGCCAATATCATGCTGTTTTGATTATCCCAGCTTTGTAATACATTTTGGAGTCAGGGAGTGAGATGTCTCCTACTCCACTCTTATTGCTCAAAATTGTTTTGGCAAATTGATTTTTGTTGTTGTTTTTGGAGAGAGAGAGAGAGTGTGTGTGTGTGTGTGTGTGTGTCTGTGTGTGTGTTTGCTATAGGGCTTGTGTGCTTGCCAGAGAGACAGAAAGCGAGAAATCACACCCGGGGGGATGGTCACACTGCAATCCCTTCTCCTCCATTCTCCTTTCGAGATGTTGGGCACACACGCACTTGGAGTGAGTTTAAGCCACCGGATCCGGGACTCGAACCATTGTCAACTACATGTAAGTCCAGTGACATAGCCGTTACGCCAACTGCTGGTCCCCAAATATGGGGTCTTTTATGACTCCAGACAAATATGTGATTGTCTCTTCTAGATCTGTGAAGAATGTCTGTGGTAATTTGATTGGACTTGTGTTAAATATGCTGATTAATTTTGGTAGAATTGCCATTTTGATTATATTGATTCTTCCAATTCAGGAGCATGGGATGTCCTTCCACTTTTTTGTGTCATTTTCGATTTAATTTTTAGGTTTTCATAGCTTTCCTTGTAGAGGTCTTTGATTTCTTTTGTTATATTTATTCCTGGGTATCTTATACTTTTTGTGGCTATGGTAAATGGGGTTACTTTCTTCAGTTCTACCTCGGTCTGCTTATTGTTCTTATATGGAAATGCTATAGATGTTTGTATGTTGATTTTGTATCCTGCTACTTCATTGTATTTATTTATTACTTCCAGGAGTTTTCTCATGAATACCCTTGGGTCATCTGTATATACCATTATGTCATCTGCAAATAGAGATAATTTCACCTCTTCTTTTCCTATTTGAATGCCTTTTATTTTGTTCTCTTTTTCTTATTGCATTGGCTATGGATTCCAGTATTATACTGAAAAGGGGTGGAGAAAGTGGGCATCCTTGTCTTGTACCAGTTTCTAGTGGGAAAGCTTTCAGCTTTTCCCCATTCAGGATGATGTTAGCTATAGATTTTACATAAATAGCTTTTATGGTATTGAGAAATGATCCTACTATGCCAATTTTGCTGAGAGCTTAATCATGATGGGATGTTATATTTTATCAAATGGCTTTTCTGCATCATTGATATGATCATCTTTTTTGTTGTTTTTATTTCATTTGCTTTTATACATTCAATCACATTATTTAGCTTATGAAGTGACTATTTCTACACGTGAACATTTCTCTCTAGTCCAGTTGATAAAACTATAAAATGATCTTCAATATATAATATCACATTTCTTATTATTTCTGTTAATATGGTACATTATGTTTATGGTTTTGCATATGTTGAACCACCCCTTGCATCCCTGCAATAAAGCTTACTTGGTTGTGATGAATAATCTTTTTATATGTTGCTGGATATGATTTTCTAGTATCTTGTTGAGAATTTTTGTGTCTAGATTCATGAAAGATATTTGTCTGTAGTTTTCCTTCCTTGTCATGTCCTTGTCTGTTTTGGGGATGAGGGTGATGAAGGCTTCAAAAAATGAATTTGGAAGGGTTCATTCCTATGGATCTTTAAAAATAACTTGAGTAGAATGGGAGTTAATTCTTTAAAAGTTTGGTAGAATTCAGAAATTTAGCCGTCAGGACCCAGGATTTTCTTTGTTGGGAGATTTTTTTATTATTGATTCAATCTCATTGCTTCTCATGCATCTATTCAGGCATTCTGTGTCTTGCTGATTTAATTTTGGTAGATTATATGTGTCTGGGAACTGGTCCATCTCACCCTGGTTTTCTTATTTGTTGGTGTATAGGCGTTCATAGTATCTTCTAATGACGTTTTGTGTTTCTATTGTGTCTATTGTAATATTGCTTGTTCATTGTTAATTTGATTTATATGGTTACTTTCTCTCTTCTTCTTAATTGATCTAGCTAAGGCTTTTGCTCTCATTCATTTTCTGTATAGTTATGTGCTATGGGGTGGGGAAAGCTAGCTGGAGTTGGGGCTGGGGCCAGTGGTGACCCTGCCTCAGAGTCCCTTGCTGGCCGTGGCACTGGAGATGGAACTGGGGCTCTGCTGGTGAGCGAAGGCCAGTCTGTCGATATTTGTAAGTATTTAGTCTGAAATCAGTATTGTGACTCCAGCTCTTTTTGCGTTTCTGTTTCCATAGAATACCTTTCTGCAGCCCTTCACTTTTTGTTTATGTATGTCTTTATACATGAGGTGCACTTTTTGTAGGAAACAGACAGAGGGTTTCTGTTCTGTTTGTTTGTTTGTTTGTTTGTTTTCCATTCAGCCAATCTATGTCTCTTAACTGGAGAATTTAATCTATTTACATTCAATTTTATTATCAGTATTATTGAACTTTTCCCTACCATTAAGTTGGTCATTTTCTTGGTTGCTTTTTGTTCTCTTATTTTTGTCTGTCTTTTAGTTTTCCTGGTGTAATACTCCCTTCAGAATTTCTTGAAGAGTTGGTCTGGTGTTGGTAAATTCTTTAAGGTTTTGTTTATCTGAGAATGTTTTTATCTTTTCTTCCCATTGTAAAGATAATCTTGCCAGGTATAGTAATCTTGGTTGGAATTGTTTCCTTCTTTTATTTATTTATTTTGTGTGTGTGTGTGTGTGTGTGTGGAGAAGTTTTTGCTATAGGGCGCGTGTGCCCGCCAAACAGAGAGAGACAGAGAGACAGAAAGTAAGAAATTATCCTCCCCAGGGGGGATGGCCACGCAGCAATCCCTTCTCCTCCATTCTCCTCTTGGGATCTTGGGCACGCACACACACACGCCCGGCTTGAGTTTAAGCCACCAGGTCCAGGATGCAAACCATGGTGGACTACGTGGAAGTCTAGCGACATAGCCATTATGCTAACTGCTGGTCCCAGGAATTGTTTCCCTCTTAACACTGCATATATCCTCCCATTCTTTCCTTGCTTGAATTGTTTACAGTGAGAGGTTCGATATTAACCTGATGGAGCCATTATGCTAACTACTGGTCCCAGGAATTGTTTCCCTCTTAACACTGCATATATCCTCCCATTCTTTCCTTGCTTGAATTGTTTACAGTGAGAGGTTCGATATTAACCTGATGGGATAACCTTTGTAAGTAACTTGATGTTTCTCTCTTGCCAATTTTATTATCGTGTATTTATCCGTGGTTTTGGCCATTCAGGCTATGATGTGCCATGGAGAGGATCTTCTTGGGTTGATTCTATTTGAGGTCCTTTGTATTTCTTGGGTCTGGATGTTTGAGTGTGTCTCTAGACTTGAAATGTTTTCTTCCAGGATTTTGTGGAATAGATTAGCAATGCCCTTATTTGTTTCTTCACTTTCTGAGATACCAATTATTCAGATTTTTGGATATTTAATGGTATCTAGTATTTATCATATATTGTCCTTATTATTATTATTATTATTATTGGCTATTTTGCCATTACACTGTAGCTATTATGCCATCTGCTGGTCCCAAATATTCTGAATTCTTTATCTGACATTTCCGCGAGTTCTATCGTACTGTCTTTGGATGATGAGGAATTGCTCTTTTCCCTTGGGGGAGAGATTTTTCTTGGTTTCTCATATTTCTTGTGCTTCTTCACTAGTTTCTGGTCATCTGATGGATTGTACATTTCTTTCTAATTTCCTAATGACCCCCTCCCCCAGTTTCTTGAGAACAGGTTCATCTGGCACTGAGCTGCAGGGTTTCAGCAGAGAGAGAAAGTAGGGGTTGTGGATGAGCAACAAGTGCCATGTGCCTCAGAAAACTATGAAGTTGAAAGTATTCTTGAGTGGGCAAGAGGCCTAAGGCGGTCTCCTAGAAGTGGTGGGGAGACAGTGGAGTTTCCAATGCAATCTCTGGCTTCAGTTCTCGCTGGCTTCAGCTTCCACCACCAGGCAGGAACAGGGAAAGATGGCAGAGGAAGAAGGTGGAAGCAAAGGGCTCTGTGCACCTGGAAGTGGTGGGGAGGTGGGAGGTGGTGGAGAGACAGTGCAATTCCCAAGGTGATCTCTGGCCTCAGTCCTTACTGGTTTTAGGTGCCACTGCCAGGCAGGATCAGGAAAAGATCTAAAATTATTTTTAAAGTATTTTATTATTTCTATTATGTTTTAATAAAAAATCATGTATTACATGTCATGTTTCTGGACATCCATTAGACCAAAGTAAATTTTCTACCTCTATCTTACACTTAAGATATGCTTAGGATGCTTTATATAATTGGTCATTATATTCACCCATGCAATGTTTTTTATAGGGATGGCTGCGGCCCTTTCATATGGGGTCACTAAGACACAGAGGAACCTGATTTGAAGTGAGTGGTTAGGAATTCATATTTAATTCATTTTTGTCCAGCTCCTTAACCCAGCCCTCTGGCAAATCTACAAAATCTTTAAACTCAGGTGTGCCCATCTCCAAAACCTGGCTCTTTTCCTTGTCTCTCGTCTCTATTCCCATTCTATTACCAGACTCTTCAGACTGCACATGGAATATTTTTTGGCATTAATGTTTTCAATGATTCATATTTGTTAGTAAGAATCCATGGTATAAAATACAGTGCTGTTGGTGAGTATAAACTATTACATTTCAATTAAAAATCTGCATAGTCTGATGCCCTAAAATAGACCATACTCTGCCTTTTGTGGAGAAGAAGAAAGTACCTGATAACATGGATTTTGTTTGCAGGTATCCTTCAACTTCTAAATGTGGAAATTCAGAATTTTGGGTCACCATTATATTCATCCATTGAATTCAGTAATGTGCCTGCAGGATCCTGGATAATATCTTCTACTTTGCACCAGAGCTGTGGTGGAGGCATCCATGCAGCTGCCACTCAAGGAATAATTTTAAATGACAATATAATATACAGAACAGCTGGTCATGGCATTGATTTGGAGGGCCAGGCCTATTCTCTCACTAATAACCTTGTGGTTCTGGTGACACAGTCAATGTCATCCCCACTGTGGGTGGCAGGAATCAAAGTGAACCAGGTAAAGGACATCAACCTCCATGGCAATGTTGTGGCAGGATCAGAGAGACTTGGTTTCCATCTCCGAGGCCACAGGTGCTTCTCTCCTGAAGTGTTTTGGTCTGACAATGTGGCCCACTCAAGCCTTCATGGTCTTCATCTCTACAAGGAAAGTGGACTTGACAACTGTACCAGTATCTCTGGCTTCCTGGCTTTCAAGAACTTTGACTATGGTGCCATGTTACATGTAAAAAACAGTGTGGAAATAGAGAACATCACACTTGTAGATAATGCTATTGGTCTTTTGGCAGTAGTCTATGTGTCTTCTGCTCCACAGAGCTCCATCAAAAATGTGCAAGTTGTGCTTAGGAATTCAGTCCTTGTGGCCACCAGCTCCTCTTTTGATTGCATTCAGGACAGAATGAAGCCTTACTCAGCCAATTTTACATCAACATATCGAGCTCCTTCCAATCCCAGAGGAGGTCGAGTTGGTGTTCTGTGGCCTGTATTCACCTCAGAACCAAATCAGTGGCCTCAGGAGCCATGGCACAAAGTGAAGAATAGCCTTTCAACTTCAGGAATCATAAAACTTCAAGGTAAGATGTTTAATTTATCCATGTAGTAGTTCCATATAGCAATGCATAGAATTATCAGTCACATTCTGAAATTGTATTAATGAAAAGATACTAGTGTGGTCTAGTCTTTGTGTACAACTGATAGCCTGCTGAGTATTGATAACCACAGTGGCGGTTCGTTCTGATAGTGAATAATTTCTTACAAAACTCACTGCTTCATTCATGTTGAAGAGCTTTCACAGCAATTATTTAACTTACTTGAATGACAACTCTTTCAGGTAGGTGTTATCTTTCACGCTACACAAATGAGAAAAACAAGATCCAGGTATTGTACCTTATCTAAGGTAAAAATCAAAGCTAAAATCAAAGTTACACCATGTTTTGTGCAGTTCATCTTCTATCAGGTCTCTTTTGCAGTATAATACTCCTCATTCTTTTAGTCTTTCTGGCAGTTGGTTTGTCTTTCCATAAAAAGAATAACGCTGATGAAGCCTTCAATGAAAAGTATTCCTTTTGGGACCAGATTGTGGCACAGTAGTAAAACACAACTTTCTTTGAGATAGACATATGGAAAACTTACCAATTCATGTCTAAAACCTTCCATGAGTATGCCAACCATGTGTATGCCTATACAGGATCCTGGCTGGATGGTCTGGGGAGTGGGTCACAATATCCAGACCCTGTTGAAGTGTTGTAATTCTCTCTCTACATTTCTCTTTCTCTCTTTGTCACTCTCTCTCATAGAATAAATGAATAAAGTTAACTTTTTTCAAAACACTGCTCTTGAGACATTAATGTGTAGGAGTACCTTTCTCTCATACAATGTCCACATATTGAAGGACTGAAGATATTTTATATAAAGAATTATTTAAGCTTCTTAGACTATCCTGGATTACCTAAGCTTTCCCATAATGTACATTATTATAAGAGTGTTTAGTCAAGTGATTTGTATTTGTGACTGGTGGCTTACCTAATATAATGTGATTATATTGTTTACAAAATTTCAGATGTCACCTTTTCTAGTTTTGTGAAGAGTTGCTATAGTGATGACCTGGATGTCTGCATTCTGCCTAACGTAGAGAACACTGGCATCATGCATCCAATAACAGCAGAGAGGACCACGATGCTGAAGATAAAAGATAAAAATAAGTTTTACTTTCCTCCATCACAACCGAGGTACCACTCCTAGCATTTATGATAAGCCATATTTATGACGTATTCGACAATTCTTTAAATCTCTAAATATGTTTAAAAGAAAGAATAAAATAAGCAAAGCAATAGAAATAAGTCTTCCTATAACAGTCTAGTACATTGACTTAGTGGCCCCAGTTCTTTACCTTTCTAATAGCCATGCCCTTCAACATAAGATCATTGAAATATCTCTCACTAGAGAAGGAAATGCCCTTTCTCTCCTCCGTGGATCTGGACTCAGCTATGTGACTTTCTCTGGCCACCAAAGTAGCAGAAATGATGGAGCGCAAGTTTTATTATCTTGTCTTAACTAGAGAGAATTTGTTGGGATGTCTTCAAAATCAGTGAAACATATTGACCCTAAGTCTTCACCCTTCTGTGGAGTATAGTGTCCATAGTCTTCAGGAGTCCTTAGGAGCCTTTGTTCAGGGACAAACAGATGAAGGGAGATTGTGTCTATTGTTAGGAATTCCTGACCTGAATGATGAGGCTTAGAGAAATAAGAAATATTAGCATTGTAGACCAGGGATAATGACTGCTCATGGTCATACAATCTGAGTGTTTTATTTGAGTATTTGAAAAAAAGATGAGTAACTCCTTTTGTTTTGAGAAGAAGTGAGAAGTTTAGGAGCAGAGAGAATGGGTCTCTTTTTCTTTCCCACAGAATTGGAAGAAAGTAATCTAGAGAAATCACCCCAGTTAGAAAGTTCCTATGTTTGGCCTAACACCAGTGTCTTTTTGATGCCCATCACTGAATGATTTCAGGTATTTAGACATGATTAGATATGCAACTGGTGGTATCTTATAATTTTTTCTCTTATGTTCAGTTTTCTATTTGTTAGTATATTGCCCATGGGCTGAAATAGAGAGTTGCATGTCTTAGTCTATTGGTACTCTATAACAAAATAGCACAGAATGGATAATTTATTTATTTACTTTTCTTTATTATTATTATTTTTAAATTTTCCCACAAACATTTCCTTTACATAGCAAACATTTTTGCTCATACTCCATAGTTCTTGACAGTTAATAGAATGTTTAAAAATTTCAGAATTTTATAAAACTGAATTTAAAAAATAAATTTAATAATATTTGTTATAATTTTGTTTGTGACTCAATAATAATAACAGAAACAGTATGATTTTAAATATTTTTGAGAAAATATTTACATGTCAGTTACTCAGATTGTTGAAAAGTAAACATCCAACACCCAATTCACACATGAACCTTCCCAACTCAGTTCTGCCTACCAAATATTCTGTGGTCTATCATCTGCTAGCAATTTATCAACAATAGAAATTTATTTCTCACAGTTCTGAAGGCTAAGGAGTCCAAGATCAGGGTGCCAGCATGCTTGGTATCTGTGGATGGTTTCTCTTTGCTTCAGATTGATGCCTGATTGCTACACCTTTCTAGGGGAGAATCTCTATGTGCTCCCATGGAAGAAGGGACAGAAGTACAAAACAGTGTTCCCTTTAACTTGTAGCTCTTATATAAGGGTGCTTATCCCACTCATGACTTAGTCACTTCCCAAAGGCAATACCTGTTAATATTATTACTTTGATAATGTAGTTTCAACATGAATTTTGGAGTGCAGACATCATTCAAATCATAGCTCTACCTTATATTAGCAACTGACTCTTGTACCATTATTATTCAATAAGTGGTTGGCATGCCATAGAATTAAATATTATTACTAATGATACCTCAAAGTATTAGACCAGGGGAATAAGTAAATTTTATATAACTTCATGCTATAATTGCTTATTACTTGTTTATATATCCCACTTGACTAAATTCTGAAAGTGTACCTCTCTCACAGTTATCATCTCCAACCTGTCAGCAGTGGATTTCAAGAGGTATTTGTTGAATGAGAATGTCTGTTTTTACTTTATTTGTATATGCCTTAAATATAATGTATAATACTAAAATACTACAAATCTCTGAGACTTTATAAATAGATAATTATATCATGTTTAGTAGATATAAGAGAAACATTTTAATGCATCTTGCATCTTAGAATGTCAGCAATCTATATAAAGATTACATTTTCATATATCTTGAATATTTGCCTTATTAGAATGTCTTCATTCTTGACCATATAACTGAGAAGTAACTTATTTTCTATAGAGGCCTATTTCGTATCTATGTAACATATTATTAAGAGTAAAATTCTGTTCCATTTATTTATTTTCTTATTTATATTTTTAATTTCCAGAGGGCACGTGCACTCACCAGAGAGAGATAGAGAAAGAGAGAGAAAAGGAGAGAGTTTATCCAAAAGGGGTGCAGCACACCACAGCCCCTTCTCCATTTCTTTATCTTATTGGGTTTTGGGGCATGCACACACACATGCACCCAGCATGTTTTCCAAGTTGCTGAGCTGGTATTTGAACCACGGTCAGCCACGTGGCTTCTAGGTCCCTTAACCATTAAGTTAACCAATCCTCTGTTGAATTTATTTTACAAAATCTAAAGTACCAATGTTTTCGTTTTGCCTCTTATCATGAAATGAGAATGTTGCTTTTTTGGCTATTTTCACAGGAAAGATTTACAAAGTGTGGCCTGCCCTGAAACAGATTGTGAAAGTCCAAAGAAATATCTCTTCAAAGATTTGGATGGGAGAACTCTCGGTCTGTCTGCACCAGTTTCTGTATTTCCCAAAACTGAGGCAGAATGGACTGGATCCTTTTTCAACACAGGTCAGTTGTTTCTGAAAGTAATGCCTGTGGTAGAGGCAGCATGCATGTGAAGGACCTGGTTTTGCTATATTGTCTGGCGGGAACAACATATACTGGGAAAGGAATGGAGTTCTAGAGTTGGAGTCTTGTGCAAAGATGCTGCCAACTCACCTGTATCACAGGAATGTTGAGGTATCACTTTACCACTGTGCCTTCCATAAGACTGCATCTGCACAGATGGCCTGCAGTCAGTTCTGTGCACAGTGAGAAAACAACTTCTCACTAACTCGGTCACTTGCTCGCCTTTTCACAATGTCTGCCATGTAACCAGATCCTCTGTCTTCTGAGCCTTTTTCTTTCTTTCTTTCTTTCTCTCTTTCTTTCTCTCTTTCTTTCTTTCTTTCTTTCTTTCTTTCTTTCTTTCTTTCTTTCTTTTTTTCAGAGAGGGTTTTGTTATAGGAAGCATGCTCTGGCCCAAAGACAGAGAGAGACAGAAAGCGAGAAATAATCCCCCAGGGGGATGGTCACACCGCAATCCCTTCTCTTCCATTCTCCTCTCAGGAACCTGGGCACACATGCACACGTGCACAGCCTGAGTTTAAGCCTCCGGGTTCGGGACTCGAACCACAATTGACTACATGGGAGTCCAGTGACATAGCCATTATGCTAACTACTGGTCCCCTGAGCCTTTCTTTTCCATAAGACTAAAAGACTATCACTCTGCAAAGGGAAGTAAGGTAAATGTCATGTGGATTTTCTTCAGTAACTTCCTAATGGCTTTCCATCCACTAAGAATGAAGTCCAAACTACAAGTCTACATGTTTTCCAGTATCTGATCCTTGTATGCTCTCCCACCTCATCTCCTGTGAAATCTCTGTTACTTACTCATCCTGGTCTACTCTCTCTTTAACATGATAAGCTTATCCACACCTGAAGGCCTTTGTGTTGGCTTTCTTCTCTGCCTGAAGTATCTTACTTCTCTGGGAGCTGGTTGTCTGTTCAAGTAATGACTCCTTGGAGAAGCCATCCTTGTAGCCATTGTTCTGTAGCTCTTGTGTGCCTGCTTCACATTTTCCAGAGTCTCATTTTCTTGATTTACTGTGTTCTCCTTAATACACACTTAATGAGGGCAGTTATTTTTTCCTGCTCACTGCTATGCATTTGGAGAGCTATCACAAATGTTAGTTAACTAACTGAGCAAATGAATGAGTTATGGAGAAAGAGAACATTTATGTGGTTTGTTTCAATTTGTTCAAGAGCATCCAGAAGAAACTGGGGCCTTCAGGTCACTGGATTAAGGATTTGTCTATAAAACAGAAGCCTGAAATGCAGACAGTTCTTGGTATCTTTTTACTTTTTTCCACTTTATCTCCTTCTGAACTACTGTTAGTACAGCATTTGGCATTAAAAGTTGTATCTATATATACTTCTTTTAATTACCATAAAATTTCATACTTGAACAGTTATACATTTTTATGTTTATTTCACGTCTTTTGATATGTTTAAGGCTTATCTTTGCAATAGAGTGGCAAGCTGTGGGAACTATGGTATAGCTTTTAAAGTCAGTGCTGAGTGCATGGCAATGCTGAGTAAATATTCATGTTCATATGTTGGTTACATTTATTCAATATAACCAGCAAGTACATTTTCTGGCAAAGAAGAATGAAATTTGGGGACACATTTATATTGAAAAAATGCATAGGGAGTAGTAAAAGAAAAAAAAATTAAAAAGATAGGCAGCTACTTTTCAAGCTCCCCCTAGATCTACTCAAATGGTTTTCTATAGTAAGTTTTTTTATTGGCTTTAAGAATTATCCACTATTATAGGTACTTAAGCTATTTGGAAACATCCTTATACTTCAAAATAAGTACATGAATAATTGTGGAACTTTTCTGGATTTGTGACTTTTGGTGATGGTCACAGTTTTGTGACATCAATAGTGGAATATATGTCCCAGAGTATTTAATGATAATCACATTTTATTTTAATAGAAAGCAATATGATTTGAAGATATTATGCTAGTTTGGATTGCCCCAGAAGCACACACCAATATAAGACTTAGAATAAAAATAGTTTATGTAGAGGACAGTCTTAGAAAACAACAGTGAGGGAGTAAAGAAATATGACTGGAAAAGAAAGAAAACCCGAAAAAGATGAGTTATCAAGAGGTTACCACTACAGAATCTGGAGCTCAGATTTGATGGGAAGTCCAGGATATCAAGAGAACATGACCCCAAATTATCCCAACCATTCCATAATGAAACTAATGTATTTATACTTTACATCCATGGTCACCATAGGCTGAGGGATGCTTCTGGGTACAGTAATGATCCAGCCCTTTCCTAGGACAGTGTACTCTTCCTGAGAGAACTTACTCAGAAGCAAGTCATAGGTCTTTGCAGTAGCAGTCTTAGGTGCATGAAGTTTAGTGCCAAAAACAACGGGTATGGCATTAATATCATCTGTAACAAGTAGAAAATCTAAAAATATCGATCAAATGCTCCATGTTTAATTTTTTTTAAGATTCATATTTATTATTATTATTATTATTATTATTATTATTATTATTTAATTTGCTGTAGGGTACATGTGCTCACCAGAGAACAAAAGTGAAAGAGAGTGAGAAAGTGAGAAAACAAGGTTCTGGGTCTGAGACTCGAACCATGATGGACCATGTGGGAGTCCAGTGCCCTAACCACCACATCAGCTGCTGGTCCTATGTTTAAATTTTAAGAATGCTTTTGGGATGAACTTTTAGGTGGTTGTTTATGTGGTGGAATATGCTATTTAGGCCCAGATATGCTCCTTGCTGCCAGTTGCAATGATGGTATATTTGATTTTTCTCAGCTCTCTGTCTCGGTTGTGAGACATGATTCAATGGTAAAACTCCTGCAGGTAATACAATATTACACACCATTTACTATCATTTGCTATCAGCATGTGGACATGTGTGTGAGTGGCTGAGTAGCTATATAGAGGTATATATGACTGACTGTCTAAACTCCTGATGTTTTAAAGCTTTATAACATTTTAAATGAGGTTGCCATAGGTACCAACTGCAAGGATTCCCACTGTGGAATCTGCTGTTTGCTGCACTAAAAATACAATCTGTGTCCTCTTGCAATGAAGGAGACAGCACACAGTAAATGGTGCCTTCCGGGGGCTAACAGGATTGTAGTACTTTCCTTGGCTTTCCAAAGTATGATTAAATCCCTGCTTCCCCACTGCAGGTCCTTTTTAATTTTTTAAACTATTCTCTCTTAAGTACTTTCCAGTTCCTGTCCACAATCTGGTGTTGAAAAATCACATATTTAATCGTAAGGGAATTTCTATTTTGTATTTTCTCTATTCAAGACAAAAATCTATGCTCTTCTTCAGTAAACCAGAGAAAGCAGTGCAGCTAAGATAAAAATGAAAACCACAGGAACTAAATCTCCTTTTTATTCCAAATGTCATTGAATTTGACACACCCTTATGTCTTTTCTCTATGTTATTAACAAATCTCTTCAAGTCATTTGGAGTCCATTGCCTTTAAGGTTTATTTTTAATTTGGAAAATAATAGATTTTATTTGCATACATAAGTTCACATGAAAACTACCCATGCAGACAGATATCCACAGGTCCCAGCATATTGTCATATACTGTAGTGTCAGGAGCAAAAACCATCCGTGCAGATCAGCTATGAGGAACACTGTGCCAGTGGGTTTTGCTATCTGTGTAATGCAGGGTGTGTAGCCAGGGGAAAGGCAAGCTGTTAATTTTGTTTTATACTTATCTGTAAGTTTGCATTTGTGGCCAACTTTGAAAAATGCATGGCAATAAAGTGCAAGACAGTTAATCCCAAGCAGGTGATTCTCTGAGAACAATTTACATTTTATTTGGGAAAGGATTTCTTTTGATGATGGATGCATCTGAGGATCTAAAAGTCCAAAGTCATTTACAGAAACAAGATCTTGAAATTAATATGCCATGTAGGTCAAACTAGAGAGATACTAGAGTTTTCCATCCCAGCTTCTTACTTATTTCCTGTGTGTCCCCAACCAAAATCAGATGGCATCACCTCACAGATGGTTTAATACATGGCTGTTGGGAGAAGATAGAAAGAAATCAGAGCTTTTGTTTCACTGGCATTCTACAATTTCTCAGCTATGACAAAGAAAATAGAAAGAAAGTAGGTAAAGTAGACACTAGCATTGCTTGGGCACCTTTTACATGCTAAGTGCTGAAGTTGGCATTTTCATTCACTCGACAAGTGCATTTTGTCCACATACTGTCGACCAGTGATTTCCTAAGCATGACCACTGCAGTTGTAACAGGGCAACATCCCACTGTCATCAAGAATATGTTTCAGTAGAGAAAGGTCCATAAACAAATGAAACAATTCTAGTAGAGGTGAGAAGGATGAAAAAATAAGAGTATTTGGAGTCAGAGTAGGGGAGTTGCTCTTTGAAATAAGAGTCACATTTCAGGGTCCAGTAGGTGGCATGGTGGTTAAGGTGCTGAACTCCTGCATGGTGGATTGAGGTTTGAGTCCCGGCAGATTGAAAATCATGGTGTGCCTAAGTGCTTGTGTGCCCAAAATCCTGAAATCCTGAGAGGAGAATCGAGAAGAAGGGATTACTGTGTGCTGTGTGGTCATCCTCCCAGAGGGCTGCTTTCTCACTTTCCCTCTCTCTGGGGTGAGTGAGCATGCCCTATTGCAAAAACATAAAAAAAAAAAAAAAAAAGGAGTTACATTTCAATTTCAAATGAGATTGAGATCGAATGAGAAGTCACTGCTCTGAGCAGGAAGAGAGGGGCCTTCCAGAAAGAGCGAGCAGCCAGAACAGGGTTTCTGAGATAGGAGCCTCAATGTGTCTGAGGGTTGGGTAGAAAGACCAGTGTGTATAGTTAATGAGAGGACAAGGGGTTACAGGGAAGCAGAAGCCAGCCCATTTATAGGACAGGATAAGAAGGTTAGATTTTGTTATGATTTGGATATTCATTTGTTCCCCAAAGTTTCATATTTCGGAATTTAGTGTTGGGAGGTGGTATAGTATAGTGGATGGTAATTGGAACACAATGATTACATCATAGAGGCACCACTGTAATGAATAGATTAATGATGTCTCCTGCGACATGGCAAATTCTAGCTTTCATGAGACGAGCTTCATTCTCACGAGAGCTGGTTGCAATAAAAGAGAGCTGCTCAAATTTTTGCAGTCTTTGCACATACCTGTCCAAGATTTGCTCTGTATTTGCACACGCCTACCATCCTCTGTGCTTTCCATCTGTCTTCTAATAGGCAGGGTTGATGCCAGGCGTAAGCCTTTTTGGCTTTTCAGTTGCCAGAGTTGTGCATCAATAAATTACTAAATCACCCACTCTTGGGTATTTCCGTTAGCAACACACACATAAAAAAAGACTAAGATTTTCTTCTTCTTTTCTATTGTATATATTTAAGGTGTAAAACATGATGCTTTCATTTTTTTTTTTCCATAGGGAATGTGCACTCACCGGCGAGAAACAGAGAGACAGAGAGAGGGAAAGTGAGAAATCCCCCACCCCCACCCCAAGGGAGAATAGCCACTCCACAATTCCTTCTTAATTCTCCTCTTGGGATTTTGGGCATGTACACACACGCACCTGGTATGATTTTCAAGCTGCTGGACTAAAACCATGGTTGGCCATATGGGAATCTAGTGCCTTAATCACCATGCCCAACTCTGGTCCCCAAGTCTCTGACTGATAATGAGATTCGAACTCAAGTCACTGAAGAAACTGGAACCTTACTCCAGCACCTTAGACCACTCAGCCACGTTACCACACTCATAATCTTACAAATAGTGAAATGGTTACTATAGTCAGGCAAATTGACATATCCATTATCTCACATGCTTATTCTCCTTTTTGTAGCAAGAGTCACCTTAAATATTCTCTTAGCAACTGTTCTGGACACAGTACAATATGATTAACTATAGTTCTCATGCCATACATTAGATTTCTAGAATTACTCATCCTACATATCTGCAACTTTTTGTTCTTTGACCTACATTTCTCTAGTCCTCCTTTTTTATTGCCCATTTCTAACTTGTGGGTTGTTTAATGATAGGGACACATTCTGATAAATTGGTCATTGGATGATTTTGTCATTGTGTGAATACCATAATGGACTTATACGCCCTTATAGGCATAGCCTAATACATACCTAGATTATATAGTAAGGCCTGGATTCTTCTTATGACCCCTCCATTGTGTGTGTGTGTGTGTGTGTGTGTGTCATTATTGTATGTGATGTTATAGGGCACTTGACGGTGTTTTACTGACGGATTTAAGAATGGTGGTGATAGGATTTTATGCACTCTCTGAAAAGATCATGCTGTTTGCTGTGGAGTGACTGCATAGTGGGTAGGCCCAAGACTGAACATCAGCCGTGCAGTTAAGAAGCTCTCCAGGCTGAAGATTAGGGGGCTTAGAGATGTGCTGTTCTGTAAGTGGTCCATTAACCTGTGCTGACCCACAAACTCTTGATAGCCAATCCACAATGAGATCATTACAAAATTTACCATTTAGAAGCAGAAATTTGATGAATTAATTTTGTCTGTTGAATCTATTAGGTCGTCGGGAAAGTCATGATGCATTTCTCTAAGTTTGTCTGTGCAAAACTGTGTTGCGGCTTTTCCAAGGACCCGGTAGTAAATAAAACGTGGGGTTTATATTTCATATATCTGTTCGTCTGACAATTTATATTATATTTTAAATAATATTGATCTTCAGCAGGCTGAAAATTTTTAAATGAATGAAACTAAACAAAAACCCCTCATTCTGCTGTCAGTATTTCTTCATGAGGTGGTAGGACAAGGGCTCCCAAAGCTGACCTATCAGATACATCTAGGACATTAAGTATCCATTTGCATGCAAGAACATTTCTAATAAATAGATGTGTGTCTGTGTGTGTGTGTGTGTGTGTATAAAGTCCAGATCTTTATGTTTAAAGGCACACACATACACACACACATACATATTAAATGAACTTTATAAGTGATTCTTCTGTGTTAGCTTTGAGAATCACTGCTACAGAGTTTTATGTTCCTTTTGAAATAAACAAGATAGCAAGAAGACAATATTTTTCATTTAAAAATTAGGCAGTTTTAATTTCTCATAAAAATTACAAAATAGATCTCCTTGTCAAATACCAACAGACAGAAACATACTTGCTTATGTACACATTGGATATGTTTTCAAAAGAGAAAAGACCATTAACTAAAAACATACAAGAGTATTTACAATCTAAATAAAGCTTTTCAATAAAATAAAAGTTAACCTTTTTTTATAGATCGTTTTTCCTAATATTAAAGTGAGACAAATAACCTCAAAATGGGACTTTTATAATGCATACATCACTGGCTAATAATGTGTTTGATACTGTTCATTTTTCATAATTCCACTTGAATTATTTTATTAACAAGTTAAACTCATGATAAGCTTTCCCACACTTTCTTTGGCATTGTTAAAACGCTGTGGTCTGACCAGGACTTTCAACCAGATCTACCTTCAGGGCAGGTGAGAGTTTCTCATTTGTTACCATGAGAAGGTAAGAAACATTTTTCAAATTGTGTTACTTCTTGGCCACTTCTCAAGAAAGAAAGTTATAAACCATTGTGGAGACCTATAAGTGACTTGCCTCAAATCAAAAATAAAAGATTAGGTTGATAAAAAAGAAAATAAAGCTGGCATTTGACTGTCAGCCCACAGAGTGATGAAGTGGTTTCTAACTGAATAATGGGAAAGCTCAAGTAATGTGGAGATGTATGCGCAGTGCTTAACAGACAGAGTGGCTAGCGTTTCCTCAACTCTGTTGCTGGATCTTGAAATGTGTCTTTTCACTAAGCTTTCTAGCTTGTCTCTCTTCCCATTTGTCCTGGGAATGACAGCAAGATGGTATTATAAAATGGGAGAATGGAGAGGGAGGGAGAAAATGAAAGGACAGAATGGAGAAAGGAAACGGTTGTTAGAAAATTTGTCTGCCAGTATCTGTGCTTGCAGAGGTCTTTTTCTTCTAGCTAGAGGGGGAAATACCATTCTCTTTTCCCAAGCAATTATAGGCCCCAAAGATTGAAACTTGGTATATAGCTCTTTAATCTCGGCAGATATTTATGGTTAAACATTAGGATTCCAGATGTCAGGGTATTAAAATATAAAGGCACAGTGGAGTCTCAGAAAATATTAGACTCTTTGGGATATGTGGCTGCAAGGGATTTTTATCCCAAGCAGAGGAGGATAAGGCTTCTAGTGGTACTTTGTTAAGACCCAAAGAGCACCTTTCCTCCTCCTTATTTTCACACTCTCCTATGACTTGCCTGGTCTCCAGGCAGTAAATGGCATAACATATTTGATTGCATTTCAAAGTAGTTCAGGCTGTGAGTTGGAATGATTTCAATTTGTGATTTGTAAAGGATAATGTGAAAAGGCATGTGGTCCTTTGGAACAATTTCTTTTTCCTTTCCTTGACCTAGACATTTTATTATGGTGATAATCTTGCTTCTCAAATCTCCTATTAACAATGGCAACTGGTACTTGTTGCATATCCACCATGTTTCTGGCTCTGTGCTAAGACCTACATGGCCTATCTCATTAGTTCTGTTGGTAGAATCTACCCTATAGGATTGATCTTGCCTCCGTTTTGTAGACGTGGACATTGGAATAGAGACATTAGGTACTTGTCCAAGTCATACAGTTAATTAACAGAAGACTCAAGACTAAATTGTTTCTAGGACCTTGCCATATTGTACCTAGAACCCTCCATCCGAGCTTCTTCCTTTTTTCCCTATATCCTTCAGTGTAAGCTGTCTTGTAGCTATCAGCTCTGTTCATATATAAAATGCTGTCTATGCAGAAAAAAGGCAAACCATACTGTGCAATTATTCTAGTAATCATCTATGTAAACTAGTAATAATAACAGTTAACATTTATCTAGCACACTACATGTGCTAGGTAGGCATTATGCTAAGTAGTTTATAAACATTCTCATTTATCCTTAAGACCTTTGCACACAGGGGAGGGGGGTTTTATCCCCTTTGAACAGTCAGGGAAGTAGGGATTTGTAGAACTTAACCAACTTTTTTATGCTCTCACAGCCACACTGTGCAGTCAAGATTTAAATCTGTATTTGTCTGACTCCAAAGCCTCATCTCATAATCACTTCTAGATTATATCATGTGTGATCTGAATCATCTGGTGGGACTCTGTACAGAAATATATTTAACTGAGTAATTCATGTAGTTCCACTTTACTTGGCAGCGTATAGATTTTTAAATATTAGAAAGTAGCTGTTAATTTCATTATAATTTTTGGAAGACCATGTAATAACCACAAAACACTTCAATTAGTTCCTCTCTCCATATATGTAATATATATTTCAATATGGCTCTTTCTCCACTTACACAATAAATGAACAATATCACACCTAAGAAAACACATTTTGCTGATGTTAACCACAAGAAGGTGTATAATCACAATGGAATAGTTTAGAGTAGTAGCTTTGGTCTTGAAATAAAAAACTTATTGTGAAAATTTTTCTGTAGTTTCCACCTTTTCTTCATTGAATGTAGGTTGATTTTTTTTTCCAACTTAGACAATATTTATGGAGTATCCAATGAGAAGAAGATGCTGTGTACTATTGGGGTATTTAGGAAAGTAATATCAAAGTAGCTAAGAGACTATTTCTGCCTTCACATCTAGGGAGAGAGGGTGCAAGAAAGCCAGACCATGAGATGAAGGAGGGAATTTGGTGTAAAATTAAACAAAGTATACTGCTGAGGGGGAAGACAATGACTTTAGGAAGAAAATGGAACTTTTAAAGAATATTTTTAAATAGTAAAAATTACACATAATCATAAGACTATAATGTGTTTTTACAGTATAGGAATAAAATGCATAATGATTCATTTAGGATAATTAGCATATCTGTATCTCAGTCATTTATCATGATTTGTGTAGGGGACAGTCATAATCCCTCCTTTTCATTACTTTGAAATACATAGCAAATTGTTAGGACCAGCAGTTAGCATAATGGCTATGTTGCTGGACTCCCATGTAGTCGACCGCGGTTCGCGTCCCAGACCCGGTGGCTTAAAACTCACACCGGACGGGTGTGCGTGTATGCCCAAGATCCCGAGAGGAGAATGGAGGAGAAGGGATCGCGGAGTGGCCATCCCCCTGGGGAGCGATTTCTCGCTTTCTGTCTCTCTGCTGAATGCATGTGCCATTTAGCAAAAACCCCTCAAAAAAAAAAAAAAAAAAGAAAAATAAGAAATATATAGCAAACTGTTGCTATCAGTATCTCTATGTTGCATCTTACAACTCTAGACATTGTTCCTCCTATCTATCTACCATTTTATTTCTATTAATCATCATTCCTCTATTCCCCACCTCCATCCTTTTCAGCCACTCTTCATCTTCAACCTCTGTGCGGTATTTCAAAGGAAATGGAATTTGTGATGAGTTTGGGAAAACTTTAAAAAGAATAAATGAGGGTACTTCAAAAAGTTCCTGGAAAATAAAATTAAAATATGAGTTTATTTTGGTGCAAATTTTAAAAAAATCATACATAATTTTTCATAATATCCATTTTTATTAATTTTTTGAAGCTCCCTCATATGAAAGAAGCAAAGAAAAAGAGTTGTGTTTAGAAGCAGCAGAGGCAGGGCTTTATCTTCCCTGGGGCCGTGTTTAACCCTGCCTATGAAATATTCCCTTTCACGGACGTGTGGATCTGTCTCTTTATGACCTCCCTTTACCTATTTTCAACTCCATCCTAGCACTTTGCAAGCTGCCATCACTGCACAAGTCCACCCTCTCATTAGATTGCCAGTACCTTGAAGGCAAACATCTCTGAATTTTTAGTACAGTTCCCAGAACCTCATATCTGCTTAATAAATGTTTGTTGTATGTGGGAATAAATTAATAAATGAGTGAAAATGTCAAGAATTTAAGTTTAACTTGCCAGTCATGTGTTCTATGAAGTA
Source organism: Tupaia belangeri chinensis (assembly GCF_000334495.1). Taxonomy (NCBI): domain Eukaryota; kingdom Metazoa; phylum Chordata; class Mammalia; order Scandentia; family Tupaiidae; genus Tupaia; species Tupaia belangeri. The sequence goes on from NW_006208319.1 coordinate 1,147,593, forward strand.
AATTTCATAGATATAATGAATGCATTCTTTGTTTTAGTATTTTCAGACAACACTCCTCCATCTCCAACTCTTAGAAGATTGTGAAAAATATGGTCCATGTCCAAAAAATTTTTGAAAATTGTATTCCCATTCAGAAGATTCATCATGTGTGCAAAATATTAAAGATGCTAATAAGTTCCACAATTACACTTTAAAATACTGTTTCATGTTGTGTTATATAATAGTAGTCCAAACTTTTTGACTAGAGAATACTGGCTCATACTATACATCAGTGTCCCTTGGAATTAGTGTACTTCAGAACACACATATTTTGGGAAATATGATTTCATATTAATCCATTAGTCTGCAGGCAACTGGAAAGAAATGATAAGATTGTGTCATCTTTGATTTGAATGGCCCCATGAATGTCAACAAGCTACACCCTCTGTTCTGCCTCTCACTGGCTTCTAGTTTTAGTTTCTCAGGAAGTAGGAATTCACTTCTTTAGAAGGCTGCCTAATATATTCTGAGTAATTTTAATTGTTAGAATTTTCCTTTTATGACTTCTACCCAGTGACCTAGTTTGCCTCCTGATGTAAGTCTAATTATTTCTGTATTATAGCCTTTTACCTGTTCAAAGACAATAAGACAGTGATTTTATAATAACCCCATAAGCCTTTTTCAAGCATAAAAATTCTAACTTCCTTCTATGAGTGACTGTGTGACAGATATTTTTAGTTCTTTACTTTTTAGATTGGATTATGCTTTGAAATTGTGGTTAAATATACATAATTTAAAACTGGCCATCTTAATATGTGTAAGTGCATGGTGTAGTGGTAGTAAATACATTCACTGCAGTGTGCAACCCTCTCACTGTCCATCTGCATAAGTCTTTTCATCTCATAAAGTTGAAGCTTTATACCCGTTAAAGGATAACTTCCCATTTCCCCATCTTCCTGTCCCTGGCATTCTACTTTCTGTCTGTATAACTTTGACCACTCTAAGCACTTTACTTAAATGCAATAGTATAGTATATTTTAATGACAGGGTTTTTCAGCTTTCTTCTCTTTATTATTATTATTATTTTTTATTTTATACATTCAATCACTATACATCATTTAGCTTCAGCTTATTTTTCTTAATATAATATTCTCAAAATTCTTCCATGTTGTAATGCACTGTAGATTTCTTTCTCTCTTTCACTCTCTCTCTCTTTTCTTTCACCAGAAAGTGTATGTACTTGCTGGAGAAAGAGAAAGAGAGAGAGGGAACGTGAGAAAGTGCCCTCCGATAGGAGGAGGTCATGCCATAATTTTTTCTCCTCCATTTCTCCCTCCTTTTGAGATTTGTGTGTATGCATGCCCATGTGACCAGTGTATTTTCCAGCCACCAGTCTAGAACTTAAGCTTCACAGTTGGCTATGTGAAATCCAATCATCTCAATCACATGCCATTGGCTAGGCTAATTTTCCTTCTTTTTAAAAGCTAAATAGTATTCCATTGTACATATATACACATTTTGTTTTTCGATTCCTTCATCTATGAACATTTAGGTTCCTTCCCATTTTAGCTACTTATGAGAGAAATGGGTGGATGTTCATTTATTTATTTTGTTGGTATGTGCTTGTGTGTGCATTTTAATACAAGAGAACTTGAACTCCTCCTTATTAATAAAATGCCTGTGCCTTGCCAATAGGTACTGAATAAGTTCATGAGTTATCATCTAAATAGTGTGGATCTGCAACATTCTTTGAATTGGTTTGTCATGTTTTCATGTATTTACATACTCAGTGGATTTAAAAACTAATACGAGTGAGTGACAATTTAAACACAGTCATTAAAAAGTACCCTAGAAGTATTAATATGCTGATAGAACAAGCTTTTTAAAAAAGCCAGAATTAGATCCAAATGCATTTGAGAATTTAGTCTGTGTGAAAGGTGATATTTCAAATCATAGGAAAATATAAAGTATTCAATTAATGATGTTGGGGCATTTGACTAACCACTTAGGGACAATAAAACATTTAGGGATTCATAACTTCTCTTTACAAAAATAAGCTCATTGTCAACAACATTAATATGCTGCTCAAGAGATGCTGGGTTCCATATGGCAGCCAGCGTTTTAAACCCCTGCCCAGTCAACCTATAACAACCCAAGCATTTTCAAGAGTATCAAAGAGCCAACCGGCTGGAGGTGTAGAGGAAGAGGATTGTGGCATGATCAATCCTCTGAAGGGTGCTCCTTTTTCTCTCTCTCTCTCACTATCTCTCTCTCTCTCTCATGTATGCATACAGACACTCTATCATGAATAAGAAAAATTAAGTAACTAGTAAATATAAGAAAAATTCCATACAGATTAAAGATGAAAAAAGTTCTTAGACTTACCAGAATATAGATGAGGTTATGTACTCTTAGAGTTATTGAAATGTCTTTGCATGAATTAAAGTCTAGGAAATATATGAAAAAAATAAAAAATGTTGAATATATAGATTTAAAAATTTCTTCAATGTAAAATATTAGAAACTAAAAAACTAGAAAAAATATTGCAACTCATGTGGCAAAAGGCTCATTTCCTTAATATTAAAAAAAGCTACTAAAACTTAAGAACAGAAAAGAACAAACTCATTGAAAAATTAAGCAAAGGGATCCAAAAAGCATTTCACAGGGAAATGCATACAAATGCCAATAAACATACAAAAAGCCTAATTTCTCTCTTAATCAAAGCACAGGTTAATAGCTCTCTCACTGCATCCAGCTGCCTGATTTATGTTTACTCACTAGAAGTGTGCCTATATGCAAGTTGAGTAACTTTTCTAAACCTCAAATTCCTTGTTTAGGAGGAAGAAATACTACTATTATAAAGTTGTATGATTAGCCTAAAGATTAAAAGAGATAAATGCTGTAAAAGTATCTGCCACTGCTAATAAGACAATGACCACTGCTACTATAACTATTATTAGTATTATTGCTTTACCAGTCAGCTTGGCAATTTAAAAATGTGATAATTTTCAGTGTTGGGGCAGTGTAGGG
>NW_006208319.1:1151231-1203410 GCF_000334495.1 Tupaia belangeri chinensis
GTAGGGAAACAGTTCCTTACAAGTATTGTTCTTGAATATTCCTTATAGTTCTTTGGTATCTGGCATCCATCTAAAGATCTCTGTTACTAACTTAGAAACTCCACTTAAAAGAAATTACTCTAAAGATTTTTGTTGAATGAATAAATGAAGCAGTAAAACATATACCATGGGGAAAAGGCCACTTACCTTTCTTTAATCCTGATCTTCAATATCACTGCTTAGAGGGGAAAAACTAGCAAGTTGCCATTGTTTAAAAATCATGTGTATGTATTACTTATTCTTTGAATAAAAATAATGATAGTAAAACTCACTTATATGACAAATGGGAATCCTGAAAAATGAGTTGGTTATTATGTAAAGCGTGTCAAAGAAAGGGAGACTGAAGAAAAGAATTTCTCCTAGACCTAGAAGCCAATCTTTCTAGTAGGAATTAAGGACTCCCAGTAGAACCCAATTCTAATTTGCTTAGCTTCCTCACAGGAGAAATATTAATAAGAACTGAATGTAAGTTCCCGAAAGTAATTTCCATGGATAAAGAGAGTTGAAGCTAATTTTTTTATAGGGCTGTGGATAATAATCTCTTCCCTTTTGGGTGATGTTGTCGGAGGCGACAGTTCCTGGGCATTGCCCATGTGAAAATCACCTATCTGTACATCTGCACTATGTTGTTTCTGTTCGAACATATCAGGGCGAAGAAGTGAATCTTACAGTTTTGTAACTTTAAAGACATAATGCTTAGATAAAACTTAGCCATTTGTCTGTCATGGAGTAAGTACTACATAGCGATTAGTGACTACTATTTAATTGTCCTCACTGCTGCTTGAGCATTTGAGCCTCATGTCTTAGTTGGTCCTTGTCCTGGTTTTCTATTCCTGTTACAACAAATTGTTAAATTAGTGGCTTGAAACAACACTCATGTGTTATTTCATAATTCTTATATCAGAAGTCTAGTGGACTTGTTTGGTTTCTCTGCACACTGCATTTTTTCCTGGAGTCTTAGAGTATAAATCATTCCTGATCTCACTTGAATTCTTCCAAATTCAGTACCATGTAGTTGTAGGACTAAGGTTGCCATTTCCCTGTTTCCTGTGGGCTGGAGTTCTTGCTCAGCTTCTAAGGGCTGCTTATGTTCTCTGATTTGTGGTTCTTTTTATCTCCTAAGTCAGCGGTGGCACATTGTGTCTCTCTCATTCCTTTAATCTCCGAATATACCTGTTTAGTTCTAACCAGAGAAAGTTCTTTGCTTCTACAGGCTCATAATCTAGAATAATCTCCCCACTTCAAGATCTATAACAGTAATCATATTTGCAAAGTTTCTTTGTCATAGTCTCATATTAAGGATTTGTCATAGAATGGGAGAGTGTTGAGCTGCGTTGTGAAGTCCTTGGTTCTTTCGGTCTAGATCACTAAAATTAGAGACCTGTCCCTAGGTACAGAATAAAGCCACAACCACAATAAAAGTAGATAAAGAAATTTAATAGGAAAGAAAGATTTTAGAAAAGAAGTACACCCAAAAGACTCTTGTTTGGGCAGGTTGCCAGGTGGCAACTGCGTTTGGAACTGGTTAGGTGTTATTTTTATTCCTAGAGGTGATAATGAATATTTAACATTGGGAGGTCTGTCATACTATCTATGTCCTTTGTTTGAAATTTGTGGGCTTTCTCCTGCACTTGTGCATCTCTCTCACAGGTGAAGAATTTGAGGAATTTGATTACCTAACTGCCCATGCCCAGTGTGAGCCAGGATGTTTAATTAGGATAGATTGCCCAATAGTTTATTGCCCGGTGTGAATCGGGATTTTGACCAAAATGCTTGGTTGGGTCTTTTTTGTATTCAGGAGGGATGATAAGAGAGAAATTTACAATTTACAATCATCCCTGTGTGTCTTCCTCAGGAATCAAGGAAGGAAAATGGTATCTGCCTTGCATTCCTGGCGCCAGGGGCTAGGTGGGAAGAAGGCATCTCATGGAGGGTCTGGTAGCAACTCCTGATAAATTGTGATTGATGTGTCTTTCTGCTATTCTCTTAGGGCTGCCCACTCATGACTAATTGCCTTTCACAGGATTTGGGCATAAACATCACAGGGGACCATTATTCTATGAACCATACTTCTTTGTAAGGTTTTACTTTTAGTTGTGTAGAGTAAAATAATAAGAAATCAGAAATTAAAATACTGATGCTATCTCTGCAAGACTTTTTCTCTTTCAAGAAAGAAGTTAGAGCTTATTTATCTTTTTTTTTTAGAATTACTGTCAAAATGGGGAAGAATCCCTTTCCACTCTCCAAGGAAAACATCAGGTTTTGATGGAAAACTCACCAGCATAGCCTGGTTGTTTTGGGCATGATAATATAACGTTATCTTCTCTAAGCCTCCAATCCTTAACCTGATTTCTATCATAAATTGAAACAAGAAGATATTTTATTTTGATATGTATTGAGCATGTATTTTACAATACATATTTAAAATATGATTGTTTACTATGAGCTATCTTTGATATGCTTATGTACTAGATATGCTTCAAAGTGCAAGCTGCATTTGCCTCTTTCACCAGTTGCTCCTGAGTTAATAGAACTAGGATTTAGGCATTAGAGACTGCTGGATGTCCAATGCCTGATGATGCTTAGTGACATAAATGTAAAGTTCTATAATAAAGGAAAGCAACTCATTTTCCCTGGATCTCTTAGACACATCTATGGCCCACTCAAATAGCTGAATGTGAGCTTGCAAAAGCTTAGATGAGAGAGTACTGCATTTTGCAGCAATTAATTTTGCAGAGGAAGCAGTCTGTTTAAAGATGCCTGCAGCACTCCACTGAAATGGGGGTTGTTTTTCAAGGCCACCAGAACTGCATTTGGCTAAGTCTAGCTCATCAACAAAACAACAATGCTAAAATATGGCCTCTTGGGTTTTGCAAAAGAAGAGACTAGAAGGGCAATGAATTATGCTCACCTGCTAGAAGTGGGTGAAAATTGTAATTGTTTACCCCCTAGCACAACCCTGCAAGGGTTAAAATGACAGCAATATTAGTTTGTGATGGCTAAAATTGTTGGTTTGAAGCTCTCGGCAATACACAGACTGTTATTTACCGGACTTGGTCGATTTACTTCTTAATGCAATAATGACCTGTGAAATGAAACGTGAGCTAGACAATTGTTCCTCATTGTTTCCAGTAAAACATCCTTTCATACCCCATTAAACCACCATTAATTCCATATGAAAGAGTCACGCACAAGCACCGATGGTCTCTTTCTTTCTCGGACTTTCTTGCCTCCATACTTATGGTTATTTTCTTCTTTGTATTTCCTCTTATTTCTCTTTCTCTCTGCTTCTCCAAATGAAATGTGGACATAATGAGTGCATGGTAAGAAATTCCTCTGAAGGACATGCTGAGTCACTTCTCTGCCGAATAGGGCCTTGGTTTCAATTTCTAAGCATCCACGTGGTCCCCATTAGCCTTGGACATGAAAATAGCAACAGAAACAGGAAAGTATCTCAAAACAAGGAGCACTTGTTTAGTCCTACTTAGAAAAGATCCAGATGCCTATCCCATGTGGGTGGGTACACAGCTTCCCACACTGGTGAACTGAATTACCACCACCAAGGAAACTAGCCATGCCAATCGGCTAAGCACCTTCACCAACTTAGGGAGAGGATCCTTCTCATAAAAGCAAAACACGTGGGTCACAGGAAGCCTCTCATGCTTGCAAATAGCCTGCCTAGTTTTGAGACACGTTTTTTTATTTCTGGATCTACCTTCATGAATGGATTAATTTCATCACTGGAGTGATTAGTTAGCTTGGGATATTGGCCCTTTTTCTCTGTCTTGAGCATTCGCTTACCCTTCTGTCTTCCCCCATGGAATGACCTTCACCAGTGTCATGCTCTTGGGTTTCCCAGCCTTTGGAACACTGAGCCAAATAGATGTCCATAGTTTACTAGTTACCAGTTTGTGGTATTTTGTTACAGCAGTGGAAAACAGAGCAGACTAAAAGAGCATGGGCACTGCTTCCCTTTAATTTCTGTCTCTCTGGTCATAGTGCCTTTTTCTTTACTGTAGTCAGCCTTCTTTTTATTAGGACACTTGTAATTACATTTAGAGACTGCCTAGATAATCCAAGATCCTCTTTCCATCTCAAGATCTTTAGCTTAAACAGATTAACAAGTGTCTTTCACTCATAAGGTCACATTCATCGGTACTGATGATTAAGACAGGGACATTTTGGGGTCATTATTCAAACTAATCTAGTTATTCTAAGAATTAATATATATCAGATTTTGTGATTTAAGTTACTTTTTTCTTTTCTTTTCTTTTTTTTTTTTTTTCCTTGAGAAGGATGGAATAATGAAGTAGAAAGAAAATATCTTAAATTTATCTTTAAAACAAAAGGCACGGAGTCAATCTAAGTGTCCAAAAACTGATGACTGGGTTGAAAACTTGGCACATATATACTATGTGGTTACTCAGCCATAAGAAATAATGAGACCCGGGAACCAGAAGTTAGAGTAATGGCTATGTTGCTGGACTCCCACATAGTCAACCGCGGTTCACGTCCCGGACCCGGTGGCTTAAAACTCATGCCGGGCGCATGTGCGCGCGTGCCCAAGATCCCGAGAGGAGAATGGAGGAGAAGGGATTGCGGCATGAGCATCCCCCCTGGGGATTGATTTCTTGCTTTCTGTCTCTAATGTCTCTGTCTGTCTATCTGGCGAGCGCACGCGCCCTATAGGGAAAATCTCTCTCAAAAAAAAAAATGAGACCGTACCATTTGATTCAAAGTGGATAAATATAGAAGAACTAATATTGAGCAAAGTGAGTCAGACTTTGAAAGGTACACACTATATATCCCCACTCAAATGTATCAAATATCTGTACTCTATGGCAGAAATGATAGTAAAGAGAATAAGTGTAGATACCAAAGACTATAAAGGAGAGGAGTGCATGGTAGAGAGTGGGTGATAGAGAGGGTATGAGATACAAATGGAAGAAACCTTTAACAAAGAAAAACTATAAAGTTCTTTGTTGAAAAAAATATTATATACATCATAATAAATTAAATCCATGAGATCATATATTTTTTAAAAGCTTATTTCTTTACTTTTAAAATATTAGTTTATTTTGGTATGAACAACTTTGAAACCCATGCACAATTTTTTCATAATTTCCATTTTTCATGAACTGTATTTATTTATTTATGCCAGATGGCATGTGTGCTTGTAGGAGTGGGCATGGAGTGAAATACACACCCCACTATTGCAGGGCATGATGACATCCAATGCCTTTTCTTTCACCTCTTCCTCCTTTTGATATTTTGGGCACACATGCAAATGGTCTTGGAGTGTTTTTCAAGCTGCTGGGTCCAGTATTTAAACCACGTGGTTGGTCATGTGAGGTCCATCTGCCTTAACCACCATCCTATGGGCTAGTTCAAGCTTATTTCCTGAGAGAGAGACAGGAAACTTTGATGAGGTTTTGCAATGCTGCAATCCTCCGCCAACTTTCAACTAGTCAGGATCATAGGTGCATGGGTGGCACCTCAGCATCTTCACTATCACAGATGAGCCCTTAAACTACTCTGAATCATACACACACTTACAACCAATTCAGAATAATATCTCATGCGTTTTTAAAAAATATCCTTTCTCATTTTCATTTCAAGTTTTGGAAATATCATTACCCTTTGAAATGTTCAACAGCTGATTTTTCCATTTCTCTTAAAATTGTTACACATAACCTGAATTCAATAGTCAATAGTTTTACAAACTCTGGCTTTGGTCTATATAATGGTGCCTGGCAAGTAGAAAGGCCTGATTTCCTATTCTCCTCTATAAACAGGACCATGCCTGCTGGAGAATCAATATAAGGGGTTGTACACTAACAAAGGCTTTCTTTGTTTATGACAAGGAGAAAGTTGTTTAAACCTGCCATGTGAACTCACTTAAAATCTATTTATCAAAATGGTCTTCCTCACTTCACTCTGTCCTACATGTATATTATAGAAAATATGGCTACATTTATTACTTTTTAGATGATACGGAGTACTAGGAATTAAATTTCCTTTTTAAAGTAGAAGTGGGTGAATAGGAAGACTCAAGGCTAAATGAAGCCATACTATGAAAGAGAGAAATTGTATGTCCCCACTTAATATATATTGAATATGTGCACTGTATGGCAGAAATGGAAAGATTGGAAGGTATGAAAGCATGGAGAGCAACTGTGGATACTAGAGACAGTGAAGGAAAAGGGTGAGCAATGGGTTTCGAGAGGGAGGGAATCCAGGAAAAAAAAAGATCGTGTAATCTATCAGACTAGACATTTATTCTTAATCTTAGTCAAAAGGCTGAGAAGCAATTCTGGCCAGACTTTTAGTTCATTTTCGAAGCCATTATTTTTTTTTTTCTCCCACTGTATTAGAATGCCTTTTAATAAAAAGGTCATTTTAAAAGAAATTAGTAATTAGTGAAGTAAAAAAATGATTATGGGTCATTTAAAACAAGCTTCATTTTTAGTTTGTTTGTTTGTTTGTGTTTTTTTGGAGAGGGTTTTTCTTTTTTTTTTTTTGCTATAGGGCACGTGCGCTCTCCCGACAGACAGAGAGAGACATAGAGACAGAAAGCCAGAAATCACCCCCCAGGGGGGATGGTCACGCCGCAATCCCTTCTCCTCCATTCTCCTCTCGGGATCTTGGGCATGCACGCACGCACACGCACCCGGCATGAGTTTTAAGCCACCGGGCCTGGGATGCGAACTGTGGTCAACTATGTGGGAGTCCAGCGACATAGCCGTTACGCTAACTGCTGGTTCCCAAAACAAGCTTCATTTTTAAAAAAAGTCAGAGTAACCCTTTACTGTTTATAGTAGGTCTATTTCTGTGGTGTTCCATGTTGCAAGTGGTTTTGCAGTGGCCCTGTATGTCGTTCAAGGAAATACTTACTCTACCTCAGGAAGAAATAATATTCTCATGCACTTTTGGATTTACTGGTGATGTTATTCACTGATGTTACAGTTTGCTTAGAATTATTAATTATGTTATCATGTGGTGGTGACTCCTTTTCAAATTAGATTATAACCCCCTGGAGGGAAGGAAAAGTTTATTATGCTGATTTAGTTTGATTTAATCAATTATTATAGCCTATTATAATATAATAATAGTTCCTATTATTATAGTAACTTCCATTTACTTTATGTCTCTTACATGTCAGACACTGTGTTAGATGCTTTATAGAAAGAGACTTCAAATAGTTTATTGAAAATGAAATTAAAGTTCAAGTTCATTTTGGTACAAAAAAAATTTTCAAAGACCCATGGTTTTCTCATAATACATTTTTTCCATGAACTATCTGAAAACTCCTTGTATATCATATCCTTATAGTAATCTGGAAAGGAAGCTTTATTTTTAACATTCTAAATATGATGAAGCTAAGGCTCATGGAGTTTGGGGACTTGCTTAAAATAATATAGCAAGTAATAAAGCTAGGACCCATCTCCTTCTGAATGAGCCTTCTTGAATGGGCAGGGATGCCTATAGCAGAGGACCAGACGCTGGTTCTGTGCCACTTATTACTCAATAAAAGTCAATCGTGAGAGACTAGAGTTGGTGAATAAGGTATTTATTCAATGAGCTCAACACTGGGGTAGAGCAGACTGGAGTCCATAACTGTCTCCACGATACTGAATGAGATAACAAAACTTACAGAGGTTAAGAGGTCAGTGAGAACATACATCTAGAAGCAAAGCATAAAATCATGAGGAGTAATGGCCACTGTATTCAGGCAGTATCACAAAGAAGCCTGATAGCATGTGGCAAGTTGGCATCACTTGTTGAGGAGCACTTTTCAGTCAGGGCACGCAAGGCAGAATGACTATTTTCAGTTCTCTGCAAATGGCTCAAAGATAAGTAATATTAACAAGGCAGCAGAACCCAACGGAGTTAGTTAACACAATTCTTAGGTTCTGGTTGAGAAGTAATGGTCTGGCTGTGACTCTGCAAAGCTTGAGCTGATAAAAATCTTCTCAGCTACTCCTGTGCGACAGGGCTATGGCATCGGTCCCCTCCCCGTCTCCATAACATAGTGTCTGTAAATACTCAGGAAGTTTGTTAACTTTCATTAGTTAAGTATTAGGCCTAAGGACTAATCTATGAAGATGAACTCCAAGACTAAATACAACATGGAGTCCCTTTGGTTCTATTATGACTCAGTGACATAAGTGCTCTAGGGGAATTTAGATATAAGTGAGATTGAGCATTAACCTCAAGAAGATAACAATTTCATTAGAGGGATAATTTAAGTAACCAACTATAATATAAAGCAATACAAGATGTGCATCTACAAATGCATAAACAGTATTCTGAGAGCAATAGATTGGTGAGATTTGGGCAGAAGGAGAAAAGGGCTTCCCAGGTTAAAGTCAGGCAAAAACAGAAAACTCAAATATTACAAGGTATGGATATTTTTATTTGGATAAAATAGGAAAAACATGTTGAGATAAGAGACAGGCCAGTGCCATATTTTTAGAGACTCTTTACTGGTAGGCTAAACTCTTTCTGTTTACTTTAGTAACCACTCAGGAGGCTTTGAAGATTTCAGAATAGAGAAGCCTGTAGGAAACTGAACTTTAGGAAGATTAATCAGGCAGCAGGAAGCAGGGTGAGAAATAGTTTGGAGCACAGACTGAATGGAAAGATTCATTCAGACACTGTTTCAATTGTTTGGGACCCGGAGAAGATAGATGGCAACAGAATGAAGAGGATGACACAGATCAAAGAAGTAATAAAGAAACGAACATAGAATGGGTTTGCTCCTCCTGACTTTTGGAGATTGTGATGAAGCTGTCAGCAATAACTCTTTTATCAATGGTTAGGAGATCTTGGGAAGTGAGGCTCCAATAGCAGATATGGGAAAAGAAGAAAGAAGAGGATGATTGGTTCAGCTTTACCTTTAATGAATTTGGGGCGACCACTCTAAGAAGAGAAACTATTCAGATACTCAAATTGGGATTGAGACCTCTTAGATTAGAGGTTGAGAAATGAGTGTAGCTGAAGATAACGTGGAAAATTATCTGGAAAAAAAGTGGTAGGTGAAACAATATGGTAAATAAGACTGGCAAAGAGAAAAATAAATGGAAGAAAGAATACTGGAGAATGCATGGCATTTTAAGGCAAGAAAGTCTTTGTTTAAGAGTTTGCAAGCAGATGAGTGATGACTAGCATTTTATCATTTGTCACAGAGACAAGGGGTAACAAATTAGCATTACCACCACAGAAGAAAAGCTCTCACTGTACTGCTTATTTGCTGAGTTTTGAGTTACTTTAGAAAAATCAGTAATCTGTAATAAAAATGGTGCAACAGCACCCAGTATGAGGAAAAGCTGGGCCAGTCTTGGGCATTGATGGAAGAAACACGTGCAGACACAATATGATTTGAGGGATTGGTTCCCCAGGGCCTTGCTGATTCCCAAATACTTCCTCTTCCCATGCAATTTTTCTCCTTTCTAAACTGAAGTCACTACCTTTGCTGCCAAAACCTTTCCTTCAAAAAGTCAATGCTAACATACACATGTCCATTTATTTATTAATTTATGTATTCAACAGACATTTATTTTTTGAAATTATTTTATTTAACTTTATTTATTTAGTTTTAAATTTTGACCAGAGAGGGACAGAGAGAATGCATGAGAGAGAGATAGAGAGAGTGTGACAAAGCAAGCTGCCAGATCTGGGACTCGAACTGCAGTCAGCCATGTGGGAGTCCAGCATCCTTAACCATCCCACCACCTGCTGACCCCACCACCTGCTGACCCCTCAACATGAGCATTTACTATGTGCCAGGTATTATAAGAAAAGTTGGATCTATAAAGTAACATAATTCCTGCCCTCATATTTTATTAAGTAAACAAAAAGAGACAAATACATATATTTATGTATATATACATATAAAAATATATAGTTCTAAATATATACATATAAATAATAGTATAAATGTGATAAATGCTTAAATAAATAGGAGTACCATAAGTACATCAGAATGGAGTGATGGCAGTAATGGTGGTCAGCCAGGGATTGTCAGTGAAAATTACTCTCGGATGTGATATTTAAACAATAATAAAATTGAATAAGAGTTGGCCAACTAATTTGTGAAGGGAAAAGCTTTTTAGGCAGAGAAATTAGTTCGTATGGATGCCCCAAGGAAGGTAGGAATAATCCAAACTTTGGAAGAAAGAGGCTGAGGGACTGAACGATGGTGGGCAGATAGATTAGTAACTGTGATGAGACTGGGAAGGTGGGTGAGAGCCAGATCCTGAAGAGTTTTGCAAGACATTTTGAGAAAACAGAATTTTTATTCTGCTTGCAATGGAGACTGATGTAATCTACTTAGCATTTTTAAAACTCTGAAAGAATTAATAAAGGTTTGCAGGAATGGGTAAGAGAGAGATGAATGATCAGTTCTATATCAGTGATCCATGCCAATAATGTGGATTCCCCTAGTGACAGTGGATGTCTGTTAAGTTTCTGAAAGTTTTGAAAATATTTAATACACTATATAAAAAATAGAGTTGATAAATTATGGTCTGTTCCTTTAGCAATGCCCTTCTCAACCTGCTGCCATGTACATATATATGAAAGCTTTCTGAATATTTGGAATCTCAAATATATGTAATTCATTGGGAGCTATTAAAGTTAAAGCTTCTCTTTTTTTTTAGTGAAATTTTTGGTATAAAGAGCATGAGCTCACCAGAGAGAGACAGAAAGTGAGAAATCACCCCCTAGGAGGGATGGTCATGATGCAATCCCTTCTCCTCCATTCTCCTCTCAGGGTTTTGAGCATGGACAAATATATACCTGGCATGAGTTTCAAACCTCTGGGTCTGGGATTTGAACTATGGTCGGGCATGTGGGAGTCCAGTGACATAATTATTACATTATCTCCTGGTCCCCAATTAAAGCATTCTTAAAAATATGCATGGTAAAAATCTCTTCTAAGACTTTATTTTTTATTCTCAAAGATTTATGAAGACATGTCATATGTGTCAGGAACTGTATTAGGCACTCGGGATACTGACGTGAATTAAGAATAATCCTGTTCTTGAAGAGCTGCCAGATCTTGCTTTGTTTATGCATTTTTCCAAGGGCATAACTAAATCTTTGCTACAAGAAAATGATGCCATTTATTGTACATTATGATTTGTCCAATTAAAAGAGTAGAAAATAAGTTCTGTTATTATATAAAGAGATATGATATTTGGAAAGTAATTTACAGCTTATAAAAAGAGTAACATGTATTATTTCTTTGATTTTCACAATAAAAACTCCAGTCAGTAATTCTCAGTGAGGGGGAGGGTTAGTGATTAATGTTGTCCCTCAGAGACATTTGGCAATGTTAAACGATTTTTTTTTCTCTTTTAATTACCAGAAGGTATAAAGAGAGGAAGAGAGTACCCCTCATTAGGACGTGGTTATGCCATAATCCTTTTTCTCCCATTTCTCCATCGTGTCCAGATTTGGAGCACTTACACAAACTGTCCAGTATTTTTTTTTTCCAAGTCACTGAGGCTGGGATTCAAACTATGCGGTTGGCCTTATGGATCTGGGCCCCTTAAGCATTAGGCCTTGGGGATGGCCAAAGACACTTCAGTCACAGCTGGAGGGGTGCTTTTGGCCTTAGTGGATCGAGACCAGGAAGCTTTTAAACCTTCTACAAGGCACAGGGTAGGTAGGATCCCACAACAGAAAATTACCCAGCCCGAAATGCCAGTAGTGCTGAGGGTGAGAAACCCTGCTCTGAATGATCTCCTTTTTTTTTTTTTTTTTTTTTTTTTTTTGAGAGATTTTCACTGTAGGGCGCGTGCGCTCACCAGACAGACCGAGAGAGACATAGAGACAGAAAGCGAGAAATCACCCCCCAGGGGGGATGGTCACGCCGCAATCCCCTCTCCTCCATTCTCCTCTCGGGATCTTGGGCACGCACGCACACGCGCCCGGCGTGAGTTTTTTAAGCCACCAGGTCCAGGACACGAACCGCGGTCGACTACATGGGAATCCAGCGACATAGCCATTACGCTAACTGCTGGTTCCCTGAATGATCTCCTTTTTGACCTACAAGAAAAAAATTGCCCAAAAGATAATATAGTTTCTAATTTGGCATACTTTTATACTATATTACCTGTTTCCAAATCTTTAATACCTGACTGACATTCAAGTTAAATCTATGTGTTGCAAATGTACTTAAAATGGCATGTTTCTTACATATTTCTATGAAGTTGTCATGTCAGTGTGTTCATACCTGGTCATTTTACCAAGGAGTGTTTACAAGACTGTGGTCTACATATAGCCCTTATGTCCTATTATAAATCCTAAAATGATGATTCCTCACAACATAAATGGGAAATAAACTCCAAACCCTCGATCATTGCACTTGTACTTCTCTTCTTCTTGATGTGGTATGCTTGCATGTATCATCACATTGAACTGCATTATCAGCTTTAAATGCCGTTTTCATGCTTTTTTATTTGATTATAACTCCATTAATAGTTGTTCCCATTTTATGTGAAAGAAGCGAGAAATATCATAAATCTCTTTCATTGAGATCATCTCTATTTATCAGTAGATCAGATGGCAGATAATAATGTTATTTAATGATTGTGATATAGTATAGCAATGTTATCTTCTCTCTGTGCTCATCTTCTATCTCACCGGTAATACTCTTCTTGCTTAAACATCAAGGAGATAATCTAAAAAGGAGTTTTTAGTATTTATATATATCTTTTTTTTTGGGGGGGGAGAGGTTTTTGCTATAGGGCGTGTGTGCTTGCCAGACAGACAGAGAGAGACATAGAGACAGAAAGCGAGAAATCACCCCCCAGGGGGGATGGTCACGCCGCAATCCCTTCTCCCCCATTCTCCTCTCGGGATCTTGGGCACGCACGCACACGCACCTGGCATGAGTTTTAAGCCACCGGGTCCGGGACGTGAACCGCGGTCGACTACGTGGGAGTCCAGTGACATAGCCATTATGCTAACTGCTGGTTCCCATACTTACATATATCTTTAATGAAAAAAAAAAAACTTACATATATCCTTTAGAGTTTTACCTCCTAAGCAATAGTGACTAGGTTCACATTTACAGGTTGTGAATATCAGTGACAATATTTCATGATTCAGTTGAGGCATAAACCCGCCCCCCCCCATTTTTCCCCCAGAAGAAGTAGTCATTATAGAGTAAGTGTGCTTATTGTTATTACAATATAGGAAAATGCCAACACCGTTGAGTGAATGTAGTAAATTGTACACAGTGGAAGAGCAGTTAGCGAAAGTAAGACTTGCTTACAGGCTAAGTAATCAGTGATCCACATTGAATGATTTGAAGGAATCTAAAAAGTGGGCCCTCTCCCTCTTATAATGTCCATTTGTTTGTTTTTTTTGCTTAAGAGAGATTTTCACTACAGTCTGTGTGTGTGTGTGTGTGTGTGTGTGTGTGTGCTCTCCATAGAGACAGAGAAAGAGAAGGAGAGACATCTCCCCACCCCCCGGGGGGATGGTCATCCATTCTCCTCCTAGTATTTGGGGCATGCATGCATATGCACCTGGTGTGAGTCTCAAGCAACTGGGTCCAGAGCTCAAACCATGTCTGGCCGTGTGGGAGTCCAGGGCCTTAACTACCATGCCACCTGCAGTACATATGCAGGCTATCATGAATACAGGAAAACAATTTGAAAAGGTTTCTATACTGGAACTTTACTGAGTTTAAGACCTTTGGAAATGAGACGTAAATGGTGGTAGGTACAGACAGTGAGGTCAAAGTAAGTAAAGGTCTTCTTGGCCTGGTGTTTACCTACATCACTGTCACCATTTCTTAATGGCCACTTTGAGCCCAGCTACTTTCGTCTCTCATGCCATATCATGCTTTCATGCCTGTGTCCCTTGTACTTTCTTCTCAGAATGTTCTTCCCTGCTCTGCCTGTCAATTGATCACTTAGTCAAAATATTCATCAGGGCAAGTAAGAAAGTCATAACTCTAAGATTCTTTTATTTTTGCAGAGGTTTTTGTTATAGGGCGTGTGTGCTCACCAGAAAGAGAGAGACAGAGAGACAGAAAACGAGAAATCACCCCCCAGAGGGAATGGCCATGCCGCAATCCCTTCTTTTCTTTTCTCCTCTTGGGATCTTGGGCACGCACGCACACGTACCCGGTGTGATTTTAAGCCACCAGGTCCAGAACTCGAACTGCGGTCGACTACTGGGAGTCCAGTGACATAGCCATTACGCTAACTGCTGGTCCCATAACTCTAAGATTTTTAAGGAACACATAATATTTTGGGTTGTGCCTCTAGGAAGATTATTGTAATTCCTAAGAAAAATAAAAAAAGAGTTAAAAGAAATAGGACTTAAAGACTGTCAGGAGTTGGCAAGAATTCAAGGCTGCTAGCCTGTCTCTATTCTGCTTATCGCTGCTCTTCATGACTCTTGGCCTCACTTCATTCTGCTACAAAAGAACTGTTGTCCTGTACAGTGGTGGTGGCGACGGTGCTGGTGGTAGTGATGGTGATAGGGGATGTCTCAGTTGCCCTAATTTTGCAATCCCAGGTGAAACAGAACTTGTGTCTCTCAATATTTATCTATCAGGTCCACAAAAACACTGATAATTCTATTTGACTATTATATCCATTTTGGGACTAATCGCTGGATCCGAAGGAATGGGGGAATTTGATTAGCCAGCTTACAGTTATAGATCTACTCTTGTGGCCAGAGGTTAGGATCCAGCACCAGAAGAAAGGAGATGGGCAAAGACATGCTGGGCAGCCAAGCAGCAACTGCACAGAATACACTCAGTGCTGGAGGCACCTGGTGAAGCTTTTTCTCACCCTAAGGTGAGAATGGACACTCCTCCCTCGTGCCTCTGCATGCCAATAAACCTGAACCGTTGTGTTATATTTGTGCATTTGTACATAATTGCATAATTCCTGAAACTTTCTAAAGTAGAAGCTGCTTTTAGAATATTTTCAAATAATTGATTTATCTCCCCTCTTAGTTTCTCTCTCCAAATCAGGAATGTGTGGAGAAGGTGTCAAGTTACATGAAGAGAAAATCATGTCAATTCCACACTCTTCCTTTCTTATCACATCTGGGTAAAGTCCGCCTTATTCAGAGAACATTCTAGGGTTTAGCTTTCTGTTGCCTATAGTGTATAAAAATACTTCAGATAATATAAGTAAAATTGTTTTTATCAAACGAGACCAGAAGGCCTATGAAAATCCATGTTTCAACAAATGAACCTTTAGTAACTTTACTTTCTTTTATTTTTAAAAATTATTTTGAAGAATTCAGTCTTTCAGTGGTATATATTAAAAAAAAAATCGGGGACCAGCAGGTGCTGGACACTCTCACATAGTCCCGGATCTGGTGGCTTGCTCTCTCGCTTTCCATCTCTCTCTCTCTCTCCCCACCCCCCTGTGTCTCTCTCTGGTCAAATTAAAATAAATGAATGCTTAAATAAATAATTAAAGATTTATTTGGGAAAAAAAACATAATGAGGAATCTGCAGGTGGCATGGTAGTTAAGGTACTGGACTTTCACATGGAGAACCACTGTTTAAGTCCTGTACCAAATGGCTTAATAATCAGTGCATGTGTGTGTGCCCAAAATCCTAAGAGGAGAATGGAGGAAAAGGGATTGCAACTTGATCATCCTCTCTGGGGGGAAGGGGGAGGCTGGCGGAGGGATAAATAAAAGACAAGACAAGCATAATGAACATTTTTATACCTGTCAATACCTATCATTCATGTCTAGAAGTAAACCTTGACAAACTTATAAAGACAGGTGAGCCCTTTTGGACTTTCTGCTTCTAACTGAATTTCCTTCTCTGACCTTTCCTGAAGATAAGTGCTTTGAATTTGGTGTTGTTTTGCATTCTTGTGTCCTTCTTTCTTGTTCTTCTTTATTAAGGCTGATTACTAAAAATGAATGGACAATTGTTCACCTCCATAGGTGTGTACCAACGTCAGTGACATTCAGTATATGTGTTCATTCTTTATCAGAACATTTTGTTAATAAAGTAACCTTTAATTTGAATTCTGGATATACTGGGTATCTAAGAGAACACATTATTGATATATCAAAATTGTGGTGGTTTTTGACAGGGGCTCAGTTCTTAATTCATACTTTCTCTGTATGTTAGCAAGAACTTGTTTTGAGATATTTCCCTTTTTTTCAGTGCAAAGCATAATGGAATGGAAGCCAGAGCATATCTGGCTCTTCCAGTTAAGAGTTAAGTAACACTGGACAGATCATTTGTGTTCCCTGAGCCTGTTTCCTCATCTGTAAAATGGACATGATAATAACCATTCTGTCTATTTTTAAGAGTATATTTTAGGAAAAGACATGGTTTCACATGACTTGTAAACTATAAAACATCTACATATAAGCTTTGGAGGACACTGTTCGGTGTCCATTATGGGATTAGAAATGGAGTTGCCTACTCCTTTACCAGAGTAGTTTTTTTAGACTTTCTAACTCATAAGAATGACAATGAATTGTTTTAATTTTACATATGCTTTTAGTATGGCAAAAAATGGTCTAGTATTTATATGCTTTAACATATGCTTTCTCTATAACCCAAATATCACAAATCTATTAACTGATTCTGTAATGAGCAATTACATGTGACTTTTTCTTATGTACAGTAACCATAGCAAAGGCTCCAGTGCCTGAGAACAAAATGAGATGACAGATGAGGTACCAGAGTTCTAGCTCTAGCTCTGTCCATACAACTCTCTGCAGTGATGGAGCTTTTCGATATTTGTGCAGTTCCATTAAGTAACTACTAGTCACATGTGGGTATAGAACACTTAAAATGTGACTAATGAGATAGAAGAACTAAATTTTTTATTATGTTTTGTTTAATTGGAACTTAATGAGTATCTACCAAGTTAGCACAGACTAAGATCATCTATGTTGACCTTGCTAAGTAAGTAGCTTAAATTTGGTGCAACCTCTACCTATCTGGTCCCCAGACACCTCTAAGGAATGAAATAGGTGAGAATCCATCTTATTAGGAGGTGGAAGGCATGAGGACAGTCATGAGGATGTTCTAGACAATTTTTAATATGTTATAAATTCTCAGCATAGTTCTTGCAGCATAGTGCTTGTCTTCATACATCACATCAAATGAGCTGATCTTTAAAACATCATAGGAGGAATTAACAGATAAATAGGGGCTATAGTGTGACACATGGAAGAAGCACATATGTGTGAAAGACTAGCTGAAGTGACTTGTGGTAGAGAAGGCTTTACTTCCAGCTTGCTGAGCAAGATACTTGGCCAGTTTTACACCAGGTATGGGCCTACTGGGGTAGTATGTCATGGGTCATTTTTACAAAGACTCACCCAAGAGGTGTAGGGTGACCTCAAGTCAGTGGTAAACACTGGACACCAGTCACTAGAGAAGTCTTAAATAGCCAGGAAGAATAGGCATTGCCCATGCCAGGTGAGCAACTGCAGATCCAAAGTGTAAATATCTGCAGAACCCACAGAAAGAGCCTTAATCCAAACAGAATCAGTTTCAAACATCCGCAGTACTTGGAAGAGCTCTTTCTTCTCTCAACTCCAGGCCTCAAGCTCAATGCTGGACAAGTAGAGGCTTCCTAGTGAACAGAGGAAGAATCGAGAAAAATAGTGAAAAGCCAATCAAATGTTTTCCCCATAACAGATTTCTAGCCTGAGGCAGGCTCAGACTGAGGGAAGGAAGAAGTTTTCAGAAGGATTTGAGTAGATTAGCCTGGAATTTTTCATATTTAAAAGTAATCAAAAAAGTTATGTCATCTGCCTAGAGTTTCATCCAAGATCTGAGAAAAATCATTTGACATTGTGAGTTTAAATGAGAATTGGTTAGAGACTAAATGTCCTCCCTTGCACTTGGTGAGTTCAATTCATTTAGTAAGCTGATTACAATAAGGATAATTTTACATTATTAAGGCTACATTAATAATGGTGGTGATAAATAGCTAACACTTAGTAAATGTTTACAACCTGCTAGACATTCTTCTAAGTGTTTTATCTGTTTACATTCCTCAGCCAGAGATACATATAAAACTGATTCCTGTGGACCTGAGTCAGTCTAGGTAATCGGATGTTCAGACTTTTTTCAGTCATACTGAACAATCCAGTCACACTTCTGGAAAATTATTAGCAATCATATGTTTATTAAAAACACTTAAAAGACATTTCACATGTATTATTCTACTTACTACTTTAGTACTATGAAATCAGTGCACATTCACCTATTTTTTTCAGATAAGTAGGTGATATTCAGAGAAGTGAAGTCAATTGACCTGACAGCAGAGTTAGGTTCAGAATATAGGCCTATTAGCCTCAGTGCTTTTTTCTTTACCAGAACACTACATTGGAGGAGAGGACTGAAGTTCATCATGGTTGAATTTGGGCTGGCTCTGTACCACAGTGGGTAAGCCTTGTGTTTAAGGAGCCACATCTCACATAGTTGAACACAGTTCGAATATAGTCCCAGAAACTTGAAAAAAAAATGCTAGTTGTATGTCTGGGATCCTGATGGAATGGAGAAATAGGAGGAAAGGAATTGCTTCCTAACCAGGCCCCATTGCTGAGTGCTTTCTTTCTCTCTCTGTAGCAAGTGCATGCACCCTCTGGCAAAACAAACAAACAAAATACCTGATTTCTCTTCTTGAAGGGAACTACATTAGTTATTTAATAAAAAGAGTGCTTTTCCCATACAAAATACAAAATTGACATATTTGAATATTGTAAACCACTTGGAATATTGAAAAAGTCTAATTAATAATAAAACAAGTTTTTTCTCTTGATTTAATGATAAACTCATGAGTTTAGTGTAAAGAAAAGAGTATACAGAAAATATTTAAAATTTGCCCAAAATCTAGATAGATAGGGACACCTCTGTATTCCGTCTCTCTCTCTCTCTAATTTAAAAAAAAAATTAAAGTATTTTTTCTTCCCATTTTGAGCTCTCTTTTATGTTGCTAATTCTCCCTCCTCCCCCAAATAGGACAGTCCAATCACAGACCCTCTTAGAAATCATCTACATCTGAGCTGCGAGTTGGAAGTGCTACATGGTTTTCATTTTTCTGTGTTCTAAAGTTTTTATTCCTATTTTTATTGTTTTTGTCTCTTTCTTTCTTTATTCCCTTTGTTTAATTTTCCTTTTTCTTTTTCTTTTATCTTTTTCAATTTGCTGCTCAGCCCCACACATAGAATGTCTAGACAGGTCTAGGTGCACAATAGCCAAACATTTTAGTGTCAGAGAAATCGATTTCTCAGTTCCCACTGAACATGCTGCAATAAGGGGGAAATTATTCTTCATAAATCTGAACTCAAACCTCTTTCTGTGGATACCACATTGCAAAACACAGTAGTGGAGAGAAATTGGCACAGAAGTACCTCACAGTTGATGGAAGCACATGAGCTTACAGTTGCAGAAACCTTCTTCAACAAGATAGCCAAAAGTGAATACACCACCAAATGACTAAAATTCAGAGAAGGACTGCATAGTGAACAGCAGGGAGAAGGACAGAGCTGCATAGAGAGTACATCTCATCTCCTCCCACGTGCCTATGAATTCTCAGTTGAAATCTTGGAGCTCAGCCCACGCACACTGGTCTCTAGAAACTGGGAGGCCTTTGTAATGTCCAGTTCCAACAATAAAAACAAAGGTTGTTTGGTGAGAGTCAGGAAAACAGAACTGCAGAGAGACTGCAGATTCCTCCTCTTGCACATCTCTGAATGCTCAAATTTAACTCTAAGAAATAAGGAAGAAACATAGATTCTATCAGATGACCAGAAATCACTGCAGAGGCATAAGAAATATGAGAAACCAAGAAAATATCTCTCCCCAAGGGAAAAGAACAATTCCTCATCAGCCAAAGATGGTACAATAGAACTAATGAAAATATCAGATAATTAATTCAGAACATTCATAGTGACAAAACTAATAGAGAAGAAAGAGAAGAGAAACAATGAACTCCAGAAGATGCAAGAGAAAAGAGACAACAAGTTCCATGAGGTGAGCAAGTTCTTGTATGATTTGAAAGAGGAAATGCACACTATAAAAAATCAAATGGACCTGTTAAAGATGAAGGCTATAATACAGGAAATCAGAACCTCCCTTGAAAGTACTAAAACCAGATTAGATCATGCAGAAGATCGAATCTCAGATGTAGAAGACAAAACATCTCTGATCCATAAAAATTCACTGAAAAGACTGAGAAAATGCCCCCCCATAAGGATAAGAAACAAAAAAAATACGAGATACCATTAAATACCCAAACATTCAGATAATTGGTATCCCAGATGATGAAGAAACTAATAAGGGCATTGATAATCTATTCCAAAAAATCATGGAAGAAAATTTTCCAAGCCTAGAGAGGCATTTAAATATCCAGATCCAAGAAATACAAGGGACCCCAAATTGAATCAAACCAAGAAGATCTTCTCCAAGGCACATGATAGCCAGACTGACCAAAACCACAGACAAAGATAAGATACTAAAATTGGCAAGAGAGAAACGTCAAGTTACTTATAAAGGATATCCCATCAAACTAACACTGGACCTCTCACTGGAAACAATACAAGCAAGGAAAGAATGGGAAAATATATTGAAAGTGTTATTTTAGAAAACAGTTTCAACCACGAATACTATACCCAGCAAGATTATCCTTCATATGGAAAGAAAAGACAAAAATATTCTCAGCTAAAATCTGAGAGAGTTGAATTTACCTACACCAGACTAGCTCTCCTAGAAGTTCTGAAGAAAGTCTTATACTGGGAAAACTAAAGACAGACACAGTGAAATAAGAATACAAAAAACAACCAAGAAACTGGCCAACTTAATGATAGGGACAAGTCTGGAAAAATCAGTAATAATGCTGAATGTTAACTTCCAGAGTTTAACAGAAAGATCAGACCACAGTAATACTACAAATTCAACAGAAGAGTGATTGATTACATGTGACTGAATTGCTGGAATAGAATTTTA
This sequence comes from Tupaia belangeri chinensis, assembly GCF_000334495.1. Taxonomy (NCBI): domain Eukaryota; kingdom Metazoa; phylum Chordata; class Mammalia; order Scandentia; family Tupaiidae; genus Tupaia; species Tupaia belangeri. The sequence goes on from NW_006208319.1 coordinate 1,172,248, forward strand.
TGAGTTTTGACTAAAACATTACGGACTTTCTTCTATACTTTGTTTTCCAGATTTAAGGGTTTTTTGCCTTCTTTTGAGTTGTTATGTTCAACAATTTGTTAAATTTTTTTGGGATTTGAAACATAAACCTTTCTCCCTTCCTGACTCTTCTGGAATTGGAAAATATTTGTGAGTATTCTTATTTTGTGGCAGAGTGGTTATTTGCATAAGTTCAATAATATCTGTTGCCTTGCATCAGAAATTGGAAATGCAGGTTATTGCCAGGGCTTTGACTGGAATGTCATTTCTGAAGATATGACCCTGAAATCTAAGAAACTAAGGTAGATATCAAAAAAGTCAACAGAAGCTTTTGGAAAGATTGGTACCATAAACAGTTCTGCCTGGCAAGTAAGTGGAGTATGAGGAAGGACATTAAGGAGAAAAGAAGAGAGGCAAGTCCTTTATGGGACAAAGAAATGGATTCTTATCAATCGAAGATAACTATAGTATTGTTAACTGGACTAGTGAAAAATGTACACATGTTGGAATATTCACTTTGTAAGCTAAGTAACAGGTGAATGAATGTATAAAATAAATTGAAATAAAAATATTAAAAGAAAAAAAAATGAATGTCACTTCCTGACAACCTCCCAAAACAAACAAACAAAGAACAAACTTTGAAGTATAAGTACTTAAAGGCACAGTCAGATGGTGAGTTCCTGACTTGGCTCAGTAGCCTTGGGAAGTTTTAAAGACTCTAATCTGAAATCCCTTATAAATAGTTCCAGAGAAGCCAGCTAAATCAATTAGCATATTAGCATTCTTACGGGGCTTTGTACAAATAACAGACCAAATTGAGATTATTATTTTTATTTTTATTTTATTTTTTGCAAATAAGTTAGTTTATGCCTCCCTTTGGTAAAAGGGGAATGGAGAGAGAAAAATGTTTCAGAAGGAAATACAGTGCACATATTACTAGATTTTAGCTTTGTCCATATTTGGTTTTGAGTTTTTAGTATCTACCTACTGTTTGAACAGAATCCTAACTTTTCCTTACTTTAAGTCTTAAGCCAATTTTTCTTAATTTTTAAATTTTGATTTATTAAAGCTAAAACTGCTTTTCTTAAAATTAAGAAATACATAATAAAGTAAAAATATCCATTTAATGACCACAGTAAGCTATACAGATGCAGCTAGGTGCTATTTTATAATATGTTCATTCTGCTCACTGAGTTTCATGCCTAAAGTCAGACATGTGTTCACAGATATGTAGATATCAGCTGCACTTGCTATTGAAAGTATTTAGATTAAGATCTTTTGTGAATATATAAGATATGAAAAAAGAACAGATGGAAAAATATAAGCTGAGAGAGATAGAAATTCTAAGAAGAATAAAAAACAAATGCTATAGCTAATAAACACTAAAAAAAGAAAGTATATAAAATTCACAATTGATATATATTACTCCAAATATACATTTTAAAAAATCAAAACCAAACTGAGCTGAAAACAAAACAAAACAAAACAAAAAAACAAGAGAAAGGAACTCTTCATTTCTGACCTCCTTGAGTATTCATGACCCTCTCAAATCTTCTTCCTCTCTACTTTATTTCGTTGTTGTTCTTAAAATGAATTCCAAAACCCAAGAGAGGGATAGAGCTCTTACAAAAAAGAAAAGGAAAAAGCAGTGCTGTTACGGTTCAGTGTATTCTGAACTCTTGAAATTTGGGGCCTATTTATACTTCAAGAAAAACAGAGATCATATTAACAATAGCAGATGTTGCAAGGGAACAGTACACTTTTATAGGCTGCTCTGGTCTATGTTGGGTCAGAAGCAATAGACTCTTCCTGTGGAGGAAGTTGGATAGGCAGCTGCATCTTGGCTAGAGAGAACGCCTTATTGTGCTTTGGTCTGAACTGAGAACACAGTGTGGTGCCCCTTTCTGTCTGTTCGGTGCACGTGCAGCCTTGCTACTCCTAGTACAATTTTCTGGTTGGTCCCAGGCATTACTTCCAAAACGGTTGCTCAAATGTAAGGAAGTAGATTGCTCAAATGCAAGGAAATCATCTAACCATTTCAAAGGAGGCAGAAGATGCCTCATATTTGCAAATATGATTGGAAGAATTTATTCCCCTCCACATCTTCTAAATATTAGCATTTAATAAAATACACATTTCTTTCATTTATTTTGAACTCCCTCCAAAGCCAGCAAATACCAGAACCTCAAATGTTATCATAGGATAGGTTCTTTATTGGTTTGTTTTCTTTTCATTCTTTCTGTTTTTACTGTGTGGTTCTTTTTCATTATAAATCCTTATGTTTCCAACTCAAGGAGCCTGACTAATCAGAAGGGCTTCCAGCAGAGGTAGACAAATATTCTCAACATGGTCCTGAGACCCTACAGATGCAGATAGCTCTGCTATTCACAGGAAATGAAGAAGTCAGGTCCATCAGAGACAGGGGATTTCCTCTTCAGATAAAATATGTTAACTGTTGCATATTAGTTCTTTAAAGTTAGGGATGCAGACAAGGTGATTTCAGATGGTAGGGTAAATGGCCTCTTCTTATCCTGGATGCCCTGTAAAGAGAGTCTGAGACCAAGGGTTGCATGTAGGCTGTGTATTTGGGAGGTGGTCAGAGGCTAGAGGGGTGAGAGACAGCAGTAGTGAAATGAAGGAAGGAGAGCAACTCAGAATTCCTACAGGAAATGCATCCTTGTGAGGCTTTCTGAGGCTTCATATAAAATGTATCTCAAAACTTCCCATTGGCAAAAGAGAAGACACAGATTCATGTCCCTCAGTTGGTCAAACTATCCTCAATCCCAGCACTTACTGGTTGCACATGTGTGAATGCTAAGTGGTTCATCTCATGTGGTAGCATCAGAGATGCCAGGGCAGAAGGTTAAATAAACACTGTTCATTTTTTCTTGCACCAATATGGGAGCCAAATCAGTTGGTAGCATAAGAGATGAGACAGAGAAGGTATGAAGTAGCACACAAAAGGTATCTAATGACCTAAGAAAGAGATTATGATACGGTGGTGGTTCATAGTCAACTTAGAAAAATCTGAGTTAAGGCCTCATTTATTGGGTTGTCAGAAAAGTCACGACACATTTTTAACATAGAAAAAATACTTCATGACTTTTCCGACAACCCAGTTTATCACCTACCAGCTGTGTATTTCTAGGCAGGTTATTTGTTCCTAGACCCAATTTCTTAAATTTTTAAATTGATGGTACTTACCTCATCTGGTTGTTGTGATGAGTAAGAGTCATATAAGCTTGGTGTCTAGTACATTACTTATATTTGATGAATACTCATTACCAGCATTATTAATAATATTAGTAATAGGCATATTTGATTAATCTAGCCTGGGCTTCAGACCAGTGGTAGAAAAACACTATTTAGAGAAGAAATGAAAAAGAAATGTTTTTGTTTGTTAAATGTTGAATTCATACTTTCTACTTTATAGGTAAGATTTATGTACATATGAAGTGCCATGTAGTTTTCTGTTACATGAACCTGAAACCTGAAAATTCCAGAGTGATTTTTCAAATCACTAAAAATGGGAATACAGAGGTGAGGGAGGGGGCAGTTGGTGGTGTGGTGGTTAAGGTAGCTAGATCCTACATGGTCAACTTCATGGTTCAAGTCCCAGACTTATCAGCTTGAAAAACACACTGGGCACTTGTGTGTTTGTTCCCAAAATTCTAAGAGAAGAATGGAGAAGGAGGGAATGTGACATGGCCAATAACCCTGGGGAGGGCATATTTCTCACTTTCTCTCCCTCTTAGACTGTCTCTGGGAAGTGTATGCACCCTATAGCAAAAACTTTTTAAAAAATAAAATAGGAATATAATATAAATATAAAGTTTGAGTGTTAAGCACATTTAATTTTAAATTTGTGAAAAAATACTTAATTAGGCCTGTGGCTGATTCCAAAGGAATGTTATACACTGCAGGGACATTCACTTTTCTTTCTTTCTTTCTTTCTTTCTTTCTTTCTTTCTTTCTTTCTTTCTTTCTTCCTTTCTTTCTTTCTTTCTTATTTCTTTTTTATTTTTATTCATACATTAAATCACTATACATCATTTAGATTGTGAAGAGACTTTACCCAGCATGATATACACCTCAGTCCAGCCCAGTTGAGACCACCATACACATCCTTATCAACAGATAAAAAACCTTATCTGTGTCCCACAAGTGTCTTACCTCTCTATTTGCCCCCCCAATTTCCTACACTCTTCTTCTTTCACACTCTCTTTCCACTTTGTCTCTAGTGTCCATTACAGTTGTTAATACTTTTATGTTCTCCAGTCTTTCAGTTTCTACCATAGAGTGCAGACAGTCAGTATTTGTTAAGTGGAGACATGCAATATCTTTCTTTCATAGCCTGACTTGCTTCACTCAGCAACAAATCTTCCATATTTGTCCACTTTCTATCAAATTCCAGGGCCTTGTTGCTTTTTATGGCTGAATAGTAGTCTATGGAGTATATGTGCCATAATTGTTCAATCTATTCATGTTTGTGGACATTTGGGTTGGTTCCATGCCTTAGCAATCATGAATAAGGCTGCAATGAATATAGATGTGCAAGTGCTTTTTTGACTGAGTGCTTTCCTGTCCTTTGGGTAGATACCCAGGAGTGGAATTGCTGGATCATAAGGTAGTTCTATTTGAAGGTCTTTGAGGAACCTCCCTATTGTTCTCCACAGTGGCTGGACCAATTTACATTCCCCCCAACAGTGTAGGAGTGTTCCCCTTTCACCACATCCTCTCCAGCACTTGTCATTATTTGTTTTTATTTAAGCTTCACTATTCTGACTGGGGTTAGCTGGTATCTCATTGTGATTTTGATCTGTATCTCCCTTACAATGAGCGATGTTGAACATTTTTTCATATGATTTTTGGCTGTTCATATGTCTTCCTTAGAAAGTTGTTTATTCAGCTCATTTTCCCATGTTTTAATTGAATTAGTCATTTTCTTCCAGGTAAACTGCTTGAATTCCCTGTGTATTCTGGTTATCAGTCCCTAATCTGAAGCACAGTTAACAAAAATTATATCCTATTTCAAGTGTTGTTGATTTACAATAATTACAGTGTCCTTTGTTGTGCAGAAACTCCTTAATCTGATGTAATCCCACCTGTCTATTTTGGGGATTATTGCCTATGCATTGGGGGTCTTGCTTAAGAAGACTTTGCCTACCCCAATGTCTCCCAGAGTTTCCCCAGTATTTTCTGCCAGTAGTTTTATAGTTCGTGGTCTTAGGTTTAGATCTTTAATACACTTTGAGTTTATTTTTGTTAATGGTGACAGATAGGGGTTCAGATTAATCTTTCTGCAGGTGGATACCCAGTTTTTCCAACACCATTTTCTAAAGAGGTTTCCGTTTTTCCACTGTATTGACTGGTACCCTTTGTCAAAGATGAGTTGGCTGTATGTTTTGAGATTGATTTCTGGAGTCTCTAACCCTGTTCCATTGGTCCTAATGTCTATTTTTGTGCCAATACCAAGCTGCTTTTATTATCACAGCTTTGTAGTATATTTTGGGGTCAGGGAATGAGATGCCACCTACTTCCCTCTTCTTGCACAGGATGGCTTTAGCAAAACGGGGTATTTTGTGGTTCCAGACAAATTCTACAATTGTCTTTTCCAGATCTGTGAAGAATGTCTCTTATAATTTTATTGGGATTGCATTAAACATGTAGATTAATTTGGGTAAGATTGTCATTTTTATTATATTGATTCTGTCAATCCAGGAACATGGGATGTCCTTCCACTTTTTAGTGTCCTTTTCAATTTCCTTTTTAAGGTTTTCATAGTTTTCTTTGTAGAAGTCCTTCATTTCCTTGGTTAGTCTTATTCCTAAGTATCTTATACTTCTTGTGGCCATCTTCCACATACATAAATAAAAGGGTGATACAAAAGGTTCTTGAATTTAATTTCAATTTTAAAATTATTTTTTCCCAATAACTCTTATATTTTCTTTCCTATACATTGAATATCTCTACAAGAAAAAAGGAGTGAGTCAACTGTTTGTGGCATAGAGAAAAAAATGAAAACAAAAAATTTTTAAAAACTTACATAGGCATAATCACTGAACACAATTATACTTATTATTTCAAGTGCAAGATGGATTAATTTCCAGAAGTTGGTTATTTGTGATGTGTTTTTACAAGATGATTATGTTAAAAATAATAGGCAAATATCTAGATCAGTGAACAAAAGTCTATTTTGATCATGTTATTTCATAAACACAGATTTTACTACTAGTATTCTGGATTAAGAAAATATGTTATAAAGATTCCTTTTCCCACAGGAGGAGTTTGGCCTTTTGATACAACGAACACTTATCATTTCTGTATCAGTGATTTAGAAAGTTTCTCTTTCCAGGCAGTTGGACCTATGAACTTTTTCTAAATATCTTACCATCTTTCAAAGTGGAACACTTTTTTTGTTTCTTTATTTATTTCCTCCATGACAGAAGAGAGAGAGAGAAAATAAAAAGAGTGCTCTCAACAGGATCTAGAAGAGATCTACCCTCAGCCTCAGCCAGCCCTGACTCATGGGCAAGTGTTTGCCAAAGGACTTAAGAAGGTCTCAACTTGAACCAGGAGCCTTCCCATGTAAGATTGCCCTGCCCCTTCTGTGCCACTGATTAGCCCCAAAGTAGGTAATTTCTGAGAGGAAAAGGAGAAACTGTTAATAATTTTTCTGGTACAATGAGCAAAAATCATCACTGCCTGAGAAAATGGAGGTATCTAGTTGTAGTAGTCATTAACGCGTGGCTGAAAGTTTTCACATGGCCTGTTTGTGGACATCAACCATATGGAAGCTCTCATTTATTTTCATTTTCATTTTGGTTTATTCAACAAATGTTTACTGAGACTCTCTATTGTGTGCTACATACTTGGAAGATAGTGTGGTATGAGAGACATAGTACCAGCTTTTGTAGAGCTTACAGTCTAGTGATAACTGAGGAAATTCAGGAATCAAGGGAACACAGGGCAGGTAGTTTGTAAGGGAAGAGTTAGCGAAATTTCTGTAAAGGACCAGATAATAAATATTTTAGTTTTAAAAGAATATTTTTGGCTTGAAAGGTCATATATGAGGACACTTCAAAAGTTTATGAAAAAAAATGGCATGAAAGTACAAGTTTATTTTGGTTCCAAAAAATTTGGAATCTATGCTTAGTTTTTCATAGTATACATTTCCTATGAACATTATGAAGATAATTTGTATGGTCTCTGCTGCTTCTTTATTATTTTCCTCTTTTTCTCTTCTTAATTTGTTTTCCTCTTTTAAAATCCTTTTAAAATTTTGGAACCATTCTTACTTCGGGAGGGATTTTAAATGATTGAATATCATGATCAGATCTGCATGTTTAGAGGAGTATTCTCACAGTCTTATAGAAAGTGGATTGAACAGTGGCAAGAGAAGAAACATCTAGTCCAGTCTGGATAATGAGATGGGCCATAACAAAGCAGTGTGGACCAGGATGATGACCTGAAAAATGCATGGGTTCAAGAGGTGAAATTGGTGGGTTGATTGATTGAATGTAGATGATGAAGAAGAGAAAGATGACTTCCAGGTTGTTGGGTGACAGTTGGTGTTACGTACTGAGGGAAAATCCTTGGAGAAAGAGCAGGAAGAGACAAAGAATTCAGTATTAGATACATTAAATTTGATGTATATTGCTAGACATCTAAGTGGTTATACTCAACATGGAGTTAGATATGCAACTTAACAGTTATCATGAAAAGTCAAAATATTTTAGAATCATTCTATAGATGGGAACCAAGGCTAAGGGTACAAAATAAAAACTATATGTAGAAGAAAACCCCCTAGAATGAAGATGAAATGAATGGCTAGACATGAGGATCTCACAATGAATATTGAGAAGGAATAGATAGACATGTAGGAGGAATACAGAAAAATTAGTCATTAAATTTTAAAAAATCATATCAAGGTAGGTGGGCTAATACAGCATTGAATGCTAACCTAGGGAAAACAAAATAAGCCTTGAGAAGGAATTATTGAATCTACTGCTAGTACAGACTTTGTGATGCTCTCAATTAGTGAGGCTAGAAATCAGGCAGGAATGGACTGAAGAATAAGAGAGAGTACAAAGAGATGGTGAAACTAAAATCTTTAATAAAGAAGTCTGAGGATTATGAAAAGTGGTAGGAAAAAGAGGGGGTTGGGTAGTAGCTGGAGTTGGATATAAGAACAAGGAGGGATTTACTAAGATTGGGAATATCTTGAACATGTTCATGAGAATAAGTCAACAGACAAAAGGTAAAGGTATAGCTATAGGATCAAGGCTACTTGTAATTGAGAGCATATGAGACTCAGAGCACAGGTGGAGGATTCAAGCTTGCCAGAAGACCTGCCAGGCCTGCTACCCTGCCCGTGCTCCACTTGCTAGGTTATCCTTCCTGGCATGGGGTTGCATCTTCTTGGAGACTCTTTGTTCTCATTTGCATAAAGTCAAACCGAGCTGAGGTGGCCATATGAAAAGTAAGAATATCTCAAATGAGACAAGAGAAGGCAGAAAGGAGGACTGAAGATGCTGGTTGATCTCTTCAGATGCCATTTTCGGTTTAGTATTCTCCTTTAGAGTGACGCCCAAATATTTTAATTGGGACTCTTCTACCTTAATGTCAAAAAAAAAAAAAAAAAAAAACCCAAAAAACAAAAAACAAAAAACTTGTCAGATTGTCACAGTAGCCATCTTTTCTTATTTATCAATATTGAAAATACAAATTCCTTTCAGTGAATGTATTTTAGTAACTACAATGTAGCAAAATAAATTTGAAAAAAGTAGGGATCTATGTTTTAAATACTGTTTCATCAGCTGACACAATGCTTTTAGTATATGAACCCTCAAAACCTTCACAATAATTTTGAGGGTTTAACTCATAGCAACTCTGCCATAGCTCAGATCCACAAAGCAGGGTCTGGGCTCAGCTATAACTTTAGGGGAAAATAATGTCACATATAAAAATTAATCATACTTTCTTGGCTTTCCAAAGAATTGAGGTAAAATTTATTTATATTTCAGAGGAGAATCAGATTCATACTTTTCTAGGTATTTCATTACAAGTGTCTGTCCTGGGATGGGACTATAGGGAAAAGGTCTTAATAGATACAGGTATGAAATGGGACAGAGTTTGGGGACTGAAGAGGCGTGTTAGTGATCAATAGATAGCAAATGGCTTCTGGTGTTTGATGTCTCCTCTTCCGCCCTTTTTCATCCTCCACTCTTCTTCCTTTTTGTTTTTTAACTAGTTGTAGAACCCATTTTTTCTCCTGGACCAATAGTGAGGTGAGAATTAGAGATGATGTATATAAAGTTGTCCTTTATAGAAATAGAAAAGGACATTTTATTGCAAGTAGAAATAAAATGGGGCTGCAGCATCTCCTAGACAGACTGAAAGCCTATTTCCAGTTACTCACATGCACAAAACACGTGTAGATAGAGCTTCTACACATTGATCAGCCTACTTTCTATTTTTCTTTTCTTTTTGGTATTTATTTATTTGTTTATTTATTTATTTAGTAATTTGCTGGAGGGCATGTGTAATCATCAGAGAAAGACAGTGAGTGAGTTAGAAATCCCTCTCCCCCTGGAGGAATGGTCATCTCACACTCCCTTCTCCTTCAGCTCTCTCTGAGATTTTGGACATGTACACAAATGCTCCAGTAGCAACATGTGTCTGGGACTCCAACTATGCAGTTAGCTGTGTGGGATTCAGCTCTCTTAACATCACAACACTGGCTGGCTCAGCCTCCTTTCAATATATGAGAGAACGATACTGTTCCTGTAGACCTATGATCAGAACAAAAATAACTTGGGTTGGGGATCACAGCTGATACAACAGATACAAGGATCAGTGAGTTTGCTTCAGTTGGAGGAATTTCAAGAGAGGAAAGCCACCTAAGTTACCGCAGTCAGACTTACACTCCCTCCCCTGCCCCCTGCCTTGTCATCTTTTACTTCTGGGATTATAAATTGTTGGGGAAATTACAATTGATTCCCCTAAGTGAGACCCTGGTGCATTTAGCATTTCAAGTGTTAGTTATATCACCTAATAGATTTAATTTTGATACAAGTTAGTATTCAATTTATTAAACATTTCTAACTAAACAACTTTGACTCACCAGCACCAATGATTAATCAGAACTGTTCATATCTGAACACATAATTTTCTGCTATGATTAGTGATAAAATTTGAAGCCAAGTCAGGCAAAACTGTGAAGCAGGAAAAGATTTTTTTTTTTTTTTTTTTGCATGCCTTCTCACTTCCCATTCTACTTCAAGCATTTATCCTGGCCTCATTTTCAGTTGTTACCTGAATATTTGCACTTTAATAGAAAATTGCTGCTAGTAAAAAGCCTTTAAGGCTCAACTAAATGAATCTTTCACAGTGGACTTTTAGATGAAAATGGGGCCCTAAACTAAACAACTTCGACTCACCAGCACCAATGATTAATCAGAACTGTTCATATCTGAACACATAATTTTCTGCTATGATTAGTGATAAAATTTGAAGCCAAGTCAGGCAAAACTGTGAAGCAGGAAAAGATTTTTTTTTTTTTTTTGCATGCCTTCTCACTTCCCATTCTACTTCAAGCATTTATCCTGGCCTCATTTTCAGTTGTTACCTGAATATTTGCACTTTAATAGAAAATTGCTGCTAGTAAAAAGCCTTTAAGGCTCAACTAAATGAATCTTTCACAGTGGACTTTTAGATGAAAATGGGGCCCTATGGGAGAGTCCTTTCCCAAAGAAGGGCAGCCATCAATTTGAACAGCTGGCATTGTAGGTGTATCACGCAGGCTTCTGAGGAGTGGCTCCTAGACAGGGTCTTCACTTGTGTTGCCAAACTATTATTTTGGCTTTTTGACCTAGCTTTCCCCTGGGGCTACTGTTAAACCCTTCTTCATCTCGTCATAGTCAAACTTGTTTTAAGAAAATCTGCCATCATAAAGTGTCCCGTACTTCTCACTCAGTCTCTCCTAACTGAGATACGGCTTCCAACCTATTACTTCACTGAAATAGCACTGCCGAACATTAGCATTGTCAAATTGACTGGATTATTGTCCTTATCCATATGATCTCTGGGGAATTTGACACTGAGTTCACTCTTAGGTTCTTACAATCCCATGATCCTTCGACTGCCAAGGCACTCTCCTGGTTTTCCTGCCTCTCCGTACTAGAGGTTAGCCATGTGAGATCCAGTTCAATCAACCACAACACCAGGGAACAGCCCTAAAAAATATCTTAAACGCACATTTTTAACATTAGGCTGGACATTGAAGTCATGAATTTTGTCTCATCTAGACCTATGTCTAAGCCTTCTTTCGTATCTCATTTTTACTTGGCACAACGTGGAATGTGCATTGCAGGAGCTTAGTAAAAACAGGTTAATTAACTTTTTTTCTCTATCTTCTCAGTTCTAGGAAAAGACTTTGCTTATGCTGTTAGAATTTGAATTAAAGGAACCCTAAAAATGCAATGTAAATGCAAGTATTTATAACAAGGATAATTTAAATGAGTTGACTGGGCTATGGGGAATATATTCACAATTGACAGAATCTTCTGACAGATGTTACTCTCTGCTAAACGTTCGAAGTTGGTGAAATTTGTGAATACTTGACTGGAAGTGTTAATTTAGACAGCCTAAGAGATTCTTTTGAATAACTGTCAGGTCAAATAGCCAATTATTTGATTAATTTCAGTTTAATAATTTAAATACTGCATCACCAGTGACATCAACCATAAAAAAATGAAAAGATCTTAAAATTAGGTAACTATATAGCAAAGATTTTATTGGTAAAATGTAATCCAGAGTTAATGTATTAGTTACTTAAGATAAGCATCTTAATGAAACTTTTCTATTTCCTTTTCGGTCACAAGGATGTCTATACTAAATTCACTTGTTAAAGAGAGTGTATTTTCTGCTGCCTGAATAAGGCTGGTTGTATTGTAAATCCTGCCTAAATTTAGCTTGAATAAACCAGTCAAGAATTTAACCTCTGTTTGACAAACTAATTGGCTGGAGGTTTAAAACCATCAGTTATGTAATAAAACTGTATGCAATCAATTAGGGTGAACTGATTATGTTCAGCCGGCTTCATTTCTGAAGAATCTTGTTAGCAGTTGAACTCGCTGAGTGACTTGCTTAACTCCTAGAAAATGACTCAGCCTTTTGTACAAGCATGGGGTTTTCAATTCCCTGCAAATTTCACAGGGCTTTTAGGTAATGGGCCGCATTTTAGCGAAGAAAGCACTATTACATGCACATGGATACAGTGATTTTGGCCTATTATCCATTCTTTAGTGAATCTCAAACGAGCTCTTCCTGTTAGACTCCATATCTGAGGCACCGTAATGGGAGGGTGAAGTGTGGTATATTCGGAGTCTGTGATGAGGACAGAACCTTTCTTTTATCTGCCACTGGGGATATCAATATATGATCTAGAAATAGTGAGCCATCAATTCAGAGGAATTAGTGAGAACCCTGGCATGATCCTTAATAATGAAGAAAAAGTGGGAATCTGGACAAGAGAGAGCTTTCAGGAAAAGAAGGTAGGAAGGAAATAAAGACTGAGGATAGTCTTCAGCTGGCGGGGTGGGTTGGGGGATTGAATTTTAGCCATAGATGACAAATACTCTATCTATTGGGACCAGCAGTTAGCGTAATGGCTATGTTGCTAGACTCCCACGTAGTCGACCGTGGTTTGCGTCCCGGACCCAGTGGCTGAAACTCATGCCGGACGCGTGTGCGTGCGTGCCTAAGATCCTGAGAGGAAAATGGAGGAGGAGGGATTGCAGCATGGCCATCCCCTCTGGGGGGTGATTTCTCGCTTTCTACCTCTCTGCCCCTCTCTGTCTGTCTGGAGAGCGCATGCGCCCTATAGTAAAAACCTCTCCAAAAAAAACCCAAAAAACCAAAAAAGCCTCTATCTATTTATCAAAAGAATCTCTCTCTCTCTTTCTCTCTGTGTATGTGTGTGTGTGTATGTGTGTGAGCACGTGAGCATGTGTATGAGTGCGTGTATAGTCATCAGAAAAGTCATGACACATTTTTTTAGATTTTTCTATGCAAAAATGCACTGTGACTTTTCTAACAACCCACATGATGTCTAATTTGCTAGATAGCAAGGTGCTTACTGGAGCAAGAGAGAAAAAGAGAGAGAGAGTGAGAAAGCACCTATATGAGGAATGGTCACACAGCAATCCCTACTCTACTCCTTCTTCCTTCCAGAATTTTGGTTATGCACATACATAGTTAATGTTTTCTACTTATTCTTCCTACAATGAATACTCAGAAGTAATGAAACCAACGCCAAGTTCTCCTTAAACATTCCCAACTAATATACCCTATGCACATCCTTAGAATACATTCTCATGGGGCCGGCAGGTGGTGTGGTAGTTAAGGGTGCTGGACTCCAACATGACCAACTGCGGTTTCAGTGCCAGACATGGCAGCTTGCTTTTTCACTTTCTCTCTTGTTCTTGCTCTCTCACTCTGTCCCTGTGTGGTCAAATTAAAATAAATAAAAGTTAAATAAAATAATTATTTAAAAATATTAGAAAAGAATACATATTCATGCAGTTGACTGTTCTGACTTTACATACATATCATACACATACACACACATGCCTCATGAGGACAGAGATCCGATCTGTCCTATTCACTACTATTCTCAGCATAATACCTATCATCAAATATGTGTTGAGTTAATGAACTTAATTCCATCTTCGTAACAGTCCAAAAAGCATGAAGCATATTTTTTATAGTTGGCACAGGTACAAAAAGAATTATACGTATAGTTCATAGGCATTACATCACTCAGAAATCAAATAACACAATTTTAGAGGATCTTATGGTATTGAATATAATACTTATTAACTTACTATGTTCTTGAATGTTTAATACCAAAGCATTTTCTACAAAACACCTTTTTAGAAAATAAAGTAATGCTATTTCTCAATTAGACTGCCAGCTGCTTCATATTAAGCATGTCTTATAGCAGTTGTTAGAGACATGTTTAAATAAAACTATTCTAGCATTTTCTTTTCTTTTCTTTTCTTTTTTTGGAGAGTTTTTTTTTTTTTTTTTTTTTTTTTTTTTTTGGGCCACTTGTAGATGAAAATGGGGCCCTATGGGAGAGTCCTTTCCCAAAGAAGGGCAGCCATCAATTTGAACAGCTGGCATTGTAGGTGTATCACGCAGGCTTCTGAGGAGTGGCTCCTAGACAGGGTCTTCACTTGTGTTGCCAAACTATTATTTTGGCTTTTTGACCTAGCTTTCCCCTGGGGCTACTGTTAAACCCTTCTTCATCTCGTCATAGTCAAACTTGTTTTAAGAAAATCTGCCATCATAAAGTGTCCCGTACTTCTCACTCAGTCTCTCCTAACTGAGATACGGCTTCCAACCTATTACTTCACTGAAATAGCACTGCCGAACATTAGCATTGTCAAATTGACTGGATTATTGTCCTTATCCATATGATCTCTGGGGAATTTGACACTGAGTTCACTCTTAGGTTCTTACAATCCCATGATCCTTCGACTGCCAAGGCACTCTCCTGGTTTTCCTGCCTCTCCGTACTAGAGGTTAGCCATGTGAGATCCAGTTCAATCAACCACAACACCAGGGAACAGCCCTAAAAAATATCTTAAACGCACATTTTTAACATTAGGCTGGACATTGAAGTCATGAATTTTGTCTCATCTAGACCTATGTCTAAGCCTTCTTTCGTATCTCATTTTTACTTGGCACAACGTGGAATGTGCATTGCAGGAGCTTAGTAAAAACAGGTTAATTAACTTTTTTTCTCTATCTTCTCAGTTCTAGGAAAAGACTTTGCTTATGCTGTTAGAATTTGAATTAAAGGAACCCTAAAAATGCAATGTAAATGCAAGTATTTATAACAAGGATAATTTAAATGAGTTGACTGGGCTATGGGGAATATATTCACAATTGACAGAATCTTCTGACAGATGTTACTCTCTGCTAAACGTTCGAAGTTGGTGAAATTTGTGAATACTTGACTGGAAGTGTTAATTTAGACAGCCTAAGAGATTCTTTTGAATAACTGTCAGGTCAAATAGCCAATTATTTGATTAATTTCAGTTTAATAATTTAAATACTGCATCACCAGTGACATCAACCATAAAAAAATGAAAAGATCTTAAAATTAGGTAACTATATAGCAAAGATTTTATTGGTAAAATGTAATCCAGAGTTAATGTATTAGTTACTTAAGATAAGCATCTTAATGAAACTTTTCTATTTCCTTTTCGGTCACAAGGATGTCTATACTAAATTCACTTGTTAAAGAGAGTGTATTTTCTGCTGCCTGAATAAGGCTGGTTGTATTGTAAATCCTGCCTAAATTTAGCTTGAATAAACCAGTCAAGAATTTAACCTCTGTTTGACAAACTAATTGGCTGGAGGTTTAAAACCATCAGTTATGTAATAAAACTGTATGCAATCAATTAGGGTGAACTGATTATGTTCAGCCGGCTTCATTTCTGAAGAATCTTGTTAGCAGTTGAACTCGCTGAGTGACTTGCTTAACTCCTAGAAAATGACTCAGCCTTTTGTACAAGCATGGGGTTTTCAATTCCCTGCAAATTTCACAGGGCTTTTAGGTAATGGGCCGCATTTTAGCGAAGAAAGCACTATTACATGCACATGGATACAGTGATTTTGGCCTATTATCCATTCTTTAGTGAATCTCAAACGAGCTCTTCCTGTTAGACTCCATATCTGAGGCACCGTAATGGGAGGGTGAAGTGTGGTATATTCGGAGTCTGTGATGAGGACAGAACCTTTCTTTTATCTGCCACTGGGGATATCAATATATGATCTAGAAATAGTGAGCCATCAATTCAGAGGAATTAGTGAGAACCCTGGCATGATCCTTAATAATGAAGAAAAAGTGGGAATCTGGACAAGAGAGAGCTTTCAGGAAAAGAAGGTAGGAAGGAAATAAAGACTGAGGATAGTCTTCAGCTGGCGGGGGGGGTTGGGGGATTGAATTTTAGCCATAGATGACAAATACTCTATCTATTGGGACCAGCAGTTAGCGTAATGGCTATGTTGCTAGACTCCCACGTAGTCGACCGTGGTTTGCGTCCCGGACCCAGTGGCTGAAACTCATGCCGGACGCGTGTGCGTGCGTGCCCAAGATCCTGAGAGGAAAATGGAGGAGGAGGGATTGCAGCATGGCCATCCCCTCTGGGGGGTGATTTCTCGCTTTCTACCTCTCTGTCCCTCTCTGTCTGTCTGGAGAGCGCATGCGCCCTATAGTAAAAACCTCTCCAAAAAAAACCCAAAAAACCAAAAAAGCCTCTATCTATTTATCAAAAGAATCTCTCTCTCTCTTTCTCTCTGTGTATGTGTGTGTGTGTATGTGTGTGAGCACGTGAGCATGTGTATGAGTGCGTGTATAGTCATCAGAAAAGTCATGACACATTTTTTTAGATTTTTCTATGCAAAAATGCACTGTGACTTTTCTAACAACCCACATGATGTCTAATTTGCTAGATAGCAAGGTGCTTACTGGAGCAAGAGAGAAAAAGAGAGAGAGAGTGAGAAAGCACCTATATGAGGAATGGTCACACAGCAATCCCTACTCTACTCCTTCTTCCTTCCAGAATTTTGGTTATGCACATACATAGTTAATGTTTTCTACTTATTCTTCCTACAATGAATACTCAGAAGTAATGAAACCAACGCCAAGTTCTCCTTAAACATTCCCAACTAATATACCCTATGCACATCCTTAGAATACATTCTCATGGGGCCGGCAGGTGGTGTGGTAGTTAAGGGTGCTGGACTCCAACATGACCAACTGCGGTTTCAGTGCCAGACATGGCAGCTTGCTTTTTCACTTTCTCTCTTGTTCTTGCTCTCTCACTCTGTCCCTGTGTGGTCAAATTAAAATAAATAAAAGTTAAATAAAATAATTATTTAAAAATATTAGAAAAGAATACATATTCATGCAGTTGACTGTTCTGACTTTACATACATATCATACACATACACACACATGCCTCATGAGGACAGAGATCCGATCTGTCCTATTCACTACTATTCTCAGCATAATACCTATCATCAAATATGTGTTGAGTTAATGAACTTAATTCCATCTTCGTAACAGTCCAAAAAGCATGAAGCATATTTTTTATAGTTGGCACAGGTACAAAAAGAATTATACGTATAGTTCATAGGCATTACATCACTCAGAAATCAAATAACACAATTTTAGAGGATCTTATGGTATTGAATATAATACTTATTAACTTACTATGTTCTTGAATGTTTAATACCAAAGCATTTTCTACAAAACACCTTTTTAGAAAATAAAGTAATGCTATTTCTCAATTAGACTGCCAGCTGCTTCATATTAAGCATGTCTTATAGCAGTTGTTAGAGACATGTTTAAATAAAACTATTCTAGCATTTTCTTTTCTTTTCTTTTCTTTTTTTGGAGAGTTTTTTTTTTTTTTTTTTTTTTTTTTTTCTTTTGTGCACATTTGCCCCCCCAATAGAGAAAGATTTTTGCTATAGGGCACATGTGCTCACCAAAAAGACAGAGAGAGACAGAGAGACGGAAAGCGAGAAATCACCTCCCATTGGGGGGATGGCCACGCCACCATCCTTTCTCCTCCATTCTCCTCTCAGGATCTTGGGCACGCATGTACACGCACCCGGTGTGAGTTTAAGCTGCTGGGTCCGGGACTCAAACCGTGGTCGACTACACGGCAGTCCAGCGACACAGCTATTACACTAACTGTGGGTCCCATTCTAGCATTCTTATGTTAAAACTGTCAACCTATATTACCAAGTACTGTAGAGAAAGTGGAGCAGCCAGAAATCTCATACATTGTGGTAGGAGTGCAAAAGTGTAGACACTCCAGAAAATATTTTGGCAGTTTCTTATGAAGTCATACATATACTTAACATATGCCCCAGTAATCACACTCCAGGTTATTTTCCCTAGATAAATGAAAATGTACATTAATATAAAAATCTATAGATGAGTTTTAATAGCAGCCTTATCTATGATACTATAACTGGAAACAATCCAGATGTCCTTCAGCAAGGTTATGAATAAACAACTGTGGTCCAGCCATACGGTGGCCTGATAGTCAGAAGTAAAAAGCAACAAATTACTGATACATGTAAGAACTTGGATAATTCTCAAAGACATGCAGAATGAGAAAAGCCAGTATGAAAAAGCTTCATAGTGTACAAAATATGAGTCCAACGATGCGATATTCTGGAAAAGGAGAAACTATAAAGACAGTAAAAAGATTGGTGGTTGCTAGAGGTATGTGCATAATATGTTACTGTAAGGGGCAGCCCAAGGGAATTTGGGAGGATCACAGAATTGTTTTGTATCGTGATTGTGAAGGTTTACATTAATCTGTATGTATGCTGAGAATGCCATAGAACTGTGCACACACCCATACATACAAATTGCCATATAATTTTAAAAATAACTGAAAAATCTCTTAGCCTGTAAGATTTAGACAGGTTAGCCAGCTGAGGCTTACAGTCAGTGGTATCTTCTCAGGTGCATCGGAACTAGAAAATATGAGCTTTGAAATCCATGGTCTGGATACTTAACTGAGAGGTGAAAACAGAAAAGTTAGCTGTCGTATACACTTTTTAGAATAAGAAATAAAATCATTACAATCAAAAATGAAACTTGTCTATAATTATTCAAAAAAGCGGAGTTGCAGATTCTTGTTTGAACCTATCACTTTATTGTCCAGTTATGCGACTTCCCCTTTGGCACTGATGCTGGCATTAATTAATATAATAGCATTTGAAAGAAAGATTAGAAATGCATAATGTTAGAAATAGCCTTGCTTTAAGGGACATGCATATTGATATGCCAGGAAAACTTGGGCAATTTTCTCACTGCTGAGATTTTTTTTCACCCACTTTGGAGTCCAGTGGAAACCGTGTATTTATTAGATGATTGATGTTTGCGCTCCTTAGGAACCATGGGAATTACCATCCTAGATCAGATCATTAGTCTGCTTAGTCTAACATCTTGCTTCTGGCTTAGATAATTATCTGATCTGTTTGAGGGACACTTAACTCTTCCTTATAAAGCATTTGACCAGTGTTCATGTAGTGTTCATTGTCTTTGTCGAGGTGTAGGTGAAAAACCCAGACTGAGGTTGAACAATAAAGCTCAAATAAGTTCTTTTATATTTAAAAAAAAAAAGCTTTATTTTTGTTGTTTTATAGTACTGATTATATCCCAAATGATAAGCATTTTTTTTTTGGGGGGAGAGGTTTTTTTCACTATAGGGTGCGTGTGCTCGCCAGCCAGCCAGAGAGAGACATAGAGACAGAAAGCAAGAAATCACCCCCCAGGGGGGATGGTCATGCCGCGCAGTCCCTTCTCCTCCATTCTCCTCTCTGGATCTTGGGCACGCACGCACACGCGCCCGGCGTGAGTTTTTTTTAAGCCACTGGGTCCGGGACTTGAAACGCAGTCGACTGCGTGGGAGTCCAGCGACATAGCCATTACGCTAACTACTGGTTCCCCCAAATGATAAGCATTGTTATAATACATTTGATCTCCAATTTTCAAGGATTTTCTTTTCTACTTATTTATTTAGATTTTTACCATAGGGCACATGAGCTCACTGGAGAGAGACAGAGACAGAGAGAGACAGAGAGAGAGAGAAATCACATTCAGAGAGATGGCCATACCACAATCCCTTCTCCTCCATTCTCCTCTCAGGATATTGAGCATACCTATACATGTGCCTGGCGTGTTTTTTCAAGCCTCTGGATCCAGGATTTGAACCATAGTTGACTGTGTGACATATAGTGCCTTGACTACCACGCCACCTCCTGGCCCCAAGGATTTTCTTTTCTTATTTTTTTTCCTTTTTTTTTTTTTTTTTTTTTTTTTTAGAGAGATTTTTGTCATAGGGTGCATGTGCTCACCAGAAAGACAGAGACAGAGAGACATAAAGTAAGAAATCATCCCACCAGGGGGAATAGCCATACCTCAATCCCTAATCCCTTCTCCTCCGTTCTCCTCTTGGGATATTGGACTTGCATGCACACATGCCCAGTGTGAGTTTTAAGCCACTAGATTTGTGATTTAAACCTCAGTGGACTACATGAGAGCCCTGTGACATAACCATTATGCCATTTGCTGGTCCCGGATTTTATTTTCTAACCTACAATGAGGATATAAGAATGAATTGATAATAATCCTATCTAATCTAATGGGCTTTATATCTCTAGAAGTTCCATATTTTAGAAGAAAAGCCAATCTACCTCTTCACATTTGTAATATGGCTATTTAATGCTGTTTGGTGGTCTCAGAGCTAATTATTTTCAAAACTTGATAACTTTGTGCTGCTACTCTATGTCATTTGCTTTCTAATATATTGCTTTGATACATTAAGGCTGGGACAGTTTAACTGACTACCATAGTGTTATCTTCTACCTTTCTATTTCCTAGGAAGATGTTGAATGTATAGGCATTGTTTTAGGGCCAAAAATAACTTATTTAGCATTTATGGCTTCTTAAGGAAGATTTTTTTTTTTTTAATGAGAGACAAACCAGGTGAGAGACAAACTATTTTGCAAATACTCAGGAGTTAGAAGGTAGGCAGCCTATTAAATGAGAATGTTTGTTGTTCTTTATAAGCAGAGTTCTTGATAAGAAGGCAACCATGCCACATGAGCAGTAAGTAACCTAAGGACAGAGTATGCAAAGAATCCTTCCACAGCAGTGGTTTCTCAGCCAGGATGATTTTGTCCTTCCGTGGATATTTTGGTAATGTCTGGAGAAATATTTGTTGCCACAACCAGGAGCTCTAGTGTATTTTTACCAGCATTTAGTTGGTAGAGACCAGGGATGCTACTAAATATCTTACAGCCCTCTACAACGAAGAATTACCCATACCTCAACAGGTTAAAAATGCTGATGTTGAGAAAACCCCACTCTAAAATGGAGAGAATTTGTTTTCAGCACTAAGCACAGTGTCTTGCACATGATAGGTGCAGAATATGCGTTGGTGAGATTTTCGCAAGGGCTTCTCAAATCAGACTCAAGGCATAGAAGGAGAATATTTATTATTGTAATCAAGCAAATTGCAAAGACATGTTAATCTAACACCAATTTCGTGATACCCATTACAATTATTTCACAGCATGTTTGATTAGGCACACATGCAAAGTAGCTCATTAAGAGGACTATTACTAGTATCATTTTTAACCTATGATACCCAACATTGTTGTTTTCCTCTCTTTTCTATTATAATCTTCAAGGGTCATTTATCATGTTTTCCTCATCTCCCACTCTCAAAGATAGACATATCCCACCAGTAGAGATTCTCTTGCTCCCACCTGTATTTCTCCAGGGATACAATTCCCTCTTACCTTGTAGTTTTCTAATCATCTTTTTAGCTGTTTGATCTCTGAACTTCAAGGATTTTGAAGCAAGAAATCCAGTTGCTTTCTTTCTTTCTTTCTGAATTCTAATCTTGAAAATAAAATCTTTATAATGAGTTAGGAAATGGAGAAAGATGATTGCATAATGGGTTGTCCAAAGGAGAATGCACAGAAGAAAGTATAGAATATCTCAATCCTTCGTTTAGGCAAATCTGGACACTTTGGCAGATTTTTGTTAGCTGGGCTGTATTCATGATGGTTCTAATAAACCTTGTTCTGCTACTTCTAAGAACTAAATTTCTAGAAACTTTAGCCCAATTTTCACCTATCCAGGGGACTGATGATGCACCCAGTGGCTAGCTTCCCTTCTCAGTTGATTCCATGTCTGCCCATCACTGCTGAATGCTTAAAACAAAGCTGTCTCAGGCTAGCCTTCCACGGGTGGTGGCTGTGCAAACACAGGGAAGAATCCTTGCTAACAATTAAACTAATGCTTGAAACTTGGTGCTCATAATACTTTTCAGATCCATAACTATTAGTAGAAATTATATTAGAAGTTTAAACTGAAATGTAAACTGGGAGTGCTGGTTTATTGGAACAAGCTTTCATTAAGAATGAAATAAGGATGGCATAATTTTGCTGAAGGAATAGAGGATAGTTTTTGGAACCCCGAAGTAGGAGTGGTTATTAAAAAAAAAAAAAAGAACCATCAAAAGCAATTTTTTCCTGCATTAAAATTCACCTTTGGGCTTGTGCTCTTTTCCTTCTGCTCTTTAGGTCAAGATGCAAACAGATACAAGACAATCGAATAGTAAAGAAAAGGGCTTAGATTTTCATTCTAGAATTTGTCTTTACATAAAGAATTTTATATACCCGATACCCTCTAAAAACCCAAGAAGTTTATAACTAATACACTTCCCAGAAATATTCACATATAACAATATTCCATATTGTTATTTTAAACAGCCTTCAGTCCTCACTTTCACAATCCATGAAAAACTATTCTGAAGATATCAGAAGTATCAGTTTCTGAAACTCAGGTAAATGCAACAATGCTTCCAACTGAATAGCTATAGAAATGAACCCTCATGGGACAGATTCAAGTTCTGCCCTTATCACTATCAATTTAATAGACTATAGTCCTTGAGATATCTCTCTCCTCTTCTTTCTCCTTCTGTTCCTCTTCTTCTGGCAAAGTGGTCTTCATATTTCAGAAATAACAATATTAAATGTTATGGGGAAGGGTTAGAGGGTTGATATTGAGGTTGCATTATAAAGACGAGTTAAAAGCTTTAATTTATACTTGAGAATAACAAGATATGAAAGGATTTTGTGAAAATCCTTTGTTCATTAGATCGTGTTTATTTAACAAGATGAGTGTTTTCAATGAGATTAAACTGTGGCTTTTATTGAAAAGACTTTAAGAAGTAAGGTCTCTGTTCTTTAAATCCTACTGATTTAAAGAAATATTACTAGATACTTTTAAGTCCATTTTTATTTGGCTTTGTCTACTTACTATTGGTTATAATAGACTTAGAACCTTAAATCTTATTCTTTCATTCTTCGTTTTCTGTTTCAAAATTTGGCAGGATTGTTTTCTTTGTGCTTGTTGTTATTCAAAAATCCTAGCAGAATTTCGGTTGTTCTGTACTCGATGGAAGAAACCATAATATCACAGCCTGTGGAAAAGCTGTTAGTGAGCACATCTCTTCAGTAACAGCATAGCTGTTCAGCTGCACGGCCTTCTGTGGGTCAGAAGTGATGTGAACAGACCACTTGGGTTTTCCAGCACAGTCCAAATTATACCTGCTATTCCAGCATACTTGTAATAGCACTAGCTCTCAAAATTGTCTAGGTTTAAGCAATCCATTATGGTCACCCTAGAATTAAAAGACTATGTGAAGAGAGTGGTACTGGTTCCAAGTGGTTTTTTTTTTTTTTTTTTCTTTGTGAAGGTAGTGAGGGTGTGACTTGTGAAAAAGATCAGTAAAATCTGATTATCCAGGGTAAGACTAAATGTAGGATTTTTAGAACTTGGAAAAGCAAACCCTTGCAGACATCATTATAAACTAACAAACCAAAACGAGGATGGTGTGGGAGAAGAGGAAAAAAAAAAGAAGCATCGTCATAGCAGATTGATTAAATATTAGGATAAAGCCAGGTGGTATGGTGGTGGTAGTTAGGGAGGTTGGAGGGAGGGTGCACAGAACCTAGCACTCAAGGCTACTTTAAGAAACATACAACATGTTTATATGTTGATAGTAAAGTAATGTACTATAGGAACCAGCAGATGGTATAATGGTTATGTTGCTGGACTCCTACATAGTTGACCATGGTTTGAGTCCTGGACCCCAATAGCCTAAAACTCAGGCTGGACACATGTGCATACAAGACCAAAATCTTGAGAGGAGAATGGAGGAGAAGGGATTGTGGTGTAGCTATCCGTCCCAGGGAATGATTTCTCACTTTCTGTCTCTCTGTCTCTCTCTTTTTCTATGGTAAGTGCACATGCCTATAGCAAAAATCTCTCTAATAATAATAATAATAAGTTATAAAGGTCAAGAGTATGGCTTTGGAATCGGACTGCCTGATAGTCACTTCCCTCAAGTTTCTTAAAAATGGATGTTCCGCTTATACTCTTTATACCTTACTTCTTTCATCTGTAAAATGGGAGTGCTATTTGCCATAGTTCTCTGGTCAGGATGAAATGAGTTAATGCTTCTATAATACTTAAAACAGTGTTTATCACATTGTAACCACTTAGTACTTGTGGTCTGCTATTACAGTTTTCTTTTCTGTTTTGTTTTTTTTTAATAACCAAGGTGGTGATGGCTGTACCATTGTCACCCACTGTTTAAGTGAAGCTGCATGTGTCATCTCCTGTAGGCAGTATTGTACACCCAATGACTTTGCATCCAGTTTGTGTTCATGACTCCATCACTTATTTGTTCAACAAATGTCTGAACTTCTTTGTAGTTTATACCTTCTTCTTTAGGTGGAAATAAAAAATGACCCAGACTTTCCAGGTTTATGGTTGTGATTATATTTGGTAGGATCCTGGGAAACCCTTTTCTCACAATTCAAGGCACCTGGTCTGTGCTAAATATATGTTTGAGGTTGTTACAAAAACAAAAACAAAAAAACACTTTTCTCTATAAATCTATATATATAACAAGAGATAAACAAGCTATTTACTTTCTAGGTCTCTTAAATCTAATTATTAGTTGGTAGGTAATAAGCATATGGCCCACACTGAGGACTGGAGGGACTACAGGAGAGTGGTATGTTTGAAGTATGTGTGAAATGCCTTGATAGCGAATAGTGTTTGACAGTGAAATGCTGTCATTCAGGCAGATGATGAATTTAGGGCTGTTGCCTCTTGATTGTATATGTGTGTGTGTGTGTGTATACATGTTCAGGCATGCATGTTTGTGAAGGGGACATATGTGCTGAAAAGAAGTAAACTTTGATGTATACCTTTTCATAAATAATTAAGTGAAGGAATGCCACCGAAATAGCCACTGCTATTGCCATCACCAACAGCAATCAAACCACAGTTGAGGACTAGGGGTGGTTAAGGGAGATGGATACCACATGACTAACTCTGGTTTGAATGCTGGCATGAGCAGATTAAAAAACATGGCAGGCGCATGTGTGAGTATTCCTCAAACACCAATAAGATAGGGAAATGTAGGAGAGAGGATTACAGTGTGACCACTTTCCACTGGGTGGTGCTTTCTTCCTTTCCCACTCTCCCTGTGTCATCTCTCTGTGAACTGCATATGCCCCCTGGCAATTAAAAAAAGTTGAGGAAAAATGGAGATGAGAGAGGAATAAGAAGACAAGGATATCCTGGAAGTTAAAGCAGAAGACTATCTCTAGAACATCAATAACAAATATTATAATTAAATTAAATATTACTAATTTAAAAAAAAAGTCTTCTAATAACACCAGTGAAAATAGTGTAGGTAGAGTAAAGCAAAATCTTTTTTTTTTTTTTTATAAAGAGGGTGTATATGAAGTTAAAACACTTAGACTTTCAAATGTCTTTGAGGCTAAAGTTCAAGGAAAAAGCCTTTTAAAAATTATTTAAGTTTATTGATTCACTCATATATATATTTTTAATTTGAACAGAGAGTGACACACACAGACACACACAGAGAGAGAGAGAGAGAGAGAGAGAGAGAGAGAGAAAGTGAGAAAGAGCGAACCACCAGGTCTGAGACTTGAACCATGGTCGGTCATGTGGGAGTGTCCAGCGCCTTAACCACCATGCCACCTGCTGGCCCCAAGAGTAAGGCAAAATCTAAATTTCAGTGTACTGAGAATTATAAGATCAGAAACGTTAAACAATAAGTTCTAAAAACATAAGGAAACTTCTTTCTAAGGAATTTGTTTATTATATGGGTAACATACATGTTTCAGCTGAGAGGAAAGAATTTAAGAATCTAAGAAATGGGACAATAATTTAGGAAGCTAACATGATATTCAAGGAGGAAGGAACTCAGATGAGGTCAGACATGTAGAAGTGAGACTTGAATAGGGGGAAGGATGTCCATTTCTGAGTCAGGTGATAAAAAGATAAGGAATAATTAATACTTGAAAAATTTGGGGTAAATATGGGAGTGTTAGTTTTCAGTGTCCTCAGATTTATTTCTGAAGTTGGTAAGTCATGGAAGTAGAATAGGAAGAGCTTAAGCTTTGAACAACAAGAGAGAGAGAGAGAAAGTGAGAAAGCGAACCACCAGGTCTGAGACTTGAACCATGGTCGGTCATGTGGGAGTGTCCAGCGCCTTAACCACCATGCCACCTGCTGGCCCCAAGAGTAAGGCAAAATCTAAATTTCAGTGTACTGAGAATTATAAGATCAGAAACGTTAAACAATAAGTTCTAAAAACATAAGGAAACTTCTTTCTAAGGAATTTGTTTATTATATGGGTAACATACATGTTTCAGCTGAGAGGAAAGAATTTAAGAATCTAAGAAATGGGACAATAATTTAGGAAGCTAACATGATATTCAAGGAGGAAGGAACTCAGATGAGGTCAGACATGTAGAAGTGAGACTTGAATAGGGGGAAGGATGTCCATTTCTGAGTCAGGTGATAAAAAGATAAGGAATAATTAATACTTGAAAAATTTGGGGTAAATATGGGAGTGTTAGTTTTCAGTGTCCTCAGATTTATTTCTGAAGTTGGTAAGTCATGGAAGTAGAATAGGAAGAGCTTAAGCTTTGAACAACAAAACCAAACCAAAATGAGCAACTTTAAATAGAAGTATGGAAGGTAATTAAGTATCCCTGAAGGTTCATTTGAGGTCGGAAATAAAGTATTCTTGATGATATCAAATGACAGAGTTCTCTGTTATGTGAGTTGTGTGTGTGTGTGTGTGTGTGTTTTAATTACGTGATTTTCTACTGAATTCTTAAACTTCTTGGGACTAAAAGTGATGGAAATGTGTCTTATAGCTTTGTCACAGACTGGGCATCTTTAATGTCAGCATGAGAGAAGAATGAAGGTTGAGAGAGGGAAAGGACTACAAAAGTTGAGGTGAGAAGCAAGGGGGTGATGAGGAAGGAAGTAACTAATAGAAAAGAAAACGAAGAAAGCCAAAAGAGGTCTGATGAACCAAAGACTAAAGTTAACCAGGCAAAGGAATAAGTGTAGCAAGAGATTTAAAAAGTAGGAGGTTTGGTTAGAAATTCAAGTGTCCATGCTTAAGATATTGGAGATGGAAGTGTTCTGAAAAATAAAAAGGCTAAGATGTGACCGCTAGACTGTGTAGGAGCCTGGTGATCCTTAAGTGATAAAATCCTTTTGATAGTGCATGTTGAAAGGGACCTCAATGACAACGTAATTAGCTTAATCTCATTTTTAAGATGATGAGTAATCCTGAGAGCTGAACTTGTACAGCTGAGCAGTACACTTTGGGGCCAGTAGGTGGTATAGTGATTAAAAGTGCTGGACTCCCACATGGCCCGCTGCAACTCAAGTCCTGGATCTGGCAGCATGTTTTCTCCTTTCTTTCTTTCTCTCTCTCACATGTGCCCTATAGCAAATTAAAATAATAATAATAAATAAAATTAAATAAATCTTTTCTTAAAAATTATGGAAAATGGTGCAAAAGGGGGGGGGGCAGTAAATTTTCGTAAACCTATTAGTAGAGCCCAGGTATTCTTGTTCCCTGTGTAGGGCCATGTTAATCAACCATACCATTTGACACCTTCAGTTATGGATTTGCTTAGTGACAGAAGAAATACTACTGAATATATCATAAAATGGCTCTAGATGGTGGCTAGAAATTAATAAACCAATCTATTCTTGCACACTTCATTAAATACATTCATGGTCCCAAATCCTAGCAGCCTACTTTGACCAGTGACATGTCCATCAGAGAGAAAATGTAACCCAGGTGACATATGACATAAAATGGTCACATTGCCCAGCACCAGCCCTTGCTTAAGTCTCATTAATTAGTGGTACCTTTGGTTAATTCAAGTGGATGGACCTTAAGGCAATATTATTTGCAGAATACATTTTGATAATTTAATTACCTTCTATCTCCTAATTAAAAATACTTGGAGTATTAATCCACCTGGCTTGAAATTATGAAAATAATTTCAGGATCACTTCGGAGATAGTAGTGGCAAATCATCTCTGATTTATTCAAAAATAAATTTATCCATTATTTGTAAACTGTTCATTTTAAAGCCAGCACTTAGAATATAATGTTATGGCAAGAATATTTGACAAATATGATGGGAGACCAGTATTTTTCACTGATTTACTCCATCTTCAGACAAGAACTAAACTATGTGAAACTCAGTTTTTACATCCAACAAACAGATATATGACCTTTCATTATTTGCCTTTCATCGTTGTTGCAAAAGGTGAATGATGGTGGATGAAACCATGGTAAGGTTCATGGAATGGTGACTATAATACAACCTTAGGTGCTGATTTGCTATTGAATAGATGGAGGTCTATGATTAGTTTTGGTTTAGTTATCTGTGCAGTAGAAATTAAGGTATTACTTTTCATGTTGTTAAGATCGCGATGTAAAAAATAAATATAGCTCTTACATAGAATATTGTTAGCCCATAACAGCAAGAGTTATAATTATTATTAAGATGATAAAAAGTGCCAAGCAAATGTAAATTTTTCTTTTTCTCTTTTTATCTTCTAATTCTTGTTGAAATCTTTGCCTATTCTCCATCTTCATGCTCTCTTTCTTCAGGCAATCTGATTAAATTCATGCAACTAACTTAGTGACCTTCTTGCCTCATCTTTAATTCATTACTCTCTGTGGAGAGGGAGTACTGGAAATAGTATCATTCATTTCTTCCTCGTTTCTGTTAGCCCTTTTTCTTCTCATCACTTTTGACAATGAAATACCTCACAAATAGGTCTTTGATACTAGAATATCAGGAGGCCAAGAATATCAACTTCTCTGAAAACCAAAGAAGAAATGATGTATCTGAAAAAATAAGTTCACATTTGATACCCAAGAGACATATGGAAACCTCGATACCCAGTCCTTCTTGGAGAACAATTTTAGTAAGATTTCTTTGTAGATTTCAAACACACACCTATCATGTGTAAAGGAAATTTAGCTACCAAATAAGCAGACTATAGTTGCAACTTGAACATTTAGTCTGAATGCAAGTGAATCTGAAATGCTTGACTTGACCCAAATGGTAGCAGAGTGGTTCCCAATGTTGAATGGACTTTGGTATGTCCTGGGTTCACATAAGAGGCCTATATATATAGGAGCATGTGTGCGTGTTTGCATACAATCCAGACTGCCTGAGTCTGGTGGTGGATCATAATTTGACGGTCCTGTTGAGAGACTCTCTCTTCTTTCTCTCTCTCTGAAAACAGAACAAAACAAAAACTTAGGGCAAAAACGTGTGGAGTTCATAATTAAAAGATATGGGTGTATAATTTTATTTAATATAACATTCTTAATTGGGTGTCTACTGTGTGTCTACTACTTTGGTAGGTAATTGGGGTTCATAAGTGTAAAAACGAGATAAAGATTCCTGTCCTCATGGAACTTATCTTTTATAGGAGAAACAGACTAAGTATTGTATTGTCAAAAAATCATGACATCATTTTGCATAGAAAAATGCTAAAATGTGTCATAATTTTTCTGACAACCCAATATACTTAATAAGTAGGTAAATGATCTAGTTGGAAAGTTAAAAGGCCTTTGGGCAAAAGCAAAAATACAATGTAGAGCATCATAGCAGACAGCAAGATTATGGTGCCTAGTCTGATCAGGGTGGGCCTCACTGGGGAGACAATGGAGCAAAGTAGAAGGTGTTGGAAAGAGCCACATGAACATCTGGAAGAGCAGAGAGCCCTACCTTGTCAGAGGCCACCAGTTGGAGACGTGTGCTAAGTGCTTGAGGACTGGCAAGGTCAGAGTGGCTCAGGCACAGTGATGAAGAGGGGAAGTCACAGAGTAGTCAGCAGTAAAGCATCCTTGCTCTTTGCAAAGCTTTTTTTGTGGATTTAATGCTTTCTTTGTCTAATTCTTTTAAGCTATAAAGCAGAGGGGCCGGCAGGTGGCATAGACAGACTCCCACATGTCTGACAACTGTTCAAGTCCTGGACCTGGAAGGTTGCTTTCTCACTTTTCCTTTTTCTTTCCCTCTGTCTCTCTGGGAAAGATTAAAAATAAATTTAAAAAGAATGAAGAGTAAAATAAAGGATTTTTTTTAAAGAAGATATAAAGCAGAAAGGTAGTCATCCTTCTTCACAAAGGGAGCATTAATCAACAGTTAAGAAAATCTTCTCATCTGGAATCACTAGTGCCTTTCAAAATTCAGCCTAGGTAAGGTTTAGATGTTGTGAGTAATTTCTACCATCTATCTAGGACAACACTGTCCATTTATTTTGTTTTTTAATTTTTTTTAAATTTCATTTTCTTTTATACATTCAATCACATTATTATTTGACTTACAAAATGGGTATTTCAACAGGTGAACATTTCTCCCTAGTACAGTTGATAAAACTACAAAATATCTTCAATAAATAACATCACATTTCTTTGTGCCATTAATGCTTTGCCTCCCTGTTTTTCTTCTAAATGTCCTTCCTCAGACCCTCCTCTTTCACACACACTACGTCTGGTATTTACATCTATATACTGTGTTTCTATATCCTTTAGTCAATTAGTTTCAGTCACAGAGTGCGGACACTCGATATATAGTAAGTGGGGACATACAATGTCTCTCCTTCATAACCTGGCTTGCTTCACTCAGCAGTAAATTGTCCATATTCATCCACTTCCTGTCAAAAGCCAGGGTTTTGTTGTGGGTTTTTTTTATGGCTGGATAGTATTCCACTGAGCGTATGTACCACAGTTTTTCTATCCATTCATCTGCTTGTGGGCATTTGAGTTGTTTTCATGACTAAGCAATTGTGAATAGTATTGCAATAAACATCCATGTGCAAGCACTTTTCTGATTAAGTATTCTTCTGTCCTTTGGGTAGATACCAAGGAGTGGTTGCTGGATCATATTGTAGTTCTATTTGGATATTTTTGAGGAATCTCCAAATTGTTCTCCACAGTGGCTAGACCAATTTACATTCCCACCAGCAGTGTAAGAGAGTTCCCCTTTCACCACACCCCCACCAGCACTTATGACAACACTGTCCCTTTAATTAATTAATTAATTAATTAAGTTTGTTATAGGGTATGGCACCCATTAGATAG
>NW_006208319.1:1203423-1206051 GCF_000334495.1 Tupaia belangeri chinensis
GAAAGAGAGAGAGAAAAATCACCCTCTGAATGATAGCCACACTTCAATCTCTTCTCCATTCTCCTCTTGGAATTTTGGGCACACACACACACACACACACACACACACACTCAACATGTTTTTCAGGCCCCCAGGTCCAGGACTCAAATTGCAGAGCTGGCCATTCGGGATCCAACCACTTTAAAATCCATACCACCTGCTGGCCCAACATTGTCAATTTTAAAGTAAATTATAGATTCGTATTGTTTTGTTTTTACCAAGTGATCAGCACAGAGAGAAAAAAGTTAGAAAAATCCTTTTAGATACTTAAAGAGTATCAGCTCTGGACTGGAGGAGTGGCATTTTGGATAGAATTCTGAGTAAGGCAGCAACACCAAAAGTTTCAAGTATATGTTGTTGAATAAGGTGTAAGAGATGTAGCTGTGTTTTCCTGACAGTAAGTTTTGTCAAGGCTGCACCATGCCTGCCCTCCTCTCAGCAGCAGACTGCTAATTCATCACACCGTCTTTTCTACTAAGTACTAACGTGATTCCTAAGATAAGACTTTGGCAGTCACTGCCCCAGAAGACATCAGACCTCAGTAACTAGAACAAAGAAGCTGCTTTGGATGTGGTCAAGTCAAGTAAAGAGGAGCAGAGGGCCTTTGGATTATAAATCAAATTGTATACCTCCAGATCTATGTCAGTGCAGAGTAAGGCTGTCAGATGGTGAGTGAACAATCCCAGAAGCATTGAAAGACAACAGTAAAAAATCTTAAATTACATAGATGTAGGAAAAATATTCTCCTTCTTTACTCCATTTTATAATATGAGAACAAGTATGCTGTCAATGAAACGAACAGTGGGAACATTTAAGACAAATAAAAGGAAATACTTTTACACTTAGCATATAATCAGTCCACAGACTTTTTTGTTGAGGAAGGTCAGGGAGTCAAATGCTGAAGAGGAAAAGAAAAGAGAGGAAAATCTGGTTAATTTTATGACCAATAATAACATTGTAATTATGTCTTAAAATAAGAATAACGAGGTTGAAGCTTTGGGGTATAAAATGATCCTCTCAGAGGACAGGAAGGAATTCTCCCACTCTTACCCCTAATAGTTTGAATGGCACCAACGAACTGGCCAGATGCATTATGGGGTATAACATCTTCCCAGGAGGCAGCTCCTATTAACCAGGAAAACCATACTTGAAAGACCAGTGGCTAGTTTTATCTAGAAAATCTTACATTTCAGGGGAAACCAAACTTGAATCCAAGCTGAAAGAATTTTGTAGTTTGTGGAATGATAAACTTCCCAATGATGGATATGGTCTAATTTGCTTTGACTCAGTGTGTGAATTTCTCTAAACATAATATTCATATAACTAATTTAGTGTATCTGAATGGATGGAAATTGTCCTTTGACACAGAGCATGTCTGATGGAAAGTACATGAGCTATCCCTTAGGAGTTATAAATATGCTCTTGCCCTTTTGCCAAACTTTGTTCAAAGTTTGAACCAGCTGCTTGTAACTTCTCACTTTGTTTCCTGGTATGGATAATGCTGCTAGAGTGTGTGTATTCCAGACCTTTGTGAAGCTCTGAATCCTAAGCAATATAAAGAGTTCCCAAGCTAGCTTTAAACTGACCGCCAAAAGGGGAATAGCTAAGAGAGCAAAGTTCATCCAGAAGACAGAGTCGGAGCTACAATGCCCAACAGATTCCTTGGAGACTCCTTACGTGGTGGATAGGACACTTGGGCTTTCTTCTTAGTATTACCTCTCTGAACTTACCAGCTTTTTAAATGTACTTATGTAAAACATGGATATTGTATAAGACAGAGTCATTAACTCAAGTTAACAAGTAAGCCCCAAATATCAGTTTAATTAAAAAAAAAAAAAAAAAGACTTTGTTTCACTCACATCTCAGCCTAAAAACAATGGAGTGGCTGTCCTGTCAGCTGTCCTCCCTGTGGTGACTTGGAGATCTTGGCTGCTTGTAACATCTGGCTCTGCTGACTTAGAGTACTTAAAGTCCAGCTTCAAGTCCAGTTTCCTTATTTGGAAAGTCGAAGCAATGAAAACATTCCTCTTTGTTGTGACAATTAGATAAGGCACGCTAGTAGAGTAACTCTTGAGTGCTTGGTACAGAGTACACAGCCAGGGAAGTTGGCACTTCCTCCCTCTTACTGTATGTGTCAGTCACTAGTGTGAGTATATGGAAGAGGAGGGAGATATGTAAAGGTGAGCAGGACTACTATCTGTGCTCAAAGTGCTCATGAGCTCACTGTCTTCTAAAAGAGAATTAGCATCTAGAAATGTAATTCCAGTAAACTCCATGAAGGCTAATATACTGTGTTTTTCATTTTGTTTTTAACCATTTTTGTCCCTAAATCTAGTTCTCTATCAAGACAATGACCAATAAATCTATGCTTATGGACTGTCAGTTGGCATGGTGGTTAAGGGCACTGGACTCTCACATAACCTACTATGGCAGGAGTCCTGGACCTGATGGCTTGCTTTCTCACTTTGTTTCTCTCTCTCTGTCCCTCTCTGGTCAAATTAAAAGAAAGAGAAAGAAAGAGGAAAGAAAGAAAGAAAGAAAGAAAGAAAGAAAGAAAGAAAGAAAGAAAGAAAGAGAGAGAGAGAGAGA
>NW_006208319.1:1206610-1211577 GCF_000334495.1 Tupaia belangeri chinensis
TTTAGATACTTAAAGAGTATCAGCTCTGGACTGGAGGAGTGGCATTTTGGATAGAATTCTGAGTAAGGCAGCAACACCAAAAGTTTCAAGTATATGTTGTTGAATAAGGTGTAAGAGATGTAGCTGTGTTTTCCTGACAGTAAGTTTTGTCAAGGCTGCACCATGCCTGCCCTCCTCTCAGCAGCAGACTGCTAATTCATCACACCGTCTTTTCTACTAAGTACTAACGTGATTCCTAAGATAAGACTTTGGCAGTCACTGCCCCAGAAGACATCAGACCTCAGTAACTAGAACAAAGAAGCTGCTTTGGATGTGGTCAAGTCAAGTAAAGAGGAGCAGAGGGCCTTTGGATTATAAATCAAATTGTATACCTCCAGATCTATGTCAGTGCAGAGTAAGGCTGTCAGATGGTGAGTGAACAATCCCAGAAGCATTGAAAGACAACAGTAAAAAATCTTAAATTACATAGATGTAGGAAAAATATTCTCCTTCTTTACTCCATTTTATAATATGAGAACAAGTATGCTGTCAATGAAACGAACAGTGGGAACATTTAAGACAAATAAAAGGAAATACTTTTACACTTAGCATATAATCAGTCCACAGACTTTTTTGTTGAGGAAGGTCAGGGAGTCAAATGCTGAAGAGGAAAAGAAAAGAGAGGAAAATCTGGTTAATTTTATGACCAATAATAACATTGTAATTATGTCTTAAAATAAGAATAACGAGGTTGAAGCTTTGGGGTATAAAATGATCCTCTCAGAGGACAGGAAGGAATTCTCCCACTCTTACCCCTAATAGTTTGAATGGCACCAACGAACTGGCCAGATGCATTATGGGGTATAACATCTTCCCAGGAGGCAGCTCCTATTAACCAGGAAAACCATACTTGAAAGACCAGTGGCTAGTTTTATCTAGAAAATCTTACATTTCAGGGGAAACCAAACTTGAATCCAAGCTGAAAGAATTTTGTAGTTTGTGGAATGATAAACTTCCCAATGATGGATATGGTCTAATTTGCTTTGACTCAGTGTGTGAATTTCTCTAAACATAATATTCATATAACTAATTTAGTGTATCTGAATGGATGGAAATTGTCCTTTGACACAGAGCATGTCTGATGGAAAGTACATGAGCTATCCCTTAGGAGTTATAAATATGCTCTTGCCCTTTTGCCAAACTTTGTTCAAAGTTTAAACCAGCTGCTTGTAACTTCTCACTTTGTTTCCTGGTATGGATAATGCTGCTAGAGTGTGTGTATTCCAGACCTTTGTGAAGCTCTGAATCCTAAGCAATATAAAGAGTTCCCAAGCTAGCTTTAAACTGACCGCCAAAAGGGGAATAGCTAAGAGAGCAAAGTTCATCCAGAAGACAGAGTCGGAGCTACAATGCCCAACAGATTCCTTGGAGACTCCTTACGTGGTGGATAGGACACTTGGGCTTTCTTCTTAGTATTACCTCTCTGAACTTACCAGCTTTTTAAATGTACTTATGTAAAACATGGATATTGTATAAGACAGAGTCATTAACTCAAGTTAACAAGTAAGCCCCAAATATCAGTTTAATTAAAAAAAAAAAAAAAAGACTTTGTTTCACTCACATCTCAGCCTAAAAACAATGGAGTGGCTGTCCTGTCAGCTGTCCTCCCTGTGGTGACTTGGAGATCTTGGCTGCTTGTAACATCTGGCTCTGCTGACTTAGAGTACTTAAAGTCCAGCTTCAAGTCCAGTTTCCTTATTTGGAAAGTCGAAGCAATGAAAACATTCCTCTTTGTTGTGACAATTAGATAAGGCACGCTAGTAGAGTAACTCTTGAGTGCTTGGTACAGAGTACACAGCCAGGGAAGTTGGCACTTCCTCCCTCTTACTGTATGTGTCAGTCACTAGTGTGAGTATATGGAAGAGGAGGGAGATATGTAAAGGTGAGCAGGACTACTATCTGTGCTCAAAGTGCTCATGAGCTCACTGTCTTCTAAAAGAGAATTAGCATCTAGAAATGTAATTCCAGTAAACTCCATGAAGGCTAATATACTGTGTTTTTCATTTTGTTTTTAACCATTTTTGTCCCTAAATCTAGTTCTCTATCAAGACAATGACCAATAAATCTATGCTTATGGACTGTCAGTTGGCATGGTGGTTAAGGGCACTGGACTCTCACATAACCTACTATGGCAGGAGTCCTGGACCTGATGGCTTGCTTTCTCACTTTGTTTCTCTCTCTCTGTCCCTCTCTGGTCAAATTAAAAGAAAGAGAAAGAAAGAGGAAAGAAAGAAAGAAAGAAAGAAAGAAAGAAAGAAAGAAAGAAAGAAAGAAAGAGAGAGAGAGAGAGAGAGAGAGAGAGAGAGGGAGGGAGGGAGGGAGGGAGGAAGGAAGGAAGGAGGGAAGGAAGGAAGGAAGAAAGAAAATGAAATAAAGGGAGAAAGAAAGAGTGAAAGATAAATAAAATAATTCTTAAAAAATTATGTTTAAAATGTCAGAACTATGTAATGGAAGAGCTAAAAATAAGATTCTTTCCCTGTTTTCCTCCCCATCACTCACCCTGCCACCAGAATTTACTAAAATCTAAGGTGATAAAACCTAGAATTACTATGATTTTCTGAGTCTATAACAGACTTCATTTAAATTGAAGAGATTATCTTGAAGTATTCCTATATGTGGATCATAGTACACAACACTTTAAAAAATTAACTTTATATAGAGCTGAATACAGTTATGCTTTTCCATTCCGAATCTATAGATTGTGTTTGTTGTCTGATTGGCGTCTGAAAAATATGTTTTCTAAATGGGTTTTGCAATATTTGTTCTTATAGTGGCAGCTACCATTTTGCCTCCTAGTTCCTATACAGCTTTTGTTAAAAATAAGCCATTCTGGCTCCAGTTGTTCAGTACCAATTGTGCATTCAGTAATCTAGTTGTGTTTTGTTCCTCTAAATTGGGTTCTAAATTGTCCTTAAAACATACTCATCTTGAGTTGTGATGTACCAGTTTTCCGGAAAGTCGTAGAGTTTAAAGGATGATTGGGAAGTAACTCACTTGGGATGGCCTCGTCCAGTGTCTTACTTGTAAGAATTCTAACAAATTGAATTGTAAGAATCCTAACAGTTAGTTAGTTCAGCTGACTAAATGAAATCTAGTCGATTTTACTGTGTTTCCTATCTACTTTTCCTCCTGGCTCCTCTTTATTACTCTTTTGTGAGCAGATTGTTGAGTGACTGCCTTTACTTTCAATCCACATTCTCCTGCCATGTGTCTCAGACATCTGTGCAATTAACTTCTGTGTAATCTTCCTATATTAGATAAATATCCAGGAATATTACTATGTATACATGATCAAGAAACTGAGGTGCATGGTGGCCTGTAGTCAAAGGTCACCAGGAATAGGACAAAAATAAGTTTGAGTTGACATTTCAAACTTGTGTCTCTGTTCATCAGATTACAATACTTCTCTTGGCAAGATTCCCTGTGGCCCTCCCTTCTAAGGTTGATACCAGGAACATGGCGCTTTCTCTGTGGTCTCCATCACTCTCTAATTCCAGTGAGTGCAGTGGTGGCAGGCTGTCCACCTGTTCACTTGCCCTTCTGTGAGTTGAAAGGGATCATTTTGTTAAGAAATGGACCTGTTTCTTTCTTCTTCAAAGGAGAACATCTGGACAAAGCAAAAGGAACTCACAGAGTCAGCTGTGTGCATTTTTCATCCATATTAAAACTGTCAAAGCCCAAATGGAAGAACTCATTCTGAAAGACTTTAGCATGCCAATTCTGGGCTTATGGAAATATTTTTCTCTAATTACTTCAATAAATTATTGTATGTACTATATTAAGAAAAATTTCATCTTTATATGATAGCAAAAAAAGGAAAATTTGTAGAGAGTCATATAACTAATTTTTCAAAGAACTTTGAACGGAGAAGATTGACTTGCAGATAAGAAATGAAGCAAATATTGGGATAAGTTATTTTAAAAATTTGTGTTTTGAGAGGGAAAAGTTCCAGTCAAAATTAGCTGAAAAACTCAAACTCTTCCTATTTTAATCCCAGATTTTCTGAAGAGAATAATAATAATAATTCCTTCATGCTCTTTATTCCCCTTCCTGAAGCAAAATATATATGAAGGCTCTTTGAAAATTCACGTAAAATATGTATAATGAAAAACTATGTATGCATGAATTTCAAAATTTTTTCACATCAAAACAAATTATATTTTAATTCCACCTTCTCACAAACTATAAAAAAAAATTGTCAGAGGGTGTCTGTGTGTGAGACAGAGAGAGAAAGAGAAAGGATCCCACTATGTGGGCTGGTCATGTTGTAATCCTTTCTCTCTTCATTTCTCTATCCCATCAGAATCCTGGGTAGGCCCACTCACCCTCAGTGTATTTTTAAAACCACTGTGGCCAGAATCCAAACAGCAGTCTCCCATGTGTGATTGAGTTCCCTCTGCATGGGGTTTAACAGCCTTTCCAAGAACTTTCTGAAGTTTCCTATTCCTTCAGAGAATACCATAGATGCTGTATCTGTCAGGATGGAGTAGGTTAGATGCTATAATGAACAACCATCAGATCTCAATAACATTAAACAACATTGGTTTGCTTACACTTATCGTCCATCTCTCCTTGGCAAGGACATAGGCGGAGGCATTAGCTTCCATCTTGTACTTTGCTCGACACTGTCTCAGAACTCTCAGAACAGAAATTGGCAAACATGTGGGACCAGCAGTTAGTGTAATGGCTATGTGGCTGGACTCCCATGTAGTCGACTGCAGTTCGCGTCCTGAACCCGGTGGCTTAAAACTCACGCTGGGCGTGTGTGTGTGCGTGCCCAAGATCCCGAGAGGACAATGGAGGAGAAGGGATTGCAGTGTGGCCATGCTCCCAGAGGGGGAGATTTCTCGCTTTCTGTCTCTCTGTCTCTCTATGTCTGTCTGGCGAGCGCACGCACCCTATAGCAAAAACCTCTCCAAAAAAAAAAA
>NW_006208319.1:1211675-1214838 GCF_000334495.1 Tupaia belangeri chinensis
TCTGGCTGGCGAGGCCACCCACCCCAAAGCAAACACCTCTCCAAAAAAAAAAAAAAAAAAAAGAAAGAAAGAAAGAAAGAAAGAAAGAAAGAAAGAAAGAAATTGGCAAACATTATCTGTAAATAGCTGGTAGTAAATACTTTCAACTTTTAGACCATATATTTTATTTCCCAATTACTCAATTCTGCAGCCATGGACAACACATAAGCAAATGCATATGACTAAGTTCCAATAAAACTTTATTTACAACAATAGTCAGTGGCTGGATTTGGCTTGTGACCTATAGTTTGGTAACTCTTTTAATTAAAATGTGTGGTCCAAAAGGGATACTTGTTGCCTCTGCTCAATTGTTACTAATTAATGATCCTTTCTAACTACAAGAGAGTGGATAAGTACAACTCTCACTTCCTGCAGTAATATTAGGTTGATATGTATTCACACACATACCCACAAAATAATGGAGAAATAGCCGAGCATTTTTTTCGTGGTTCCCCAATACTTGACTAAGGCTGCTCTTCTTTCAGAGTTCCTCTAATTCTCTTCAGTTTTCCCTTAAACTCAGAAAACCAGACTTTCTAAGGTAACAGTGTTCATTTACCAACTAAGAGGCAATGGAAATTGGCAGGCCAATATGAGAAGACAGTGCTTAGCCTTGTGTTTATTCAGCATTGGTAGCCATATGTGGTGTGCATAACTAGAGTTATTCAGAGCATCAAATCTTCACTTTTGGGAATCCTTAAGGTGAGTCAGGAAATGCATCCTGGAAACAGATCTTGGGAAAGGATGCGGAAGTAGCAAGGGAGCTATTTTTTCGGATGATGTTCCATAGCAGTGAAACTGCCTAGGGGAAAAAGTTGTTTTCTCACAGACCAATTTCTGCAAAGTTTTCTAGATGTACCAATGCAATGTATAGAAGGAGACCAATGATAAGATGGGATTTTAAGTTGATTTTACTATAAATAGAGCTGTCCATAAACCTGTTTCACTGTAGAAGAGTGTCATCTATGTATTCGTTTTTCTAGCACTCTCAATCCTTCTGAATGAAATTAACTCAGTATTAACTGTATATTTATTTTGTCCCCTGTTGGTTCATCACTATTTTATAAAACCTCACAGTTCTTTATCCTCAGTTGACACTCTGTCATGTAGACATTGCTTTAAGGAGCAGAACTTTAGGGCCACTCTGTGGCACGGTGGCTAAGGTGACATGTGACCAATAGTATGGTTAAAGAATCTTCTCTCTCTCTCTTTATGTCTCTCTCCAGCTACCACACATGCCCTGTATCAAATTTAAAAAAAAAAAAAAAAAAAGAAATAAAAAGCAAATATCCTTTTAAAAAATTTTCCACAGGGCCTGTGTATTCTCTGAGAGTATGACAGAGAAAGAGAAAGTGAGATAGCAACACCTCCCCCCACCCTTCACCCCCAAGAGTAAAACCATGCTGCAATCCTTTCTTTTCCATTCTCCTCTCAGGATTTTGGGCATGCATGCATGCACACAAGCCTGGTGTGTTTTTCATGCTGCTGGGTCCAGTACTTGAACCACGCAGTTGGCCATGTGAGAAATAGCTGACTTAAATACCCTGCTACTGACTGACACAAAAGTGCAAAATTTTAATAGTTCATTCATTTTATCATTACATTTATCATATTTCTGACTTTTCTCCATAATGGTAATTTGACTAGATACAGAGAGATATATGTTCAAATGGTTGTGTCAGTAAGTTAAAATAGAGACACTATGAATCTATTATGTATGTAGTAGGCTCTCTTTAAGTAGAAATATATGTTCATATTGATTATAATCTATATCTTCTAAAACTTTAAGGTACTTTTTAATGTTATCACACCAGCAAAACACTTCAGTGAACTTTTTTTTTTTTAAATTTGCTGGAGGTCATGTGTGTTCACTAGAGAAAAACAGAGGATGAGAGAAGGAAAGTGAGAAAGTTCCCTATCCTCCCAGAGATGGTCATACCACAATCCATTCTCCTGCATTTCCCCTTCATTTTAGAGTTTTGGTCACACAGGCGCAGACATGTGCCCATTGTGTTTTCCCAAGCCCCTGGGTTCAGGACTTGACTGCATAGTTGGCCATGTGGGATCCAGCCTTCTTAATCATAACACCACCAGCTGGCCCAGTGAACCCATTGTAATAGTTAAATAACAGTAATAATAAAAATAGAGAACATCACATATATATGGATTAAGACCCACAGTTAGTGATAGTTCTCAACTTTTACTCTCCTAATTAGTGACATTTCTGTTGAATATGAGAAGATTCCAGAGACAATGATTACCCAGCCGTAACAAAGTATTTTACGTCAGAAAGGATGAAACAGAGAGGATGAAAATAACCTTCTCCTTAACAAATTTTTCCAGAAAATTTTTTACTTTCAAGTAGTGTTGTAATATACCTCAAAATTAATTATAATTGGTTTAAGCGAAGGTACTATTATGGTTTTTACCCAAAAGTTTTAAATTTCATTTCTAAAATTAGCTGGCGATATCAAGTTATCATAGAAAAGAGCTTTACCTTATTTAAGAGACTATTTTCCAGGTCTGTCTGTTTGTCATAATAATAATATTAATGATAATAATGACAACAACAAGAATGTATATGTACCAGGCACTGTTCTGAGCTTTTAAAAATACATTTAATTGTCACAGCCACCATATGAGCTTGATACCACTTAATAATTCTTCTCACTTTGCAAAGGAGGAAACAGTAACAGTGAGGTTAACTTACCTAAGGTGCACGGAGTAACAGAGATAAGATTTGAATGGAGGCAGTTTGAACAGAGGCAATCCACTTGAATAACCAAGTCATGAGAATGTCCACTGGGCTATAGCTTCTTTTACAGCAGGGACCAAAGGGACTGGTGTGAAGATGTCAAGAAAGTATGGAGAAGTTTAAGGTCTTACCATCACTAAGCCGTATAATGGAGAGAAAAAAAAAAAAAAAACTATATTCTTTTTGCAATTACCTAAATTTCTCACAGGTTCACCAAATATTAGCAACTTCATTTTACTGAGACTAGGAGATACATGGAAAATGCCAACTCCCTTCTTTCTGCAGTTGCTTGGCATAGAGATTTTTGTTCTTCAACAAAGGCCATGTGAAAGGAAAGGAAGCAGTCCCGAGCTTCAGTTGGTTTTCAGC
>NW_006208319.1:1214848-1227593 GCF_000334495.1 Tupaia belangeri chinensis
CCCTGAGTCAGGTGATTGTCACCACCCCTCTTCCTTGCCATCCCAAATACCCTGCTTGGCGTTTCTGCCATAAGCTGCCTTGGGAATTTTCTGTCATACTTGAGTTCCCATACACAACAGTCTTGCCTGGGGAAGAAAAATATATAAAATATCAGTCAAAAGTGTTGTATTTCTAAGCCAGGTTTTTATCTCAGAATAAAAGGAGAAATTTATCTCCAGTGAGTCATGGGCACCAAGGAGCTGGGAACATTTTCCTAGCAGGGCGACTTGGCAAAAAAGGGTCCTAGTGGATTTCAAGTTTATTTGACTAATTCTTTCACCACTTGTCAAAGGAAACTACTTTTGTTTAGGTAACAAAACAAGCAGTTTCCTCTGCCATTTCTCCAGTGAGTAGTATAGGCACTTGTGGTGAACACACATTACTGCTAACTGTTATGATGTTTGCTGTCAAATTCATTTATTTATACAACTGCTGTAAAAAGCCTGGGGCCCATAAGCAGCCATGAAAGATTTCAGAGTCATGGTGTGGGGTCAGGAGAGGGGGAAAAAAAGTCTCCACTGGTTCTGAGAAAGGAACTGACACAGGAAATGGTCACATATGGCGCGGATTTATTGTGTCCGGGGCTTCCCATTCAAATCTCATTACAGCCACAGCCCAGAGCAGAGCATGGCACCGTCAGGTTCATTTCAGCTTCGGCATCCAGTAGAAATGACTGCTGCAGCTTCCAACTGAGGGCTGGAGAGGCGATGAGTTTATCATTCTGCGGTGAGAGAGTGCCAGGCATCAGGCATCGTATGTGCAAGGAATGCTGTTGACTGCCCCTACCTTTAACTAACTCAGGGACCTCTCTTGGTTTAAAGCTGGCAGGCAAGGTTTGCTAGCAAAGAAGGAAATAGAGGCGGGAGAGAAAGTGAGGTGGAAGTGGACAGTATTACAACAGAATGAAGGGATGATTTAAGCATAGATGAAAGGGAAAACCATCTTGGATTTTGCAAGATTTTGTAAAAAAAAATTCTTTTTGATTAGTGAAAAAAAAAAGGTACTCTGCATTTAAACACATGTGCATGTACACACATGTATGTATGTGAATATACATTTCTTTCTTGCCTATATTTTCTGAAAACATACATTAGATTCTTATGTCTGCCTTTACTTACAAATTGTCTTTCAACACCATTTATCACGAATGTTTACTACATTTAACAGGCAATTTTCTAGCCTAGGAGGCAAACAATAGTTTGAGGATAGAGCAAAAAAAAAGGCAAAAGGAGAGTAGTTTAAGAAATATTCCTTTGTTGATAGTGGCACTGACAAGTTTGTATTTATTAGCACATGTTTGTGCTGGACTCTGAGCATGCATCATCGCATTTAACCCTCTCGATCAGACTCTCTGAACTGGGTAGTGTTCTCAGTCCCTTTGACTTGAGAAACTGAGCCATAGAGTTACATAACCTGCCTGGGGTTTTGTAGCTAGAAAGGGTCAGAGGCAAGATGCAATGCAAATCTCTTCAAATGCAAACCTGATCTCTCACCCTCTGAACTGTGCTTCCTGAGTTTGCATTTATTTGCCTGGGTTGCTTTCAATGCAGAAAGCAGTATTCTTTTTGAGTAAAGGATAAAACCATAATTGGGATTATGTCCATTGATGTTTGCAGCTGAAATTGTGTTACAACAAAATGACAAAAATACAAAAGCACTTTGTAAGCCGTTTATTTCAAACAGTGTACAGATAACATTTCAGCATAGTAAAGGAATGCAAAGCAGTCTCAGGAATTTGTTTAAATGGTCTCCCATCAATAAAAATAAAGTTTTTTGTTTGTTTGTTTGTTTATAAAAGTCAAAAACAAAGGTGGTAGATTTCAGAAGAATGATCTAGTGAGATGTTTTTGACTCTCTCCCTCCTGCCTTCTTCATTGTCATTCTGATTTACTTTCATCTCTTGGTCTTTTTATTTTTCTTCAAATTAACACTTGTACTTAAAAAAGGGCAAATATCTTGAAATGCCCACCAAGAGATCTTAGTAAAGGCAGAAAGGCCTTTAACAGAAGACCTGAATATATCCCTTGCTTTATGCAGTGGCTGGTTTTACACAGTTTTTCATTTCTCTCGTTAATTTGGAGGTGTGTTCCCATGGGAACATGTGTGCCAAGTATAAAAACACTGGTGAAGTGGCTCAAAAAACCTGCGGCACCCCCTGTGATCTGCATGGAGCTCCTGAAGTCTCCCAGCCCATTCTGCACCAGCAGATTTGGATAGTCCTGACCAAGCAGCTTCCTGTTCCCATGCAATGTCGTCAGTCCTTTGGAACTGTCCTCACACTTGGGCATCTTGTGACTCTCAAACGCTGGAAGCTACTTTTCTGTTTCCATCACCAGATGTTGGAGTGTTGTCTTTTTCATTGACAACATGCCAAAGGAAACTATGCTAAGTGCCACTGTCTAATGAATTGTGAAAGTTAATCTAGAAATGCGTTAATTTTGATCGAGGATATAAATATTAAACACGTTATACTTTCCAATCTAATGCACTTTAAGTTTCTCAAAGTCCTTGTAACATCTTATAATAACCATTACAATTATACTTAAATACTTATAGTAATTATTTATATGGATATGCAAATACATTTATCTCCTTTAATAATGACTGGAACTTCCATACATGGTTACTCAATAGACTTGAAAGACCTCTAATTCTAGATTCCACATGAGCAAGGTGTGTTTCCTGTCACCTACATTGAATCGTATATGCCAGGAACATCTCTCGTTTGACCTTCACCTTACAAATATAACACACGTTTATCTTTGAAGTTTAAAAAAAAATAATTTTTAGCTAGGTAGAATTTCACATCCTAAAAAAGTAGTCTGCTTTTCTCTAATATTCCTAATATGTCCAAAACATATTTTCTTGAATAATTCTTTTGAAGATCTTGATTATTCCTTTCATGTGTTTGGGAACACAGCTTTGAGATTTTGGAGTTTCACTCCTCATTGCCGGAGAGTCTGTAACAACATTCTAAATGGGGATAAATTCAGCTTGTCTT
The DNA here is from genome assembly GCF_000334495.1 of Tupaia belangeri chinensis. NCBI lineage: Eukaryota > Metazoa > Chordata > Mammalia > Scandentia > Tupaiidae > Tupaia > Tupaia belangeri. The sequence goes on from NW_006208319.1 coordinate 1,217,890, forward strand.
CAACTGCATTTGATCTCTGGCCATTTATGTTCGTTAAATTAGAAATAATGAGGTGTAAATGTTGTTTGACAGAAAAGAATTGTAAATGATTTCTTTTCACTTCTGGAAAATAAGAGAATGATTATATATTTTGTTTTTATCAAAATCACCTATACTTTACTATACCATGAATTGTGAAATCTATCACAAAATGGCTAAAAAATTATTGAGGGAAATGGTGGTGTTAACCTCGAGGAAAAAAATCATTAATGTTGATTTATTTCATTCAATTTTAAACATATAAATTTTCTCTTTTGTTGAAAATGGGAAGATGGAAGGATGTGCCTTTGAGTCAAAACATTTATTTTAAAAATACTTTTTTTCTTTCCTTCTGATCCATTTTTCTAAATAAAAGATAGAAGTAGTTTCTTCTTTTTTTCTTTTCTTTTAATTTTTTTTCCTAGCAAAGACGACCCCTTTGGCATATTTTATTTTCAAACGTGAAATGAGGTGGAAAATCCTCATTTCACGACAGGAAGGACAAATATTGACACAAAGTTAATATTTGTTAGAACCCTGGAAGCAACCTGAGTGTACATGCACACTCACACACGTACATACCCACCTTCTCCTTCCTCCTTGTCTTCCGTCAGGCAGGCCTAACACATCTCCTTTCTCGGTTGGTAGGTGTCTGGTTCCCCATCTAGGGCCTATTATATGCCTAGGACATTTTAGGAAGTTACCGTATACACAGAGCAAATGCTCATGTGCACACATGCTCACACAAGTACAACCTGCTTAATCTAATTTCCTCCTCTTAGAGCAGAGCTTCTGGACTTTATCACTGTTCCTGTCCGTCTCGAATGCAATAGCATATGCAAGGCAATACCTGCTGGTCACTCAGTATTTATTAAGTCCTGTCCACTCTTGCCTCTTTGAGAGGAATGCCCTGGGGTGACTGGGTGGATGCCCCTGACAGGCTGTGTCACTTATCTATTCACACTGATTATGAAAGTCAGCTGTGGCCAGACCTTGCTTTTTTTCCCTTCTTCTCTCAGCCCTTCTTACAAGCACCCCTGCCTGGATTTTCATGAGGAAATAATCAGATTAGGTCTTTCACGGTGAGTTCATATGGAGTTCTCTTTCTCCAGTGTGCTACTAACTGAATAAACGTGTTTAGTGGTAAATTGTAAATGACATTATGATTACCAAAGCCAGCATGGGTTTCATTTAAAAGTGATCAGAATTGCAGACCACAAAAATTGTGACTGGCAGATAAGGCCATTTGGAGAAGTGGAAAAAGAAAAAAACAAAAACAAGTGAGAAAGATAATCATTACTCACAAGTAAGCCTTCCCCACCTGAGAGAAGCAGAAGGGAAAGAAATCTGGAGGAAAAAAAAATGATGAAACACTATTTCGAAGTGAGGCTGGACTGTCACATGACGCCTGCTAGCTCTGGCTGAGGGATTGAGCTGTGAGGTCTGTCTTGCTGTGTGTCTAGCCCTGTCCCAAGTCGTTAGTGTGTGTTCCCTGCAGTAGTTAAGAACTACACCCGTTTAGCAGCACTAAAACAATAATGCGTTGCTTACGTGCGTGTTTTATTTTTGCCTCACATTAGAATTAAAATACCAGTGTTAATTCTGGAGATGAAATAGGAAACAGATGGTAAGCTACTGATAAAACCACCGCATCTCTTAGTCATTGATGAATCATAGATAAATGCTAACAAAATTTCTTATTTATGAAGACCAGGATTCCAAGTTTGGCTATAGACCTGAATGATTACTATGACTTGTTGATACTCTCTAGGCTGTTGCCTTTGTTAAATTTGTGGCTATCCCTTTGTATTCCTGGGCTAGTATGATAAAATATTACAAAGGCCAGTGGTAACATAAAATATTCAAATGTCCACTGGTCCAATATGTAATTTGACAAATAACCAAAACCTTCCATGTGACTGTTCAGAGAAAACTCCTGATTGTTACCAACGCCTCTTCCACAATTTGAATCTTCACACCTGAAGATCTTAACACAATCCAAAAGTTTTTTAGATTATATTTCATCTTGCCAGAGGCACTGGGAGAAGTGCCTCTTCATTATTACTACTCTTCCTCATTATTACTACTGAATAATTCTGTTATGTCAAAAGTGCTTCTTCCTCATGTAATAATGAGGAAGTAATATACTAAATAAGTAATAAGTAGGAATAAATAATAAATAAATAAATAATAATATACTAAGTAATTCTGTTATGTCAAAACTCCTATAACTAAACTTTCCCTTCAACGAACTGGGGATCATTAAACTGGCCATTAAAATGTTTTAGGTAAAGGAGGCTAGGAAAAGAAGGACGGAAAGAGACTCGGAGGAAGAGCAGGAGGGAAGAAGGAAGAAGGACCACTAACGATATAGCTTAAAGGCATCTTTATAGTGGTTGAGGCTTCTTCTGTGACGTTCTAATCCCTAGCCCACTCTATCCTTCATCCAGGCACCAGGCACCTAACCCATCCAGTCTACGGGTTTTCTGTCAAATATTTCTGTACCCAATGCTCTCTAAGCAACATCACATATTATTATAGCTGAAATGGCCATAGGATGATCACCTCCTACCACATAAAATCTGCATTAACAGTACTCCAGAGCCCCCCATTGAGAAAACGTGAGTAACCCTTAATTCCCAATTTCTATACCACTGGTAAGTATAAGATGCCATGTTTTGCTTAATGTTCTGCTGTCCTCAGTCACTACCAGCCATCTTTAGAATACACATCTCTTTCCTGATGCATCTGTGAGCTCATCCAATCTTTTATGCATTTCTTCTAAATTTGCTCCCAGTGCTTTGTGGAATTCCAGAGTTGTAATTGGGAAACTTCTTTATTTCCAGTGCCTTTTTCCTTTCAACTGCAACTTAAACAACTTCAGAAGATGCCACTTTGTCTTTTCTCTCTCTCTCTCTGTCTCTCTCTCTCTCTCTTTTCCATCGAGTACATACACATGCCAAAGAGATACAGAAAAAGAGAGAGACAGTGAGACAGAAAGTTAGAAATCACCCCCAGGAAGAATGGCCACACCATAATCCATTCTCCTCCTGAGATTTTGGGCATGCATGCACACATGTCCAGCATAATTTTTCAAGCTACCAGGTCTGGACTCAAACCATGGTTGCCCATGTGGGAGTCTAGCACCTTAACCACCATGCCATCTGCTGGCCCCCAGATGCCATTCTCTTTAGACTACCCTCAAACCTAGAGGTTTCTTCCATATTCCCGTGCTGTTCTCATGCTATATCTAATACTCCTTGAGTTAAACCTCTGATTCCTTGAGGCTGACACTGTCTGGCTTATTATCTGATCTCCTTACTATAATGTATCTTATATTAACATAGTAGGCATTGCTCTGCACTCCTCGTAAACCAAAAAACTGGCTCACTATTTCTTATTTAAACATCTTAACTTTGTTATAATTTTTTATCATGGTGGATAACTAATCCAAAATCTTGACTGCTTGATAAATAAATGAAGACCGTACAAGGAAAACGGAGTCTATTTATTTATTTTTAAAATTAAAAAAATTTTTTTTAGTGGTTTTTGCTAGAGGGTGCATGTATTCACCAGAAAGACAGAGAGAGAGACAGAGAGATAGAAAGTGAGAAATAGCCCCCCAGGGAGGATGGCCACACCACAATCCCTTCTCCTCCATTCTCCTCTCAGGATCTTGGGTACACATGCACACGTGCCTGGCGTGAGTTTAAGCCACTGGATCCGAGACTCAAACCGTGGTTGACTATGTGGGAGTCCAGCGACACGGCCATTATGCCAACTGCTGGTCCCCAGGCTATTTATTAATATTCTTTTTTTTTTCTTTTTTCCAACAGATGTTTTTGTTATAGGCTATGTGCGCTCTCCAGAGAGAGAGAGAAAGAAAGTAAGAAATCACTGCCTGCCATGGGGGATGGCCCCGCCACAATCCCTTCTCTTCTACTTTCCTCTCAGGATTTTGGGCATGCACACACATGTGCCCAGTGTGAGTTTTAAGCCACCAGGTCTAAGACTCGAACCACAGTCAACTATGTTGGAGTCCAGTGATGTAATCATTACATCATCTGCTGATACCAGTATTCTGAACTTGCTATAGCAAGAGAGTCAACCACCATCAGTTCAATTTGATAGAGATTCAAAAACAAACAGAAGAGGAGGAGAGCATTGCAGTGGAAAAAGGGAGGTTTTCAGGCAGGCCCTGACTGGAGGCTGCTGACCTGAGAAAGCTGTAGGTGGGCTAACTGAAAGCGCGGCATCTCATGTGATGGGGTATAGGTGCGTATTTGACTTTCTCCAATTGGTCCTAAGTTGGAAACTGGGACAAAAAATTAGGAAATTATTAGGAAAAAAACTGGGGAATCAGATAGTTATTAATCAAGTACTGGCTGTTTGGGGCTGATTGTTCCAGAGATTATCATTTGGTCTTCTTGGACAGGTTGCTGCAGATGCTAATTTGACTTCCTGGACTGATGGTTGCAGATTGTGGGTCAGTGTTCTATTTTAATTTATAGTCTTGTCATTGTTTGTGTATTCAGTCTATCATCACTCAATTCATCTTCACATCCTCTCTAGAAGAATAACTGACACAGAGAAAGCCTTCAATAAGTGTTAGTTATTATTTTTGCCATGTATGATCTTTTATTCCACTCTACCAGACATTGAGATCATCATAGCGTTGAAACCCTAATCACCATCAACCTTTACAATCATGAACCCAAATATCCTATGCTGAGAACAAAATCCATATCTTTCCAGCACACCAGCTTAAGAGAATGTTCCTTATGACATTAAGCCCATTGTCTTGTCCATTTTTCTGACATATGTAAACTGTTCTCTCCTTCCTTCCCCTCCATATGTATCTGAGGTGAACTATGCTTTATTTATCTTTTAAATAATTATTTATTCATTTCATTTTATTTGTTATTATTATTATTTTTTTACTTTGATCAGAGAGAGAGACAGAGAGAGAGAAAGTGAAAAAGGAAGCCACCAGGTCCAGGATTTGAACTGTGGTCAGCCATGTAGGAGTCCAGCACCTTAACCACCACACCACCCGCTGGCCCCTGAGCTATTCTTTATTTATAGTTTTTTTTCAAATATCTCTGCTATATGAGTTATTATAATTAGTTTTTTTTACAAATACCTTTGGTATTCATCTCAATCACCAGGCATAAACACAGCCTTGAATGAATTCAGCCATTTTAGTTGCCCATGCTATATTACTTGGTATATCTAGGATATTTGCTCATCCCTGTTCTACAACACAGTTGAACTTACTGTGAAGAGGATAAAGTTTAGGTTTCAAGGTCTTCACTTACTTAGACCCTTTGCCAGACTCCAAAAGAAGTTTTCAGGGACCATTGTTTTGTAAAATTTTCAAAATTAAGACATTTTAATGTAAATTACTTGATTGTACTCTTTTCCCACTCTAAATTACCCTTCATCATTAAATACTCTTGGTTGGGTGACAACGAAGTAGCCACAGCATTTTTGGCATTTAGCTAAGGGAGACTGGGTTAGACACACATTTCATTTGGACTTAGTAATGTGTGATTTAGTGGTTCACAGTCACTTCTATGTAAGCTGTTATTAACCATCTGTGTTGAATTATCCAGGGCCATGACACACAGGAGCTAGGCCCTAAGTCACACTGGTATGAACATGTCCTAAGTCATAAGGAGAAGGTAAGAGAAGGAGAAAAAGTAAAGTTTGAAGTGACAGTACCATGAAAGCTAGTCTGTGAAAATTAAATATTAAAGCTCATACATGAGAAAAAACTTTCTAATAAATTCCCCATATTTAATTAACACTTCTAAACATTTATACTATACATACCAATCTAAGTTGTGAAGTTAAAAGAAACTCTTCTAAACTACCAGTTAAAGAAAAGAAAAAAAAAAATGTCTGTCATTCAGGTCAAAGGAAAGCATTAGTTATCTTTATGTACAGAAAAAATTACAACATTGTCATATGAAGAAGCAACAGAAAAGTGTACAGCAAAAATGTAGGAAAAAGGAATGCAGAGGTGAGTTGAGTAATATTAATGAAAATATTCTTTTTTAATAGATTTTATTATGTTTATGGTATTTTTGAGGCTTTAAAACATAACTTCTATGTAGTTTTTTCTTTTTTAAATAATATTTACTCCTGTTCTTAATTTTGAATTCATTGTTTTGCAGAATAGCTTCCTCACATCGTGTAAGAATTAAAATCCAAACACACATCTTCACTCTCCTTCCACAATGACAGTTTCACTGCATTTTCTCAGTCTATGAACATTCCACCCAACTTTCCTCCCTCATGCTAAACTACTACACCCATCTTCACATTTGACTTTCAGTTGATGACTTTGCTTGGTATCACATCTCATCAGATGACAGAGCTTTCCATCTTCCACCCACCTCCACCTGCACATTTACTCATTGCCCCCTTTCTGCCCCATGGAAACGCCTTTAAAAGAGTTGGCCCCTGCTTATCCTTAGCTTCTTAAAGACCTTACTCTGGCAACTATCCACTTCCTCCAGCAAATTCTCTGGTTTTCTTCTCTTATGTTCAGATCTTCAGTTTATGTCTAAACTCTATAGTTTCTCTTTTCTTCTCTTTCTTTTAAAAAAAATACTCATTAAATTTCATACTTATTAAATTTCATTTATTTATTTATTTTAGTCTGACCAGAGAGAGACATTGATGGGGGGGAGTGAGAGAGGGTATAAGTCAAACAATAAGCCTCCAGGCCCAGGACTCAACCCATAGTTGGTCATGTGTAATTCTGGTGCCTCAATCACCATGCCACCTGCTGGTCCCTTTTTTTTTTTAGGGAGACTGGGTTAGACACACATTTCATTTGGACTTAGTAATGTGTGATTTAGTGGTTCACAGTCACTTCTATGTAAGCTGTTATTAACCATCTGTGTTGAATTATCCAGGGCCATGACACACAGGAGCTAGGCCCTAAGTCACACTGGTATGAACATGTCCTAAGTCATAAGGAGAAGGTAAGAGAAGGAGAAAAAGTAAAGTTTGAAGTGACAGTACCATGAAAGCTAGTCTGTGAAAATTAAATATTAAAGCTCATACATGAGAAAAAACTTTCTAATAAATTCCCCATATTTAATTAACACTTCTAAACATTTATACTATACATACCAATCTAAGTTGTGAAGTTAAAAGAAACTCTTCTAAACTACCAGTTAAAGAAAAGAAAAAAAAAAATGTCTGTCATTCAGGTCAAAGGAAAGCATTAGTTATCTTTATGTACAGAAAAAATTACAACATTGTCATATGAAGAAGCAACAGAAAAGTGTACAGCAAAAATGTAGGAAAAAGGAATGCAGAGGTGAGTTGAGTAATATTAATGAAAATATTCTTTTTTAATAGATTTTATTATGTTTATGGTATTTTTGAGGCTTTAAAACATAACTTCTATGTAGTTTTTTCTTTTTTAAATAATATTTACTCCTGTTCTTAATTTTGAATTCATTGTTTTGCAGAATAGCTTCCTCACATCGTGTAAGAATTAAAATCCAAACACACATCTTCACTCTCCTTCCACAATGACAGTTTCACTGCATTTTCTCAGTCTATGAACATTCCACCCAACTTTCCTCCCTCATGCTAAACTACTACACCCATCTTCACATTTGACTTTCAGTTGATGACTTTGCTTGGTATCACATCTCATCAGATGACAGAGCTTTCCATCTTCCACCCACCTCCACCTGCACATTTACTCATTGCCCCCTTTCTGCCCCATGGAAACGCCTTTAAAAGAGTTGGCCCCTGCTTATCCTTAGCTTCTTAAAGACCTTACTCTGGCAACTATCCACTTCCTCCAGCAAATTCTCTGGTTTTCTTCTCTTATGTTCAGATCTTCAGTTTATGTCTAAACTCTATAGTTTCTCTTTTCTTCTCTTTCTTTTAAAAAAAATACTCATTAAATTTCATACTTATTAAATTTCATTTATTTATTTATTTTAGTCTGACCAGAGAGAGACATTGATGGGGGGGAGTGAGAGAGGGTATAAGTCAAACAATAAGCCTCCAGGCCCAGGACTCAACCCATAGTTGGTCATGTGTAATTCTGGTGCCTCAATCACCATGCCACCTGCTGGTCCCTTTTTTTTTTTTCCCTAATACATTTAAGTAGCACTAAATTATCATAGCTATGCATTGTAACAATTTCATTTTCAGTGTCAGATTGATTTACCCCAATAACATTAGAGATGAACTATTTTAAAGCTTCAGAAAATTTTAAATTTATGTTAGAGAGCATACACACTTGCATGAGAGAAGAGAGAATAGGGTTTTGCCATACTGTGATTCCTCTTCTCCAACCCTCCAGCTCATTGGAATCTTAGACATGTATGTATACCTGGCACAGTTCAAGTTGACTGAGCAGAGGACCTGAACTCATAGTCAGCCATGTGACGTCCATCACTGCACTCTAACATGCTACCAACTGTGCCCAGAGACTAAAACATTAATTATGCTAATAGAACCTAATTTTTATCTCATGTAGATAATGTCCTTTGTATAGGACATTATTGTCAATACTCTAAGTTAAAATTCCTGCTACAAGTAAGTTTACACTAGCAGAGATTATTATGTAATTGGTGAGACTATTTTATTTGTCTACTTTTAACTTTCTTTATAAAAGAAGGATTTCCTACATAAGCACAATAATGTATCTACCATATAAATAAATTTTCCTCAAGTGGGCAAATGTTCCTTGAATGTAGCTTTATCCTCATTATAAAGAGGATGGGAAGTCATATCTCAATATCATTCTCATACTACTGTCAAAGAAACTTCAACCCTGACTTCTGAGACACAGGGCTAGAGAAATACCTATTTTCCATAATCCTAGATAGTCTTATAGTATATTATTTGCTACATTTTCAGCACAGTGTTATTCCTAGGAAAACAAAACTTTATAATGAAATGTGCATGATTAATCAATGACATCAACATGGCTTAAAAAAAATGTGTGAAAAAAGAGAGTAAGCTGTAGAGTCCAGAAAAGGGGAACCAGTGTAATTTGAGGATTTTCCATGAGAAGAGGTCACCTAAATATCTTATTTGAAAAGGATATAACTGTAGTAGAGATTATTACATCAGGGTCTTAAAACACCATTTCTATGACCATTTAGATCATGTAATTAATTCTCTTCATACTGGATCCATGGGTCTGAATACAACTTTCGATATAACATTAAGGTTATCATGATATATTATCATAGGGAGAAAACACACTACATAAAAATGACAATTCTTTTCTATTGGGATTTTATAGTTTCACTTGTATTAATCATTTATTCAACTAAATGAATCCAATTTCTTTAAGACATTCAGCAATTCAAAATTTTGCGTTACTTTTCAAAGTCTTTGTTTCACTTAAGTTGTTGAAGTTGCTTACCTAAAGTTTGATTGACATAGTTTCTTATCCTTTGTCTATAGGATGTGGAATGACAGTCCTTTTAATCCTGAAATTGGTGATTTGTATTCTCTTTCTTTTTATTTGAAGCAGTCTGTTGAGAAGTTTAATCACCTTTGTTGATATGTTCCCAAAACCACTTTGGTTTTTCATTGTTAATTTATTTTCTACTTCATTGATTTCTTATAATTATTTCCTTTTCTTCTACTTACTTTGGATTTGTTTCATTCTTTTATAATTATATATATATATA
>NW_006208319.1:1229136-1250404 GCF_000334495.1 Tupaia belangeri chinensis
CCGCCCCCCGCCGCCGCCGGCTTAGCAGGGCGCCGGGGGGGGACACGCAGAGCCTGGAAGGGCCCGTGACGTCCCGCGACCGGACGCAGCCTTGGCGCCCCTATAATTATATTTTTTAAAGAATTATTTATTTAAGTCCATTTGTTATCACTGTTTTTAAAATTTGACCATAGACAGAGAGAGAGAGAGAGAGAGAGAGAGAGAGAGAGAAAGGAAAAGCAAGAAAACAAGCCACTAGGTCTGGGACATGAACTATAGTTGGACATGTAGGAATCCAGTGTTTTTACCCATCACACCAACTTCCAGTCCCTATATTCACAATTTTTAAAAATAATTATCTTATTTAACTTTGTTTATTTATTTAATTTTCACCAGAGTGGGATAGAGTGTGTGTGTGTGGGGGGGATAGAGTGAGAAACCAAGCTGCCAGGACTTGAACTACAGTTGGTCTTGAACTACGGTCAGTCATGTGGGAGTCTAGCACCCTTAACCACCATGCTACATGACAGCCCCCCATAATTATATTTTTTAAAAATTTGATACATAGTTTCTTCATTTTTTTCCAGATTTAGTGAGATATAATGTACAAATAAAAATTGTATTTAAGTAGAGTGTACAATATGATGTTTTGATAGATACATACATTGTCAAATGGTTATTATTATCAACTTAATTAACACATTCATGACCTCATATTCACATTTTTACCTTCTTGTGTATCTGTAAGTGTGGTTAGAACATTTAAGAGCTAGCCCCTCAGCCAATTTCAAGTATACTATGCAGTATTATTAACTATAGTCACCATTCTATATGTTAGATCTTTTTCTATATTCATGAAATAGTATCATAAAGGCATTGCTTTCAGATAATTTTTTTTGTTATATAAGTGTTTAACACTATAAATTTCCCTAAAATCACCGTTTTAACTGCATATCACATTTTTGATATAGTAAAATTTTCATTATTATTCAGTTTGAAATATTTTATAATTTCCTCATGACTTCTTACCACCATTGTTTTTGCTGTTATTACCAAGGGAAAAGTAAATGTAGCCTACTCATAAAACAACATTTTGGTAGTTAAATTTGTTGATACTGTCCATAGGCACCTCTGACACTGATTTGAATCCTATCTTGTGGAAAGAAAGATATAAAAAAGCTAGATCATGTTCAAATTCAGTATTTCCTCTATTAGTAAAGTTTTGATTTTATTGTTGTGGTTTCTTCCTTTCTTTTTCTTCTTCTTTTTCTTCTTTAAATTTTTTGCCATGGGTACATGCATGCACCACTGTGAAACAGAGAGAGACAGAGGGAAAGTGAGAAATCACTCCCCAGAGGTGAAACGCACTATAATCCTTTCTCCTCCATTCTCCTCTTGGGATTGATTTTGGGCATGCACACACGTGTTCCAGTCATGATTTTCATGCTACAATGTCTAGGACTTCAACTGTGGAGTTGACCATGTGGAAATCCAATGCCTTAACCACCATGCCACCTGCTAGCCCATTGCTGTTTCATTCTTTTGGTTTATTTATGGATAAACATACATTAAAGCACATTTGAAATATCTTTCTTTAAAGAAATACAGGATGATTCTGTGAATATCATTTTTAAATTAGGAACTCATTTATTGGAAGATAAATTATTCCTGTGGATTCAGAATAAGAACTACTCTAGGTTCATAGATTAGGATTAGAAATGGTTGGAATTATGGGTAATGTTATTATTTTGAATGTTTTCATTAGTCCTGACTATTCCTAACTTGAGTGCTGCTTAATATTAACAACTTCCCAAATTACTACTTTCTTGCTTTTGTCTTCTTATATTTCCTTAGTCTTATGTTTAGAGAAAAATTGAGTATGAAAAAATTATATAGTTTGACACCCAAACTCTCACACTCTGGTCGCAATATACATCTTCAATTTTAATATATTTCATAATCTGTTCCTGGTTTCTGAGCCTTTAAAAGTCTTTTACACTTTCAGATAAGGCTTTTAGGAGAATCTTTTGTTCTAATATTTGGTCTTTAATGCTGGTTTCTGACACAGAGCTCTTAAAAAGGTTTGTAATTTCCTGAATGATAGGAATGTTTGATATAAAGCTTCTAAATCCTTTGGGAGTTTCTTAGGTGACAGAGCATCTTTGGTTTTAATGAAGTCATTCATGGTGGATTTCAATATAGCCTCAGGATGGTGGGGTCTTTTTGCCAGAGATCCAACCATTTGACTAGAGGAGTGAAACTGTTAGGCCCACCCTCAACCTCTGGGGAAGAGACAAGGATTGAAGGTTGAATGAATCACCTGTGGTCAACAATTTAGTCAATCTTGCCCATATCATGAAGCCTCATGACAATCCCAAAGCACAGGGTTTAAAGAACTTCCAAATGGATGAATATATGGAGCTTCCTTGGGAGTTATGTGTCCTGAGAAGGTATGGACACTTCATATCCCTTTCCACATACCTTGCCCTTTACATATTTTTCCATCTGGCTGTTCATCTATTTTCTTTGTAATGTCTCTTATAACAATGGGTAAACATAGGTAAAGTCAGCCTCTCCAGAAAATTAATCAGACCCAAGGAGGGAGTTGTGGAAATCCTGATTGGTCAGAATCCAGGCTAGTTGATCAAAAGCAAAGGTCACAATCTGGGATGTGTAATTGGCATCTGAATTGCTCTTGTGAGACTGAGTCCTCTAACTGGGTATCTCCAGGTAGATGGTATCAGAATAAGGTTAATTTATGTAACATCCAGTTCATGTCTGATGGGTAAATGGTTGTTGGTGGGAAAAAATACCTGGACATTTTGGTGACCACATTTGAACTGAGCGAGAGTAGGAAAAACAGCTTAGTTTGTTTCCCTTCACAGGAGCCCTCGGCAATTATTTCTGTCTTAATACTTCTATTTATTCAATTCTTTTTACACTTAGCTATTATTTCTGTTATTAACTCTAAATTACATATATTATGTAACAGATACCTTTCAAATATATTAAATAGTTGCTATTTAATGCATATATCTTTTCATATTTTATCCAAGACAGCTTTTCCTTCTCAGTGTCAAGCATTCATAGATGTTATAAATATTTCATGGGGTTATAGATAATGAAGAGAGTGAAAGATTGCAATTATCCTTGAGAGATCATGATTCCTATGTCATTTATTTTCTGTTATTTTATAGGTACATTTAGAGAAGAACAGAAATGCACATACCGATCATTGATGCACGGCTTCATCTGCAAACAGACTGACCAAGTGGTCCTAGTTCTTGATAGTGCTGATGTCATGGACGCAACTCAGAAATTCTATCCGGTTGTATCTGTGACAAATGGTTTCGTTGATATCTTTAGTAGCGTAAATGCCAATACTCCCTGCTCTACCTCCAGGTCTGTATCTACTTTCTATTCCATTTTACCCACCAGGAAAATCACCAAGATCTGCTTTGTGGATCAGACTCCCCAAGTTTTGCATTTTTTTCTACTAGGGAACAAAAATACCTCTAAACTTCTCTTAGCTGTTTTCTATCATGAGCTCCAGAGCCCACGCATTTTTTTAAGGGGAAAGTTTATTCCCCCCACTCTGGTTCAGTCAGTCACTTCATTGCTTGATGAATCTGTTGGTGCCAACTATTTCAACATCATGGATAACCTTATGTATGTTGTCCTACAAGGAGAAGAGAACATTGAAATACGCTCAGGTGTTTCTATGCATTTGGCTCTCTCTGTGAAATTTTCAGTCCTGGAAAAAGGCTGGAAAATAATAATCCTTGAAAGACTAACTGACTTCTTACAGATTGACCAAAGCCAAATCAGGCTTATTCATGAGATGCCTGGCAATGAAGGGACATTAAAGGTCATTGCTGACAACAAAGCAAAAAGAAAGCGCAACTGCCCAGTTGTGACTTGTGCTAGCCATTATAGAAGAGTTGGTCAACGTAGACCTCTCATGATGGAAATGGGCTCACACAACGTCATACCACCAACCACTGTGGAAACTATATCAAGAGTGATTGTCATTGAAATTGGTGATCTGCCAACAGTAAGAAGCTCTGGATTGATTCCATTTTTGTCAAGTAATAAATTACAGAATTTGGCTCACCATGTCATCACTGCTCAACAGACTGGAGTCCTAGAAAATATTCTGAATATGACTATTGGGGCCTTGATGGTGACTCAGTCCAAGGGAATTATGGGCTATGGGTAAGTATAGAAAGCTGATCTCTTAGGTTGATATTGATATACCAAATCAAACCATCTGTCTCTTTTTTTAAAACAAGAATGAAAATTTGGGCTGGCCCCCTGGCCTATTGACTAAAGAGACCAAGATTCCACAAGGCTGACCACAGTTTGAATCCCAGACTGGTTGCTTGAAAAGCTTGAAAAACACACTGGACATGTGTGCATACGTATCCAAAATCTCAACAGGATGGAGAAATAAAGAAGATGAGATTATGGAGTGGCAGTGGTGCCACTGGAGGGTGCTTTCTCTCTCTCCCTCTTTCATTCTGTCTCTCTATCTCTCTTGCAAGTGTGTTCATCCTCTGGCAATTAAAAAGAAAAATAAAAACTCAAAGAACCATTTAAACACTTAAATTCTCAATTTTAAAATCTTTTATTAATCTGGGACCAGCAGTTACCGTAATGGTTATGTCACTGGACTCCCATGTACTCGACCGTGGTTCAAGTCCCAGATCCAGTGCCTTAAATTCATGCCGGGCACGTGTGCATGCATGCCTAAGATCCTGAGAGGAGAATGGAGGAGAAGGGATTGCGGCATGGCCATTCCCCCTAGGGGATGATTTCTCGCTTTCTGTCTTTCTGGCGAGTGCATGCACCCTATAGCAAAAACCTCTCCAAAAAAAAAAATCTTTTATTAATTCTCATATCCCATGATTATTTTGTTTCCCAAGTTGAAGACATTGTACTTGGGTAATGTAAAGTGGAAAGTGTGTAGGAAGAGATTTTTTTGAATCAATGTTTTCTTTTCACTTGTTTATTCATTGATTCATGTTATAAATTTAAGTAATGGGCTAGGGTCTGGAGTTGCTAAAGTGAAGTGAATATTAATCTGTTATTACTACTTTTCTAATTTTATTTGTGGTTGCATAAATAAATGATTAATGTCTAATGGGTATTAATTACTTTTATATAACTTCTCTGGTGGATATGGGATTCACTAGAACTGAAAAAATGAAACTAAAATGAGACACTTTCACACATGGAGACATATTAAATGAACACATTGTTTGCCTTCTTATACACAGGGCAACATATCCAAGTGAAGGGATAGCTAGAGCTTTCTTTTTCTTTTTTTGGGGGGGAGGGGTGTTCTATTTAATTATTTTTTTTAAGAACTAAAGACAGTGATGCCATTTTCTTTTCTTTAATTTTATTTATTTATTATTATTCTTCAGTTTGACAAAAGAGAGACAGAAAGGGAAAGCGAGAGAAGAATGAGAAAACAAGCCACCAGGTTTAGGATTTAAACCTCTGTCAGCCATGTGGGAGTCCAGTGTCTCAACCACCATGCCACCTGCAGGGTCCTATTTAATTTATCTATTGTTTTTATTTTGTTAATAGTTAAGTTTTCCTCCAAATTATTCATGTTTAAATGCATTAGCTTGACAGTACATACAGAAGCAATAACTTGCTTTGTATCTCAAATTAACTAAAAGGGAGGACTTTTAATGTCCCTCACATAAGTAATGACAAATGCCAAAAATGGGGAAAAGCTAGTGTTTTCATATTTTCCGTGACATCACAACAAAGACAAGTGTTTCTCTTTTCCACCATTCATTAATATGTAGAAAGACACAAAAGAAAACTCAAACAATTTTTTTCAGGGTCTGGTTTATTTGTAGGGCTTTGGAAATCATTAGCATAGAGCTAAAAAGTACTAGTTTATGATTGTGCATAATCTACTAAAGCATGCATATTTGCCAACCACTAAAGCTTTACCATGTTACTTGTGTAATTATGATATTATGCATGGTGGTATGAGAATCAGGAATCTGAAAAAAAAAGTAGTGCTAATGCTTCTTAGCTTATGTTTGAATTTTTTTTTCTTTCCTTTAGCTCAATTTTATTTCTATCCCAGTGAGTTCTTTCAAATATACTATATTTATGGATATCTAGGGAGAAAAATGGTCAGTCCATTGTTTAATTTTCTTTAGATTTTACAGTACTCACTCAACTTGGACATCATTCTAAAAATACTATTTTATTTTATATTAATTGCATTTACGATAAACTCACTGACAATTCAGCCTGTAATTAGAAGGACAGAAGAGTCAATGAGCAGAAGCAATAGCGATATCAGGAGAAAAGTCAGCACAGAGCAGATCTGGCTCAAGTTTAGGTATATACGCATATGAGGGGCATATCATGAGGAAGTCAGGCAGCTTTAGGGGAAAAGACCACCTTTATTTATCACCTACCATCCATCATGGCCGTCATGTTTTCACTGTTGATTCAGGTATTTCTGATTTAATAAGAAACTGCTGAATATATATATTATAGCATTGATTTTCTGTTGGAATGCATTATATACCCACATTTCTATCTGTTTTTCTAGTATTTTAAGAGAGGTTTTCTATACGTAAGGCAAAATGTATATCTTTGGAAAAGAAGAAAAGGCTGCTTAATTATATATGAATATCTCTGCAGAATAAGAAATGCCATGTTCTGTGGAATTGAATGAGAATTAGCAAGGCTTCTCTTCTCCTAAGAGTTGCAGGGTAGTGTAAAAATCCCTGAAATCTTCCCAGCCCAAGGCCAGCCTTGTATATTTTGTCTTTGATCAATTTCAGTTGGGACTTCCATTGAGCTAACTAGAAAACCATGGATACACTAACAAATTGAACTTGAAACAACAGAAATTAGTCTAGAGACAGAGACTTTTTGGTGAAAAGCATCCAGAAGGCTCTCCAGAAATTCACTCTTGTTAATTTACTGGGGTAGTATGCATTCCAACAAATTAGACACTTAAGCCAAATTAGACACTTAATTTTCTACAGGAGTAAGATCTACTTTCAGGATGCTACCAGCTTAACCAACTACCAACTAGGAGGAGATAAGGAGTTTCCATTTACTTTTAAAGTAAATAGTACATTTTTGACCTTTATTCAAAACCTTTTTGACCTTTATTCTCTTCTAGAGGCATCTGGATTTAAGCATCCTCTGCTTGGCTAAGTCAGTTCCATGAACCAGTTTTTCAAATTCCAAAACATTGACCTCAGTTGTCATTTGTAAGCTCTTTACCTATCCATGTATACTTACACCACTTTTACCTATATTTATGATTTAGGTAACTTCAGCAGAGTATGCAGAAGAAGCAGAGATAAAGACTTGAATAGTCTGTCCTTTTTGATTGGGGCTTCCCTATTATAACAATTATTTAGATCCCATAGAGGTCTTAGTGGGATTTTATTTTTATATGCTGTCTTTTACCTGGAATCCTAGAAGGACACATTTTATATTGTTTACCTAAAGAAGAACTTGACTTTTGCTCTCTGTACTCTCTGCTCTTCCTTTCTTTTCTCCATCTCTCTCTTGTCTCATTTCTCATATTAGAAAAATAAATTTTTAGGGACCCGCAGATGGCATAATGATTATGTCATTGGACTTCTATTTGGTAGATCATGGTTTGAGTTCCAGACTCAGTGGCTTAAAACTCATGCCAAGTGCATGTGCATGGGTGCCCAAAATCTCGAGGGGAATGGAGAAGAGATTGCACTGTGGCCGTCCCCACTGAGGGGTGATTTCATGCTTTCTGTCTCTGTGTCTTTCTCTGTCTCGCTGGTAAGTACATAGCAAAAATCTCTTTAACAAAAAAAAAAAAAAAAGAAAGAAAGAAAGAAAGAAATATTTAAGTGATATTGTCATATTGTAAAATTAAGTGTATGTATATCTCATAAAAACTTAACTGGTCAAGTACTAAAGTTGTTTGTAGCACACAGAATTTCCAAAATGATCTTTCAAAGATGTGCGGGTTTCATCCCCAGAATCTATGAATATGATGAGAGAATGCTCTTATGACATTATGTTAGGTGGCATGGTGGATCTTAAGACATGGAGAGAAGAAAATCTTCTGAGTTATCAACATGGGTACAATCAAACACATGAACCTTAAAAATGGGGGACTTAGGGACCAAGAACTGGTATAATGATAGGTTGCTGGACTCCCATGTGGTCAACAGTGGTTCGAGTCCTGGAACCAGTGTCTTAAATTCACACTGGGCACTTGTGCGTGCCTGCCTAATATCCCAAAAGGAGAATGGAGGAGAAGGGATTGTGGCATGGCCATCCCTCCTGGAGGGTGATTTCTTGCTTTCTGTCTGTCTCTGTCTTTCTGGTGAGCACACACACCCTATAGCAAAAACCTCTCAAAATGGTAGGGTGGGGGGAGGAGTGCTTTCTCCTTCAGTGGCAGAGGAGGAGGCAAAGGAAGGCAAAGATCCAGACATGAGGATTTTATGTATCTCTACTTTTAAGATGGAAGCACGGGGTGGGGGTGGCATGTGGCATGGTGGTTATGGGTGCTGGACTCCCACATGGCTGGCAGTGGTTCGAGTCCTAGACCTGGCAGCTTGCTTTCTCACTTTCTCTCTCTCTCAATCATTCTGTCCTTCTCTGTCAAATTAAAATAAATAAATAAAGTTAAATAAAATTATTCTTTTTTTTTTCTTTTTTTGGAGAGTATTTTAATGCACATGTGCTCATCAGAAAGACAGGAAAAGACAGAGAAGCAGAAAGCAAGAAATCACCCCTGGGGGGATGGCCACGCTGCAATCCTTTCTCCTCCATTCCATTCTCTGGATCTTGGGCATGCATGCACACGCTCCTGGCATGAGTTTACGCCACCAGGTCCGAGACTGAAACCGTGGTCGACCACATGGGAATCCAGCAACATAGCCATTATGCCAACTGCTGGTCCCACCTAAATAAAATAATTCTTTTAAAAAGAGGGGAAAAAAGATGGAAGGGGCCACATGAGGAGGAATGCATGTAGATTCTGTGGGTACAGAGTAGAATTGGGCTGCCAATAAGTAAACAGGTACCTCAATACCTGTTTTTATGACATTTCCATGAACCTTGGGGCCCTGAAAACAGTTATACTGAAGGTGAGCATGACACTGCGGGAGTGAGAATCTCCATATGTGTGTGCATATGTGTGCATATGTGTATGTGTCTGTGTGCTTGTCACTTTAGCTTTTTACACTCTCCAATTCTACCCCATCAAGTTGACTTAAAATAGAGCAGAAAACTAGCAGAGCCAATAGGTGATACAAGTCTATTGACAGACTTAATTTAACATTTTCTTTTCTGCAACCTCTTCACGTATCCCTGCTTTCTAGAAAAGAGCTGTTTGGAGTATACAAGGGCAGAGTCTTTCTGTCAACACTGGCGCACATTCTTTTTTGAGATTGGTAGAATGTTCCTTCTAGAAAAGATTCCTGTATTGCCAGCTTGGCTCTTTTATCGTGCATGTGAAAACATTAAAAAATATGTTTATACTATCTCTTCTTTTCACTATAGTACAGATTCACTACTTTGGTGATGTGAGTGAATGGGTAAAATTATTGTTATAATATTTCATGTATGTGGCTTTGCAGGAAAACGAGATGTTCTGCATAAGTAAGCTTTCTATACATCTATACGTTAAGGCATGTTCTTGTTAGTCACTAGAATTTGTAGAAGTCTTCAATTTTTAAACTTCAAAAAAAGATTACATAATATCCAACTTTATTAAGTGAGAAATAAACTATTCCCATTTTTATTGATGATTCATGGTCGTGACAACTATCTTTTATTTCATAGTCCTGTTTCTGTGATGATGCCCTTGGGGGCTGTTGTTCTTATACTGAGCGGCCCCAGACCACTAAATCTTGGATTCTTTTACAGCACTTTATATTTTTCTGCTATTTCCTTGTAATAAAAGATGTTAATTGTAATCTATTGTTGCTGCTAATGTGTCTGCATCCAGCAGTTCTCTGTCCTCATGCACATGGAATTCTACCTTAATATTAGATAATTTGAGATTTATTGCCCTGCCACCATGATACAGGCAACGCTGCATGGGAGACCTGGGTTCAGTTTGAACACAACTCGTGTGCCTGTGATTCTGGGTGGCTGAGTGGCTTGGAAGAGAATCACAGTATCATAAGATCTGGTTGAGAGTACCTGTCTCTCTCTATCATGAAAGGAAAAAAATAAACCTAAATACACACACACGTAGTTATGTGCACATATGGTAAAAATAATAGACTCATGAGAGCCATGTTTCAATATTTTTTATTCTGTAAGGATCAATTGAGCAGACACAATGTCCAAAATGCCATATGGCTCCTATGAAAATCTGGAGATTTTTAAGTTAATAGATAGGGAAAACAACCTTTACTCAACTTTTTCATGGAAATATGTTATGCTAAATCTCATTCTATACCTATTCCAATGAAATCATTAATTTGATATAAAAATGATTATTCATTAATCTATCTGTTCATAAAATTAACTTGAGTATATTTTTGTCTTTATAATATTTATTAGGTGGTCAAGCTTTCAACTTGCTATTAAGTTCAAAAAAGTCATGACACATATTTGCATAGAAAAACATAGGAAAAGTATGCCATGATTTTTCTGACAGCCCAATATCATATTCCCAAAAGGGCTCAAGCACATTGTCATTCACATTAAATAATCCCTCAATATATATCAAAATAGTGAAATGCAGCTGTTCAACTTCTCTACCATCTTAATACTCTGGTGTAACCAATATCTTGTATTAGTTTCTGCTTTCCTGGACTGACAATGACTGCGACAGTCCTGTAGCACAGACAAAAATGTTTGAATAATCTGTACAAGATCTTAAAAATATACAATCCGAGTTTCCCTTCTCTAGATAAAAATATTCATGTCCGATTTATCAGACAATGTTATTTTAAATGATTTACCAACTGTCCCCTGAATTTATGCTTATGACTGACATTGTTGGAAGACATACCATGTATATTCTGTGTGGCATATAGTCTTGACATGTAGCAACCTACATCTACGGTTATTCAAATCTCAGTTTGAAATGAATAATTCCAACAAGTCGTTGGAGTTTAATCGTAAGTATTACAGTGGTACAGTAAGCCCAGTCCTTGAGGAGTGCACCTGAACTTGAAGATCTCCAGGTGTAGATGGGTGGTGGCTTTCCAGAGGCAGTCAGTGGCCTGAGAGCAGAGGAAGCGTGTGCTGCCTAAGCTTTGTCAAAATGTTGCTATAGTAACATGTCTTGGATGCTTTTAAAGTGCCAATCTTGGAACCACCAGACCATAGTACCAGAGGAAATGGTCAGGTCATAAGACTTTCCTTCCCTCCTAGGACTTGACAGTTGCTAAGGGAGCCCGGCTAGGCTTAAGAGGGAGCATAAGGACCATGGAATGTAAGTAGAAGGGCTTGCAGCAGTTCAGAAAGCTGGCTGGGAAAGTCACTCTCATCTTACAAACTATACAAAAGAATATTCATTATTTATCTTTGAAAATCTCACAGTACCTTAAACAATGTTTATCCTTTAGTAGAAGAGGGTAACATGTTTGTTCAATAGAATTGACTAGAGAACTTACTTTTTCCTCCCAGGGTACAGAATCATTCCAACTCCTATAGAATTCAAATCCCCTCTTGGCACACACAGACTATTCTACCTTATCTAGCCTATTGAAGACTAGAGAGAGGGAAATTGCTCAGGACATCCTTAAACATTTCATCGAAACGTGAGGCTCTTACAGGAACCTGGCTTTCAGGAGAAGGTTGAAAAAGGAGTATGTCTAATGCCCTACCCCCACTTCTTTCCATCCCACTTCAGTAGTTCTTGCCCAGAGCCAGCTTCCACAGAAAAGATTTGTTTGTTTGTTTGCTGAGTTTGCCATGCAAATAAAAATAATCCTTCCCTCGACAGTAAGCATTGTGGGATCTGGCAGATTGAAAAACAAAAGTTGAAATGAGTAGTGGTGTTCTCTGAGCTGAGAAATGTCTATGCTCTCCTGATAGTTCCATTTAGTCTGCACTTAAGAATTGAAGGGATTTTTTTTCCCCCCACATACCTAACTGGGTATTGGAAGCTGTTAAAATAGTGGTTAAAACTGGGAGGGTTGTAGGGAACTTTCCTCTCCTATTTTTTAAAGTTTGGCTGTAGGTCCTTCTGCCTGCAGGCTACAGTCACATTAGCAGTTGGAAATTGGATAACGACAGCACAATGACAAATCCAGGTTGCTTGCAATAAGTTGCTAATCCCTTTGCTTTAATATCGGAGCAGCGTGTAATGATGTTTGGACATCACTCCAGTTTACTGACGACCCCACTGGGGCCAGCAATAGAACCTTACAACTGTCTAACAAGGTGTCAGGTGACTCCCGTCGTCACAGCAACGGACACTGGAATCTAATCTTCCCTCCATCCCTTCTAGCACCCAATAACGCCTAGATTATATAAGTAGCCCATCATTGCTTGGTAACTTGAATCAATTAACGTTAATTCGCACAATGCTATGATGTATTGTGATCACTTTCATTTCAGGGAAGGGGGAGAAATTGCTATAAGTCACCTAAAATGAGGTTGTCTGTGGTGCTGAGGTATTAATTGGGTGTCCATATTAAATGCAAAAGGAGCCCCATCGTGAAAGGAAAGTGGATGAGTGACTCTCTTGGCTGCTATTGACCTATCAGAAGAAGACAGTGCCCTTTTCCTTTGCTTTTATCTATTACAGTTTTCCCTATTGCGTGTCAAGTTGATGTATTATAAAAAATTCATTTGGTGACCTTTCACCCCCTTAGCAGATTAAACAATTTCACTTCGATGGCATCATTAACAGGACCCTGCATTTAATGATGATTTCTCTAAAAGGCCACGGAGATTCGATTTTAAGCTAACAGATTTATTGCACTATTATAACATATCGTAAAAAACTGTACCACCTACGGTCAGGTTTTAGGATAGAAACTGCTTAAGAGTTTATGTGGAGCTTAAAGTGGTATTACCTTGGGATATGCTGCAGCAGCAAGTCTATGACTTCTAGTGAGATGCTGTTTACATTTAATAAGAGATGTTTGCTCACAATAAACTTTAAAGTGTGTCAGGGACGGGCCTCGCAGCGGGTGTTCAGGCAGTTGGCTCCCATTTCGTCATCTCTAGACATCAGCGTACTGTGTCAGAAGCTTTGGACAGATCTCTCAGTTTCTTTAACTCAGACTGCTTGCTTGCACCCCAGCCCTCATCGGAAAACATTTAAAGAGTAGGTTAGGAGAGAAATACGATTGGTAATGATATTAGAATTTTCCAATAACTTGCGACCCACAGAAAGATAGAATTAATAGCATGGGTTTAAAAAATCTGATTTAGATTGTTGCTTTAAAAAAGGAAAGACGTCTTAGCCACTCCGGCTAAGCGGACTAATAAATGATGGCTGACTCACATGCACTGGGTTGCCAGCAAGTGATTCTAGCATGGAGGCTGCGGGCTCTCGCTGGCCAAAGCGGATTCTTAGGACCACACGTTTCCCCTCTGCCTACATGTCCTAAGATTCTTGGGGGAGAGGAAAATTGCTTCCTATGGGAACTTCATGTTTCATGTTCCATTGTATTTGCTTTCCCATGATTTTTTTTTTTCCTCTCTGAGAGCTGGTTTCATAACTTACCACCAAACATGTCCCTTCCCGTGGTAGGCAGGTATTCCTTCACTGTAACTTTTCTTTTCCTGATCTTAATGATGATAAAGATCTAAGTGAATAATTTATCCTTCTCTCCCTACCCATCCTTAATCTTTACTTTTTTTTTTATGACTAAGAAAACATTGTCACCTTCATCTAACATGCACCCTCCATTAAAAACAAATACCTTATCCCTCCCTTCTTACACAGAGGCTAGGGTTGGGGATTAGAGCAGGGACTCACAAACAACTGGGAACAGAGTTTTTGTTTTGTGTTTTTTTTTGTTTGTTTGTTTGTTTTTTTTAGATTTTTACATAGGGGACATGCACTTACCAGAGAGAGACAGAGAAAGAGAAAGTGAGAGATGACCCCAAGGGAGGGGTGGCCACACTGCAGTCCCTTCTCTATTCTCTTCCTGGGATTTTGAGCATGCATGCACATGTGCTGGCATGATTTTCAAGCCACTAGGTCCAGGACTTGAACCATGGTGAGCTATGTGGAAGTCTAGAACCTTAACCACCGTGCCACCTGCTGCCCCTCTTTTTCTTTTTATTCTCTTCCTTTTTCTTTCTTCCTTCCTTCCTTTCTTTTTCTCTTTCTTCTTTTTCTTTTTTCTTCTTTCTCTCTTTCTTTTCCTTTCTTCCCCCCCACCCTTTTTTTTTTTTTTTAATAAAAGTTTTGTTAGACCTGGTCAAGAAGATTCTTTTAAAGATAAATACCCAAGGGATGCTTTCTGTTAGGGTAATATTTATGAACGTGACATTTAAATATCTCCATTTAATTGGCACATTCCTGTCGCGTGTCCATGCCTTATAATATACAATAGGCTGTCTGAAACAATGGGTGCATTTTGTTTTCCCCAGTAAAGTTGGCATGGTCATTTAAAATACCAAAATTCTGGGTAAAATGTTTTGCAGTATCATGAATTAAGTAACTGTTTTTTTTTTATGTGGGACCCATTGGGCTGCTAAGTCACATCATCAATTAATATGCTTGACCCTGAGAGGTAATATGGCTCAGTGGTTAACTACTCTAGACCTTCATCTACACTTAGTATTTGTCAGACACTTGGCAAGCTACTTAAGCCTTTTCGATCCTTGATTTCTTCATTTATAAATAAGAGTTCCTACCTCATTGTGTCACTTTAATGATGCAATGAACCTATAAATGAAAGGTTTAGAATGGTATCTGCAACTCAGTGAGTGTTCAGCACGTATCAATTATACATATTATTCTCCCCAGGTGCTTCTTGCAATTAAAGTAAATTATTCAGGCAGCAGGACAGTGGTGCAGCGGTAAAACTCAGTGCTCTCCAAGACCTACCCTCTTGGAATGGTTCCAGGTGCAATGTCCAGAGACCTCCCTAAATTCTCCAGGCACATATGTGCCCATGGTTGGTACTGATTAAAGCTAGTGGTGGATTGTGGAGTCAAGACCCTGTTGGGGGTGATGTTTCCCTGTCTCCCTCTCTCTCATTTGCTATCTTTCTTGCTTATGGAAGAAATGAATACAATTTTTAAAACTTTTTAAATTTGTAATTAGTGAATACTGTGGTTAATGAGCCTGTTTAGTGCAAGCACACTTGGAAAGGTTTGTTATGAAGATGAAATGAGCTCATCTCTGTAAGACAGTGGCAAGATGGAGTTTGCTCTTGCACATGGCTTCTAAATTGTTCAGCGATACTGTCTCGGTACCTCGGAATCAGCATTGGCGGGAGTGTTGAATTCCACGGAAATCAGAAAACGCTACGGAGCAGGGCCTTTGGGGAGAGCTGGTTTAATAGCCTCTCACTGAACACGTCCCTTCCCTCACAGTGTTTTAGTCAGATAATTCCTTCTCTGTAATTTTTTTTCTGATCTTAATAGCGATAAATTTCTAAGTGCATAATTCATTTGTCCTTCTCTTCCTACCCACCCCCAGTTCACTTTTTAAATTATGGCTAAGCAAGCATATCAAACAAATATTCTTTAGTATGAGATCTTATTCATTACACAATACTTTATTAAGTTATTAGAAATACAGGCAAATGCAAATATTTTCTCTGGTAATAATGTATTATGGAAAATAACTGCAGTAATATTTATAATCTTATGAATGAATTCTTTGTTTTTATATCTTCCAGAAATACAAGCAGTTTTAAAACTGAGAACTTGATATATACTCAGCCCCACAGCCTTTCAGTCTTGGTGCAGCCTTCCAATGGAGAAGTGGGCAAAGAGCTTCCAGTCCAACCACATCTCATTTTCCTGGATAAGCAGGTAACTTGTCATAGGCAACGATCTTGGCTTAAACTGAGCAGCATATATTCAGCATATGTTTTAGATTTCCTCAGCATTGATAAACATTTACAGAGTGCCCACAGTGGGAAATTTGCTGCACTTAAAGCTTCTCACTATTTTTTTTTAATCACTTTCCTTCTATTTTATAGTCTACCTTCTTTACATTTAAAAAAAAAAAAAAAGTTCACAATTGAACAAAGGGTAAAAATGAACTCTGGACACTTTTGCTCCCCAAACAAATTTTTGAAGTAGATTTTTCCTATCTTCTCTGAAATATAGCCTTCTCAAAGAAGTCTATCTAGGGACCAGCAGATGGCATAATGGTTATGTCACTGAACTCCCACATAATCAACCATGGTTCAAGTCTTGGACCCAGTGGCTTAAAACTCACTCTGGGTGCATGTCTGTACATGCCCAAAATCCAAATAAGAGACTAGAGGAGAAGGGACTGCTGCATGTTCATCCCTCCTGGGGAGTGATTTTTTTTTTTTTTTTTGCTTTCTGTCTCTTTGTCTCTCTATCTCTGTGGAGAGCACACACACCCTACAGTAAAAATCTCTCTCTCTCAAAAAAAGTATATCTACGTCTGAAGAAGACTTTTCCCAAGCTAAGATGGATCTATGACACCACATATGTATTACATATGTTAAAATAACTCATGTTATCTTGAATTATCTCTTACATGTGGTTAAGTAAATCATCAAGAGGCCTCTGTGCTTAATTCCAATTTCAGGCTCCATGTCCTCTGATTCTCTTTTTTCTACATTTACAAAGCTCATGGCGGACTAAAGTAAACTATGATCATTAACCAGCTTTATACCATTACTTTACTACTGCTTCCTTTGACATATTTGCAGAGAGAAGTCAGAGGGGCTCAGGTTCACACCTGAGAAGCTGTCAGCTTTGTTTAGTCTGCCACTCATTCAACTCTCTCCTGCTTTCTTCTTTTAACCTTTTCTTCCTTATTAACCTCCAACACATAATGCCACTGTCCTACTCTATAAACTTAGCTCTCTTTTCTCCTCTGCACACCCATGCACCAACTTTTCCTGAAGTAATCTCCCTTCTCTTTTTTCGATAAGTTAATTTTGATCTGTTTCTAACATGAATAATAAAACATTTATTACCTTCCTTTGTTTATTTCTACTAATGTGTGCTTTATGAATTCTATTCTTTTGTGGATAACTTCACAGCATGTTTTTCCAACTCAAACTCTTCCCCTTCTCCCTCATTTCTAGAACCGAAGAGTAGAGTCCTTGGGACCTCCCTCAGAGCCTTGGGTCATTTCTGCTTCCCTGGAAGGGATATCAGACTCAATATTGAAAGGTAGGTGCCTGTGGCTTTTAGATACCTATTAATACTTTGTCTGGGGGCTGGCAGATGGTGTGGCAGTTAAAGCACTGGAATCCCACATGGCCAATTGTGATTTGAGTCTCAAACCTTGTGGCTTGCTTTCTCACTTTCCCTCTCACCCTCTCTGCCTTTCTCTGGTGAGTGCATGTGTACTATAGCAAATAAAATAATAAAAATAAAATAACAAAATTAAATAATTCTTAAAAATACTTTTTCTGGGACCAGCAGTTGGCATATTGGCTTTGTTGCTGGACTCCCATGTAGTTGACCGCAGTTCGAGTCCTGGAGCTGGTGGCTTAAACTCACGCAGGGCATGTGTGCGTGCGTGTCCAGGATCCCAAGAGGAGAATGGAAGAGAAGGGATTGTGGTGTGACCATCCCCCCGGGGAGTGATTTTTTGTTTTCTGTCTCTCTGGCTCTGTCTTTCTGGCAAGCACACACACCATATAGCAAAAACCTCTCAAAAATAAATAAATAAATAAAGAACACAAAACTTTATCTGTACAGAAAATGTTTGAAAGTATTAAGAATTCATACAAAAGTTCATAATATTCAACTTTTTCAGTGATTTTTAAGGAATCTCCTTTATCCCTAGTCTACAGTGCTGATGTTTGTGAAAAAGATTAGTGAATATTTAAGGCACCACCTTACTCCTCCCTTCCCTTGCATGATAAAGGAGCCCTTTCCTCTTGTCTGTATCCTCAGTATGGTGTAAGAAAAAAGGACATAGAAACTTTGGCTGGACCTCAAATCCCAGTTTTCTACACACTCTCAGTGCCCCTATGCCAAATACTTGTTTGGTACAGTATCATGGAATGACCCAAGGAGCAATTCATCAGGTAATGTGATATCTATGGGGAAACAGAAACCCGTTTGGATGATAGGAGAAATGAATGCAATGATGAATGTAAAATCACCTGACCCAGTGCAGATCCTCAGAGTTTGTTCTTCTCTCTTCACCTTTTACTGCACCCTCTTCCCTTCCTGTCAAAACTCAGTCCTACTGCTAGATTCTTCTATTTGCTTGAAGCTTATGTGTGTGAAAATCAAAATGGGTATTGTTGATATGGCCTAAAGTAGTTTGATTACATATTCTATAGAGAAGTTCAGAAATGCACATTTTAAGGCCTGACATAACATTTTATGGGAAAAATAGTTTCTAAATTTTGGTGTTTTGTTTTTTGGTTTGTTTTGTTTGTGTTGTTTTTTTTTTTGTGTGTGTGTGTGTGTTTTGGAGAGGTTTTTGCGAGCTCGCCAGAAAGGCAGAGAGAGACAGAGAGACAGAAATTGAGAAATCACTCCCTGGGGGGATGACCATGCCGCAATTCCTTCTCCTCAATTCTCTTCTCGGGATCTTGGGCACGCACACACATGCGTCCGGCATAAGTTTAAGCCACTGGGTCTGGGACTCAAACTGCAGTTGACTATAGGGAGTCTAGCAACAAAGCTATTATGCCAACTGCTAGTCCTAATAGTTTCACCTGCTGTGTATCATCTTTATTTTGGAGTTTAAAGGGTACACATTATTTTATTATGAAATAGTTCAGTCATTGAATTTTTATGTTTTCAGATAGTACAAAATGTTTTAAGGAGAAAGAAGGCAAAGGAGGCTAATGATCAAGAGAGATAAAGGGAGGAAGGGAAATCAAAGAGGTGGGCTGGAGCCAGACCACAGAGGGAGGACTTTCTAGGCCATAGTGGGGATTTGGACAGTTCTCTCTGTGAGATGCAAAGCCATTAGAGGGTTTTAAGGCAATCAATGATAAGATCTGACTTACGCGTTTAGAAGACCTGTGCGCTCTGTGGAGGACTACAAAAGTCAACCTACTAAGCCATTTGGGAATTGATTGGAGAAAGCCAGGCAAGAGGTGATAGTGACATCAAAAGTGCATTGATTCAGAGTATCTCTTAGAAGTAGAATCAACAATTTACTGAAAATCAAAAAAAAATGACTTAAGGATGACTTTTATGTTTTAATCTTGATATATTGGGTAGATATTGGTGTTATTTATGGAAACTGTAAGAACTAGAAAGAGCAAAATGCAAGAGTTTTACTGAGGATAACACAAAAAGGTAAGTCTAACCAACCACTAGCGTGTGTGCTCCCTAGCGTGGAGAGAGACAGAGGAAGAGTGAAAGGGAAAGCAAGGATTCGCCCTCCCCCCATGGGGAATGTCCACACTGAAACCCTTCTCTGATTCTCTTCCTGGGATTTTGGGCACACACCCATGTGTCAGGCATGATTTTAAAACCACCAAGTCCAAGATCCAAACCACAACCAGCCATGTGGGAGGCCAGCAGCTTAGCCACCATAGCACCTGCTGACCCACGTCATTAATTATTAACCATCGTTCTCCTAAGAACTTGCTCTCTATTGTTCACAGTCAAAGGTGGCATTCCCCAATACTCAAATCTTTCTAGAGAGCCAGAAACTCCATGCACAGGGGTTCTCTCTATATATGAGGAGCCTTGAAATCATCATGTCAGCCTGAGATTCTTCAAGTAGTTACTGATAGGGTTGTGTACTTCCTGTTCATTTGAATGAGTCCCAGTTGCACAGTTCCAATTGTTCAATGCTGGGGCTTCACTCACAGGTGAAGAGAAAGTCATTTTAGACCAATATTAGGAATAGGTGATTCCATAGAACGTTCTAAAATAATCTGTATTTGAATAAGAAGGCAGATTTTAAATCTAAGAAAAGTAGCTCCATTAAGTCCTTTTAATCTCTCTAACTAGCTTCAATGAGAAAATTAATATAATATCTCAAAGAACTAAAACTAATTAAAAATGATTTTTTTAAGGTAGGTCATGGAAAATATTCTTAGAAAGGAAAGCACCCTCTCTTACCTCATTCTGAGAACTCTTAAAATTCTGTGTATGTGGGGGAGAGGACCAGCAGATGGCAACATGGTTACATCTCTAGATTCCCACATAGTCAACCGCAGTTCAAGTTCCAGACCTGACAGCTTAAAACTCATGCCAGGCACATCTGCATGCATGCCCAAAATCCAGAGAGAAGAATGAAGGAGAAGGGATTGTGGCATGACTATCCCCACTGTGGGAAGATTTCTGGTGTTCTGTCTCTGTCATTCTCTCTCTCTCCAGCAAGCACACATGTTGTATAGCAAAAATCTCTCTAAAAAAAATTGGTACCAGGAAACTAATTAGAAAAAATAGAGCAAATGGTTTTATCTTGTCTGAATTTAGAAATATTGAGTGAAGCCAATGACAATGAGGACACAAGTTTCCATAATCTTTGGGACACAGTTAAAGCAGTCATAAGAGGGAAGTTCATAGTAATTAGTGCACATAAGAGGAGCATGGAAAGAAGGCAAATGGATCACCTAACATCATGCCTCACAGAATTGGAAAAGCAACAGCCAAAAGATCCAAAAAACTCCAGGAGAAAGGAAATAATAAAGATACGAGCAGAAATAAATGAAATAGAAAATAAACAAACTATACAGAAAATAAATGAAAGTAAAAGCTGGTTCTTTGAAAAGATAAACAAAATTGATACACCACTAGCGAGACTTATTAAGAAGAGAGAAAAGAACCAGGTGAATCAGATCTGCAGTGAGGCAGGCAAAACAACAACAGACACAGTAGAAATAAAAAACATTATTAGAGGATACTATGAACATCTGTATGCCAAGAAACAAGATAATTTGGATGAGATGGACAAATTCCTGGACATGTATAATCTACCTAGATTGAGCCAGGAGGATATAGAAAGTCTGAATAGGTCCATAACAAGCCAGGAGATCAAATCGGTTATAAATAACCTCCCAACAAAGAAAAGCCCTGGCCCTAATGGATTCACCTCTGAATACTACAAAACTTTCAAAGAAGAGTTAACCCCCATTCTGATCAAGTTATTTCTAAATATTCAAAAGGGTGAATCTATCCCGAATTCATTCTATGAAGCCTCTATCACCCTTATCCTTAAAACAGA
>NW_006208319.1:1252483-1329823 GCF_000334495.1 Tupaia belangeri chinensis
AAAGTAAATGTTTGTGGAAAAACGTAAAAATAAATAAATTAAAAAATAAAAATAAAAATAAAAAATAATTAAAAAATAATAATAAAAAAGAAATATTGAGTGACTCTGACTGAGTTTGTACCCACTAAGTCTCTGAACTAAGCATTTGTATTGCTGTTTTAGATTAGACATTTTCTAAATATGAGCTTAGTTGTAGTTTGAAAATATATTTTTTCAAAATATCTACATTACAGAGATACATCAGTATTGGTCAAATGAATGAAAGGAGTAACAGTTACTTATTTTTAGTACAATGATTATTATCACCATGTTATTTGCATAAGGGAAGGAGCAGGAATCTTGTCAAGTTTTGTCAAGTTAAGCGCTGGCTATTTATGCACAATTACTGATGTCATCATAATGATGTGCCCTTTGAGATTTGTTACTAACACATGAAATGAGGTTCTACAACAATGAATCACTGGCAACTTTAAATTGCTATGTGGTGTAATTTTTATTATTAGTCAAATGTCTCCATTCTTATACAAATTTGTGGATGTGATAACTATGTTAAAAATCAGATTTCTTATGTACTCCATAATCTAGCTAGCACATTTCTGTATTTCTGTTGATTTTTTGTTGTCTGGAATGTTGTTTTCCAGACTTGGAAATGACTCATATTCAAATCCAAATATCAGCCTTTCTGCAGAATTGCTCATTTCCAAGAATACATTATGATTTAACAATTATTTCTTGCTCTGCCTTATCTATGAATCTAAACTCATTACATATTTCCCCCAAATGAGTGCCAAAATGTGTAAGGATGAGTCAATTATGAGTGCTAACTCTTGCACAGTTAGATTTATTTTTGGTCTAAAACTGTTCCTGTCATATGGACACAATACAATCTATCTGTAAAAAAGAAAGATGTAAAATTGGGACCACTTCCATAGCCTAGTCGTTAAGAAACCCTGATCCCAAATGGCTGGCTGCATGGTTCCAGTCCTGGCCCCGGTGATTTGAAGGATAAACCAAGTATGTGTGTCTGTGTTCTCCAAATCCCAACAGAATAGAGCAGTGGAGGAGAAGGGCTAAGGTGTAGCCATGCCCCTTTTGGAAGTTACGCTCTTCTTCTCTCTCTCATGAGTACACATGCCCTCTGACCATAAAAAAATGAGATAGAAAATTATTATGATAGAATTTCTGAGTTAATAATTCTCATTCAACATAGTTTTAATTTATTTATGTTTTTCTCTTTTTTTTGAGACATTTTTGCTAGAAAGACAGAGAGAGAGAGAGAGAGAGACAGAAAGCAAGAAATCACCTCCTGTGGGGGATGGCCACGTCACAATCCCTTCTCCTCCATTCTCCTCTCGGGATCTTGGGCACGCACGCACACACGCCCAGTGTGAGTTTAAGCCACAGGGTCCAGGATTCAAACCACAGTCGACTACATGGCAGTCCGGTGACATAGCCATTACACTAAATGCTGGTCCCAACATAGTTTTACTTTATTAATCTCGGATTTTTTTTAACCACTTTATTTAGTTTATACATTTTGTTTCCTGCAGCACTACATCTTATCAATTCCAGAAAACAGAACTACCCACCTCTGAAAACTCTCTTGAGGAAGCTAATCAACATCTCATGATTAAACGTTTCATAGCTTGAATACCCTTACTGTTTAAAGCTTGTTTCATCTTGTTTTCTCAATAGAGTTGTAAAGGTGCCCTCTAACTCTTTCAAGTTGCCTTTCAACTATTAATATTTTGGCCTGTAATTTTCTACTCTATCTATGCTTACTTTTTAAGAAAACAAATCTTTCAGCCTGTCAACAAAAATAATTTCCTCCCAAACTTCCAAAGTCTTGTTCCTATCAGTATTCTTTCCACTTTCTCTTTGTATGATTCAAAAAGTTCAGGTAATGCTGCATAATTTGTATGTTCTCATAGACTTCCTGGACTTCCCATACTTCCACTTACACAATCCGTCTTTGGTGAGAGGAACATTGATATTGTTGACTCGTTTCTCTCTTGGCCATGTCTTTACCTGAGCAGTTTAAAGTTCCTGGGTTTAAAATCTCATGCAATGAGGAAAGCTCCAAATATTTTCTGTACTTATTTTCAGAAACAAGCCCCATCATTAAGAAAGTAAGGTGAGCCAGCAGGTAGTATGGTGGTTAAGACAATGGATCCTGCAGAGCTGACTGTGGTTTGAGTCCCAGACCTGGTGGCTTGAAAAACACACTGGGAGGGACCAGCAGTTAACATAATGACTATGTTTCTGGACTCCCATGTAGTTGACCACGGTTTGCGTCCCGGACCTGGTGGCTTAAAACTCACACCAGACGTGTGTGTGGGCGTGCCCAAGATCCCGAGAGGAGAATGGAGGAGAAGGGATTGTGGCGTGGCCATCCCCCCTGGGGGGTGATTTCTCACTTTCTGTCTCTCTCTGTCTGTCTGGCGAGTGCACGTGCCCTATAGCAAAAAAAAAACCAAACAAACAAAAACAAAAAAAACTCTCAACAAACAAACAAAAACAAACACTGGGTGCATGTATGCAGATGCCCAAAATCTAGAGATAATAATGGAGGAGAAGGGTTTGTGGCGTGGTCATCTCCAACAGAGGAGTGATCTCTCTGTCTCTATCACATAAGTATACATGCCCTATAGTACAAGCTTTAAAACTATACAAGGTTGGCCAACATAAAAAGCAAACACACAAAACTGTAAATTGCATCACAAGATAGTTTTGAACTGCCTGCTTTTATTTGCTTGTATTTTAATGTTTATTTATCTGTTTCTTCAATAAATGAAAGAGACAGAGAGAGAGAGAGCGAGCGAAATGTCACCCCTAATGGGGTCTTTATGCTGTAACACACCTCTAGCTTCAGCCAGCTCCAGATCCCATGCCCAGTGTACTTAAGGAGGTCTCTGGATGCAAATCTACAGCCTTCCCTCAAGGGTCAGCTTTGTAGAGCATTATATTTTACTGCTGTGTGATTTACCACAGTACGATGCTCTAGCTGATTTTGTTTGTTTGTTTTTTTTCATAATAAAGAACATGCACTTGAGAGAGACAGTGGGTAAGATGTCCTCAATGTCTTGTCATGCTGTGAGCCCCTTTCCCCAGCCTTTCCCCTTGTCAAAATCTTGGGCATGTGCATGCCCCCTTGTGTATTCAAGCCCACCTGGGGATCCAAGCTGTTTTCAGTCATCTGGCCTTCAGAACTTTAGTTCACTTAGTTACTTTCTGCATCACTAGACTGGTAATGAACTGCTTTGGTGCTGTCATACTGTTGATTCTCAATGCCATTTTGTCACTGCTGGTATTTTAATATGGAGAATGTTTAGACTATAATAGTAATCTAGCTTTTGATCTAAAAGAAATGTAACAATGTCAAAAAATTAATCTTCATCCTTTTTCTTCTCTAATAGTATTTATTGACTAGTGAAACTCACCTCAGTCTTTCACTCTACACATCACCCACAAAATATACCTTACCTCTCCTCCATAAATGACGCATACCTAGGATCTTACTCACTCCAGGCCTTATCCATGTTCCAACCCTTCTTCTACACCACACCTTACTTAGACTCTATTCATTACTTTGTCCCCACTCTTCACACTTATCCCACCCCATCTTTCGTTATTTTTCTTCTAATTATCCCAAGGATTTCATCACCAGCTTAGAATCCTATTGTGGCTATGCAACATGAATGAGGCATGATATTGTTTTCCATTGTATTGTATTGACACCAAGTCATGCTCAGCCAATTGGCTCACCCAGATCAGGATTGTCACCATCACTTTTCAGGTGATCCAATGGGAAAGAACAAGGAATGAGCTGAGGCTCTTTTTTACACATTTTAGTGTGTGTGTCTGACAAAGCAAGAAAGAAATCATGTGCGTTTTTCTGTTTTTAGAATGTCCACATCACCAAAACACCTTATTTAACATGATTGAAAGTTTCTCTTGAAGCTATCATGAAATACTTCTCTTTGACTTCAGAAAGAATGGCAACAAAAGTATTTGGGATGGATTATCCAACTTACTTTAAGTATTTCCTGGAGAAAAACAAAATAACAACAACAAAACCGTATCTATATGTCTAGTTTAATCTTTTAATCTGCAGTGTAATTTCATATTCTTTTTTCTTAGCAAACCATTTTCAGTGGAAACAAAGTTACAACCTATGATGATACAAAGTAGATTTATATATTCAAAACCAATTATTCTAGGGTCCTTCAGATTCTTTGAAATATAATTATAGATCATAGTTGTAAAAATGTTTTTGATAGTTTTAAAGATAACTCACCATTAATGATGGAACATTTGCTACTGTATGTAGCTAGGAGTGAGTAGGATATTTCCAGAGATGATTTTGGCTGCAAAGGTACTTTACAAACCATATGCCCTACAGAGATACATTCAGGTAGCATTCCCAGGTAATCATGTAATCGATTTCAATCTTGCTTCAAGCTCAACACCCCACCTCATCCCACGTCCCCCAGCTAGTACATTGTTTATGCCAGCTTGATCAGGGAGCCTGTCAATGACATTTGTATGTTTTATAATAGCTATTCCAAAGATATGATGAACCCTAGAGTAATGTACTGTACTTGGCAGCAACTGCCTCAGCTTTTGGGCACATATGCTTCAAATCTGAGAATATCATAGATATATATGAGAATCTTTGTAGAGATCTCTAAGGCAAGCTGGTATTTAACGCAAAAGTAAACCCATTTGGAGCTAAAACACTTTCCATTAGGCAGTTTGGCGGCTGTTCTATGAGGCAGACTCACTGTGCTCGACGGACACATTTCGATTAAATGCTGCTTTGTATTCTTCCAAAGATGGGAACAATAAGGACGTTTGTCAAAGGAAAAACTGCAGCAAACGATTTCATGTTGAACATCTGTACTCTGCAGTTCATTGTTTGCAAGAGTTTATTGACCATAATTTTGATGCATATAGGTTTTAAAGAGTACAAACTGCATTTATCTTGGGCGCCTATCATTTATTTGAGTCTTGGCTTATTTATTTCCATTTTTCTGGGCATTTTATTTATTTTGGGACTCTGAAGAGATGAAGGAAATGATGTTTCCCAAAAAGGAAGTTTTAGTTAGCTTTGCAAAATTGATGAGAAAAGACAATGTTTTTGCAAAAATGATTGAGCAATTGAATTGAGAAATGTAACACTAAGCATATTATATCTTTATGATACCTTTCAGCTTTAAAGATCTCAAACCAATTTATAAACTTTAAGACCACTCTCTTAATTCTTTGTCCATCATACAAATCACTGTGACATTTCTGGAGTGAAGTGTAGCAGCTGTTAATTAGCAAAGTAATTTAGAGGTAGTGAAGTCAAAAGGCAATTAATGGCATTGTGAATGTGATCCTGAGTTAAGTTGCCTTCCTCCACTTTAGAAATGGATGGCCTACTGTTATAAGACATAAGCTTTTTTATTTGTATTTTATTCAGGGAAAACAAGGCCCAGGGAATACAAGTTGTGAAATCAGAGTGGCTTTATCAGTCATGATTGGACTGACAAATTGCTGGGGTCCTGATTTATTGGCCTAATGCTGCTCTCACCTAAACTACAGATCCCCTGAAGAGAAGAGAGAAACTGATCACCTAAAACAATAACAAAATTTCTTTCTCGATAGACATTTAATAATAAAATAGTTGATAAATATATAAGTTTAGAATGTAAACTTGAAACCAGGTGGATTTGGACCATAACCCCAGCATCAAAGTCATTTAAATTTTCACAAGCCTATTTCCTAATCTCAAGAACACAAATACTACATATTTAGGAGGCTGTTGTGTCATTTGCATACTATGATATATATAAAGCACAGCGCGTGACATAATAAGCCTTCAGTTAATGTTAGCTTAAGTTATTATTCTATCTTAGATTTTTAGTTCTAAGGTTTGTCTAAGAGGACTCTAATAGTTTAGGCACTTTAATTTTTGATAAGTTTTTCTTTATTGTCCAATTGCCTATCTTCAGGCAAGATGTGAAGACATTGCTCTTGGATAAATAACTAACATCTACATTATGTTTTGTGTTTGTTTCTAGGGAGCACTGAGGCAGAAACTCAAAATGGTTATGTAAGCTTCTCTGATTTGGCAGTCTTAATCTCTGGGTCGAACTGGCGTTTTATTTTTACTGTCACTTCCCCTCCAGGTAATTACAGCACAGTATGCTTTTATTATCTGTTTCTTTGGGGAAAAAAAGAAATTGTTTCTCCCTTAAAATTGGAATAATTCCTATTACCTATCGTGACTAAGAAGTCATAATCATTTAATAATAACTTGGCTGTATTATTAAGGAATGAGAAGAAAAAGCATGTGTCAAAATCAAACATCGAGAGACTCCTGTTAAGCAAGAATCCAAATGTATGTTTTCACCTGAATGTTAAATTTTACTTTGAGTGTTCTATTTGTTTGTTTGTTTGTTTCCTTCTTTCTCTCTTTCTTTCTTTTCCTTTTTTACTTCTATGACATTTGATTAGGCATTATAGACACTTTATATTTATAAAGGAAGAAAGTCATGAGATATTGAGTATTAGGATATTGAGTATTAGGAATCTCATCTTTGGGTCTTGCTATCCTCATCCTCCCACCTCCACTCCTCTACTCCCTCACTCACTCCCCCACCTCCACTAGAAACGGTGACAGTACTCATTAACATCCTGGTACTTTAGAAATACAGATAGAAGGTGTGAGTGAATTGTTTATATGACCAAATTCTTCCTGGAAAAAAAAAACTATGACATTTGATTAGGCATTATAGACACTTTATATTTATAAAGGAAGAAAGTCATGAGATATTGAGTATTAGGATATTGAGTATTAGGAATCTCATCTTTGGGTCTTGCTATCCTCATCCTCCCACCTCCACTCCTCTACTCCCTCACTCACTCCCCCACCTCCACTAGAAACGGTGACAGTACTCATTAACATCCTGGTACTTTAGAAATACAGATAGAAGGTTGAGTGAATTGTTTTATATGACCAAATTCTTCCTGGAAAAAAAAAACACTTTAAAAAATCTTCCCTCTGAATTATTAATTGTATCTCATGACAATATGTAATAAGCACTGGTCAATAAGATATTTATCCCATTAATGACGGAACCAGAATGATGGCAAAACTGGTATAAAGAGCATCTGAAGAGCAGAGATATAAGCATGAATGAAATGATGAAATAAGTTTGCCAAATTGGATACAGGGCAATAAAACGGTAACCTTTGAGGCTGCATGCCTATAGATAATATTCGCATCTTTACTGGACAAAAATCAACTAGAGTTTACTAATTTATAAATTAACAGGTCTAGGTCCTAATTAATTGCAGTCAAACTAAAGTATATGTTAGAAAATTTGGTAAACCTTGAATGGGCCTATTTAAAAATACTGTAGTATGGCATTGATAAGATATTAAATTATTTTTACCCTAATTCCAAGTTTTAATTTTTTTTTCCTTTTCTTTTTCTTTCTTTCTTTTTTTTTTTTTTGAGAGGTTTTCGCTATAGGGCGCATGCACTCGCCAGATAGACAGAGACAGAGAGACAGAAAGTGAGAAATCACCCCCCAGGGGTGATGGCCACGCCGCAATCCCTTCTCCTCCATTCTCCTCTTGGGATCTTGGGCACGCATGCACATGTGCCCGGCATGAGTTTTAAGCCACCGGGTCCGGGACGCGAACCGCGGTTGACTACGTGGGAGTCCAATGATATAGCCATTACGCTAACTGCTGGTCCCTTTTTTTCTTTTCTTTCAAAAACTATTTTCTGAACTCAGGTAATATTATTAAATATTAATTTTGATGTGAAGACCTCCTTTTAATATCTATGAATGTGTCCTAATGTAAGTACAGATTCCTGGAAAACATACTCTGTATCTCTGACTATGGGATTCCCAGAGATTTTATTTCTACTTGAGCTTTTGCATGCATGTTTTAAAGGGCAATACAGGCAGGGCTGGATATTTTGTGACAGTTTTATTTGACTCTTCCAAGGCCTTATCCTATAATTTCCTCAGTGGGTCAGGTCAGTAAGACTAACCAAATACTTCACCAAGATTATTTTGAGGAGTAAGTTATAAAATCAGTGTAAAATGTATTGTTAACAGAGACTTCTCACTAATATTTGGGATTTTGAGCTGGCCTATGTGCTCACATTAGCACATTACTACTTAATTTAAGTTTCAACTTGTAACTCAGGAAGTAAGTGAAGGAATTGTCTTGAAAGTTTTCCCTTAGTGTTATTTCCTAAAATATTCTTCATAATTTTAATAAAGTTTATTTATTTTATTTTGCCAAAGGGCATGTGTGCTCCAGAGAGAGAGAGAGAGAGAGAGAGAGGAAAAGTTCGAAAGCACCCCTCATAGGGGATGGTCACAATATAATCCCTTCTCCCCAATTTCTCTCTCCTTTTGTGATTTTGAGCTCGTATGCACATGCACCCGAAGTGTTTTTTCAGATGCATGGTCCAGGACTTGAACCATGCAGTCAGTCATGTGGATCCAGCTGCTTTAACCACCATGCCACTGGCTGGCCCAGTTCTTCATAATTTTCAAGACAAAAAGTTTATAAGGTGAAGCACTGTCAGAAGTGATTTATGAAAGTTTAAATTAGGAAAGATGGAAGATGAAAAGAAAAGAGCATTAAACAGTCTGCATCTCTGTGACTAGTTATTGGAATCTTGGTAATTAATGGTGGAGAAACTGAGAATAAATCTTTGTTTCCAAATATGTCAATTTCCAGTGCTAGAATGTTTAGAAAAGCAGCCTTTATTCAACATGTAGGCCAATCAATGAAATCCTTATTTTAATTGGCTTCAAAATAATGAGTTTGACAAGCATTGATTTGTTACTGTTTTTTCATTCTTCTGTGAATCAAGCGTGAACTTGCAATTATTTTCATTCTTTTCCCTCTTCTCCCTAAGATCTTAGAGAAACAAATCATTTTTATTTTAGAAATATAATAACTAGAAATTAAATAGATCTGACCAATGTGTGTGAAATACTTCCATGTCTTTCTTACATAGTAACAATTCATTTTGCTTAACACTTCTGAGCTTCCTGAGACAACACCGAGAGTTACAGTTTTCTGTAGTTTATATAACTGACTTCCTGGTACCCTTCCCGCATTCATTGCTATTACCATGGTCTATTACGGTTTTTCTGACCATTTCCTGGAGCCATGGAGTTCTCAGAAGGCCCTCAGGGCCTGCTGGCCTAAGAAAAGATTAAGGAGGGCAAGTATGCCCAGCCCCTACTGTGTGTATTAAAGGTAATACAGGCAGGGCTGGACACTTTATCCCAGATTTATTTGACATTTAAAAGACGTTGTCATTTAATTTCCTCAGTGGCTCACTAAGACTAAGCAAATACTTTACCAAGGTTATTTTAAGGAATACACACTTAATCCAGAGAAGTAAAACTTGTAGTTGCCTTTTCTTTTCCTGGAGTGCTCTTCCTCCAGAAATTCATGTGGCTCACTCATCATTCACACAGTTTTCTTCTCCAGTGTCACCTTGTCACAGAGGCCTTTTCTGGACCACTTCGTCTATAGCATATTTCAAAACCCTCCTCCAGCTCCAGTCATTCTACCTTCTAACCCCATGTGGCACATCTCCTTACCTGGCATTTTTATCTTCATGTAGTTGTGTGCTGGGTTCTCCATTAGAATCTTATCTTCCAAGAGGCAGGAGTTCTGCTTAGTTCAAAAATATATCCTTAGAGTGTAGAAAAGTCTGGCACATCGTAAGTGCAAATAAATATTTGTTTAGGAGTAAATAAGTACACTGAGATTATTTTTAAGACTATGTTTCTTGGAAACGTTCTGCTGCTAAAAATATTTGAAAACCAGCAACCTCCACACGTGGACTTAGCTTCCCTGGTGATTCATGTCACTTCTCAGCTCAGGATCTTCCCTTCTATGGCACCTCATTGCCTTCAGCATGTCAGGGGTCTGTTGCCTGACTTTTAATGTCTACCAAAATCTATTCCAAATGCTCTCCCACATTCATTTCCTAAATATCAATTGTCTGTTTCTCTTTTCTGGCTTTATTTATGTATTTACTCAGCATTCAAAGCTTCACTCATATACTCCCTTCTCTGGGATGCTTTTTTAGATCATATCAATGAAAAATAACCTAACACAATTGATTTGCATTATTCTGGTGGCATGTGTCACATTCTGATTTTCTTAGGAACATTTGTTAAGTGTATTTTATTTCATTTACTGCCTTATAAATGTCTTTTTAAACCATCATGGGTATTTATTCATTTTACAGAGTAAATAATCACTGAGCAATCATTCAAAAATGGATAAAAGAGTGAATAATTTGGGTTTTAATTCTGTGAGTCCCCAGTGAAATCCATTCTCCCATCTCTGAGCCAGATTGAGTTTATTCAGATGTTCATGAAAAGCAGCTAATTGATAACAAGCCAAATAAGGTTCAAGTAGGAAATTATACAAAGGAAAACCATTCCTTGCTAATACTGTTATGATGGCTTAGGGGTCAGGTCAGCCAGTAGTCAGGAGACAGAAGATCTGACTGTGACTTCCAACAGCATTGTCAGGGTCTGCACAAGGAAAGCACACTGAAGACATACATGGCATTTCTTTGGGTTGAGAAAATAAGTACTGTTTTTGCCTGAGCTATTCAGATGAGCACGAGGTCTGAGTCAAGAGGAAGAGGGAGAGTTCTCACGAGGTATGTACCCACGAAGTCTCTCTTGTCTTCCATATTTATTAGGACAAAGGAAGAAGGAAAGTTATTTTTTAGAGAAAGTTGTTTTACAGAGAATCAGAAAAATAAAGGAGTTTCCCGAACAGATTGGTATCAGTATCGGTCCGCGGGGGGTTATGACTGAATGACAAGAAGGCTGGACAGAACACCTCGGAATATGGAAAATACATTTATCAGATCACACACCTGTCTAATGGCCTCCTGTTGTTTGCAAGGAAGAAGGCCACATTTTTGAGTATGCATTCACTCATCCACTCAGAGTTCATAGATACATGGTGTTCTAGAAGGATGGTTTTTCTGTTGTTCTCTAACAGAAAGGAGAAGCTTAAGATTTGTTTGTTGTGAATGAATTACTTTAAAAATGCTGACTGAGGGTAAGCAGATGGCATGGAAGTTAAGGCACTAGTCCCACATAGCCAACTCTGTGGTTCAAATCCTGGACCTGGTAGCCTAAAAATCAGACTGGATGGATGTGGGTATGCATGAATGCCCAAAATCCCGAAAAGAAAATGGAGCAGAAGAGATTCCAGCATGGCTATTCCCCCTGGTGGGTGATTTCTCACTTTCTCTCCCCATCTTTTTCTCTCTCTGGTGTGTGCATGCACCCTATAATAAAAACAAAACAGCAATGCTGACTCTGACTAAATCATGCTTATAACCACAGTTTTTGTTTTCCCTTTTTCTATTTAATTTTTTGTTTTGAAGCATAATTGACACATAATGAACTACACATATTTACAGCTATTGTTTGATAATTTTTAATAAAATTTTGAGTTTTTTTTTTTTTTTTTAATATTATAGGGCATGCACACTCACCAGAGAGAAACAGAGAAACATAAAGCAAGAAATCACCCATGGAGGGGATGTCCACGCCCCAATCTCTTTTCCTCCATACTCCCTTGGGATTCTGAGCCTGCATGCACACATGCCTGACTTGAGTTTCAAACCAACCTGTCTGGAACTCAAAGTGTGGTCGAACACATGGGAGTCCAGAGCCTTAACTACTATGCCACTTGCTGGCCCCAATTTTTTGTTAAAATTTCTACTCCCATGAAATCATCCCCCACAATTAAGTTAACAAATACTTGAGAGTAATTCAGCTTGTGGGAAAATGAAATTAAAGGATGATTTTATTTTGGTGCAAAAGATCTTGAAATTTATGCACAATTTTAGTCATAGTATGTATTTTCCATGAAATTTCAAATAGTTCTTGCATTTATTACTACTGAAATTAGTAAGGTTTTAAAATTTTTATTTTAAATTAATATAGAGTAAAATTGACCTTTTTGATAGGTAGTTTTATTAATTCAAATATTAATACATGTATAGATTCTGTAAACCCTACAACAAACAGGATATAGATCACTTTCTTAAATTCCCCAAATTCCCTCATTCTATTTCTCCATCTACGTATCCTCCTTTCTCCTCACTGTTAACCCCTGGAAACCATTGATATGTTCTTCGGCTTTAGTTTTTCTGTTCTAGAGTGTCATATAAGTGGAGTCCTACTTTGTGTACCCATTAGAGACAAGTCTTTCTCACTCACCTTAATGCCTTTATTGTTTGTCCAAATTAGATAGTTTATTTTTCATGTTATCTTTTCCTTTCCTCCCTCTCCTATTTTTCCCTCCTTTTCCTTCTCTTACTTTGGATAAGTAGTAGCCCACTGTGTGGATAATCTATAGTTTATCTATTGCCCTGTTGAAATACCTCTGGGTTATTCCTGGTTTTCGTCATTAAGAATACAGCTGCTATAAACATTTGTGTGCAGTTTTTATGTATATAGGTAAGTTTCTTTTTTTCAGATTCTTTTATGCCTTATTTCATGGGTTGAGAACCAAATTTTGTAATCTACAAAAAGGCGAGTGGATTCAGATAAATTCTAAGAGAGATGCACTCTTTCAATAGGAAGATCCCATTTTGCCCCATCATCCAAGTCCAAAGTGATTCTGTCATTTTCTACTCCCAGTTTTCTAGACATGAGCTTACCATCCTTTATTTGAAATGCTTGGGACCATGTTTTGGGTTTTCAATTTTTTTAGACTTTGGAATATTTGCATATACAGTGAGATCTCTTGGGAATGGGATCCAAGTCTGACAGAATTTTTATTTATCTTTCATATACAACTTATTTGCAAATACTAAACTCTGCAATGTTTTTGTATTATATATTTTGTTTTTATTTGTATTTTTTCACAAATAAGACTTTTTATTTGTTAATATTAAAACTCTAAAGAGATTCTTGGACTGGGAAGTTCATATCTGTCTGACTTTAGTGCCTGTCTCCTACCCAGTAGCTTTCCCAGAACTACTACCTTTATCATGAAGCTCCATGAGTTTTCCCAATTCAGACTTGGATTTCTTCAGCATTTTTACTTTGTTAATGAAGATATCATGGAGAGTATAGATACAATGGCAAGCCTTTTCTATATTTTTTCCTTTGCAGTCTGGGATCAGTTCATTGATCATTTCTTTCAAGTCATTTGTCTGTAGCTTTTGGACATGGCTTGCAGCATTTTGACTGTGATTCATCATGTGAGAATAGGTGTGGAATTTTCCACTAATGGTATAATGTCGACATTACACAGTTCTAGGTTTTGAATTTTCCGATTAGAGATGATTAACCTCTAATAAAATGATCTTGCATGTTAGAAAGTCTCTTACCACTATAGTACGTTCCCTTTTGTCCCATGTTTTGATATTTTACATGACATATTTTAAGTAGAGATATATGTCAGAGTAAGTCATTTCATACATTCAGGAGCCAAGAACATTTTTATTCTTATTAGAGGCTCATAGGAGTGAATAAGGAGGGGCCAACAGGTGGCGTGGTGGTTGGTGTGCCAGACTCATATGGCTAACTGTAGTTTGAGTCCCAGACCTGGCAGCTTTCTTTCTCTCTCTGTCTCTCCTTTTCTCTAGTGAGCACACATGCCCTATGGTAGATTAAAAAATAATAAATAAATAAATAAAAATTATTCTTTAAAAAAAAGTGAATGAAGCTATCATTTTGCATTGGTGGGGGAGACAGGTCTGAGAATAAAATGAATTGGGACA
The DNA here is from genome assembly GCF_000334495.1 of Tupaia belangeri chinensis. NCBI lineage: Eukaryota > Metazoa > Chordata > Mammalia > Scandentia > Tupaiidae > Tupaia > Tupaia belangeri. The sequence goes on from NW_006208319.1 coordinate 1,266,291, forward strand.
GTTCCCTCTCAATAACTGAGAGAATTGGCAAATACTTACATGTGCTATTGTTGGAACCTTTAGTTCTTCAGAAATATAAATCTTGGAATTATTATTGAATCATTTATTTAATCATTTAATTAGATAAATACTTATTGAGCAGTTACTATATGCCAACATTGTTTTAACATATTTTCACAATATTTTATTATATTAACCTTTAATTCATACATTTTGGAATTTTTATTTTTATTTTTGTGATACCAGGAGCCAATTTTACAGCTCGATCCAGGCCATTTGCTATCTTGCCTGTGACTAAGGAGAAGTCAACTATCATTCTTGCTGCCTCCCTGTGTTCTGGTGTCTCATGGCTAGCTCTGAGCTGTCTAGTGTGCTGTTGGTTTAAGAAACACAAAAGCAGAAGTAAGTGTATTTTGTTTTTAATGAAAATGTATGGAAAACGTATTCTTTCCCCAAATAAAAGTACCCTCATGTATAATAAGTTAATAATTATTTTTCTTTCCCAAAAGACAAATTTTTATGAACTTCTGCAACATATAAAACTACATGGAGTCAAATTGTTAATTAATACAGTATAGACAAGATTGCCTAATCTTAAATAATAATATTGACACAAAAGTTCAGATTTGTTGAATAATCACTATGGACCAGGTTCTAAGTGCTTTAGATAAATTAATTTATTATACTCTCCCAGCAGTCCAATAAGGTAGGTACTAAATGTTACGTCAACATTATGGAGGTGTAGAACAGGCATAGGAATGACAAATAACCTGCTCAAGATCATCCAAGCCCAAACAAGCCAGGCGGTTTGGCTCCAGATTCCACTCTCTGAAACACTATCCCCCTTTGCAGGGTGACCCTTCCAAAGGTAAATTAAAGAATCAGGGGGAGGAGACAGCAGGTGGCCTAGGGGCTAAGGCACTGGACTCCAACATGACCAACTGCAGTTCTAGTCCCAGACCTGGCAGCTTGAGAATCACACTGGACACATGTGTGCGCATGCCCAGAATCATGAGAGGAGAATGGAGAAGGGATTGCAGTGTGACTATTTCCCCTAGGGGGTGATTTCTCGCTTTCCTTCTCTCTGGTGAGTGTAAGTAGCCTATGGCATAAACCTAAGAAGAAAGGGAATATTTGATATATTTTTTCTCTGTAAGGAAACAAATTAAGTATGTTCTAGAACATTTTCTCAGAAGCTTAATCACTTTGAATATATTTCCTCATTTTTTCCTTGCCCGCATTGCCACTTTGGTTTTGTTTCTTTTTTTTTTTTTTTTGACTGGAGACAAGGAGTCACTGAAGAAAATTATTCTATAAGAATCTTCTATTTTTGTCCTCTTTTTTTAGAGTGAAGAAGGGTTGCAGACAGGGCAGTGGAAATTCCCTATTCCACTCACATTCCATGCCCCAGACCTCTAAATGAATAGAATAAAACTTATGATACTAGGAAGTACCACAAGACCAAAGTTAAAAACAAGGGTGAATAAAAGAGAACAAAAAAGAAGATAAAAAGTAAAAAAAAGAAAAAGTTGATAAAATTATTATAATACATTTTTAATCAAATTAATCCTGTACTGGGGACCAGCAGGTGGTGTGGTGGTTAAGGTGCTGGACACTCCCACATGACTGACCAGGGTTCAAGTCCTGAATCTGGTGGCTTGCTTTCTCACTTCCTCTCTTTCTCATTCTCACCCTCTGTCTCTCTCTGGTCAAATTAAGAAATAAATAAATAAATATTTTTAAAAAATTAATCCTGTACTTATTCATCAAAGACATTCTTAAGTAAAAGAGGTCTTATTTTCCCCTTGATATTTTGTTTTGTTTTGTTTTACAGTGATTTCTTTTCAGGATATATCTTGCCCTGGTCACTTCTATACAAAAATATCTACTGCCTCTTCTTTTTATGCCACAGTGTGGCATTATTTCACATTATATTACAAATTTATTTGGGTATTCTCTGTCATACAAAAGAATAAAACCTCTAGAGGGAAGGGGCCAACTCTTTGTTACTCATAGTAGTCTTTCCAATGCCTAAAATAGTACCTGGCATGAAGAATGAGGAAAACATTTAAGAAATGTTAGATACCATTAAGTACCCAAACATCTGGATAACTGGTATCACATAAGATGAAGGAACTAATAAGGACATTGATAATCTATTCCATGCCATGAAATCCTGGAAGAAAACTTTCCAAATCTTGAGAGGCATTCAAAAATCCAGACCCAAGAATTAAAAAGAATCCACATAGAATCAACCCAAGAAGATCTTCTCCAAGGCACATCATAGACAGATTGGCCAAAATCACAGACAAAAGACAAGATGCTAAAATTGAAAAGACAGAAATGTCAAGTTACTTACAAAGGTTATCCCATAAGGTTAATATCAGACTTCTTGTTGGAAGCAATGCAGGCAAGGGAAAAATGAGGAAATATATTCAAAGTGCTAAATGAAAAACAATTTCAACCAAGATTACTATACCCAGCAAGATTATTTTTCATATGGGAAGAAAAGATAAAAAAAAATTCTCAGATAAACAAAACCTGAAAGAATTTACCAACTCCAGGCCAGTTCTTCAAGAATTTCTGAAGATAATGCTATACCGGGGAACCTAAAGTCAGACAGAAACAAAACAAAACAAAACAAACAAACAAACAAACAAAAAACAATGCAAGAAAATGGGTAACTCAATGACAGGAACAAGTCTGGAAAAATTGATAATAACATTGACTGTTAATGGCTTAAATTTTCCAATCAAGAAACATGGACTGGCTGAATGGATAAAGAAACCCAGAAACCCTCTATCCATTGCCTACAAGAAACACATCTTGGGACCAGCAGTTACTATAATGGCTATGTCTCTGAACTCCCAAGTAGTCGACTACGGTTCGCGTCCTGGACCTGGTAGCTTAAACTCATGCCGGATGCGTGTGCGTGTGTGCCCAAGATCCTGAGAGGAGACTGGAGGAGAAGAAATTACTGTGTGGTCATCTCCCTAGGGGATGATTTGTCACTTTTTCTCTCTCTCTCTCTGGCGAGTGCATGCACAGTATCTCAAAACTCAAAAACAAACAACAAAAAAAAAAGAAAAGAAGAAAAAAAAAAGAAACACATCTCATGCATAAAGACATACATAGACTAAAAGTGAAGGGCCGGAAAAAGGTATTCCATGCAAACAGAAGTCAAAAAGTCATGATACTAATTTCAGACAACATTGGCATTAAGACAAAACCTGTAAGAAGGTACAAATAAGGGCATGTCCTGATGGCTTCACTTCCGAATTCTACAAAACTTTTAATAAAGAGCTAACTCTCATTCTACTCAAACTATTTCTAAATACTCAAAAGGAAAGAATCCTTCCAAATTCATTTTGTGATGCCTCCATCATTATCATCTCCAAAACAGATAAAGACATGACAACAAAAGTAAAACTACAGACCAATATCTCTGATGAATATAGATAAATACTCTAAACAAGATACTTGCAAATTATATCCAACAACATATTGAAAAGATTATTCATCATCACCATGTAGGCTTTATTCCGAAGATGCAAAGGTAGCTCAATACACACAAAGCTTGAATCAGAGAGGGGAACTCTTGTACACTGTGAGTGGGAATATAAATTAGAACAGTCATTATGGCAAACAGTGTAGCTGGTCCCCAAAAAAACTGAAAGCAGAACTGTCCATATAATTTAGCAGTCCTACTACCAGGAAGTCTTACTATTCAAAAGAAAGGAAATTGATATATCGTGGAAATATCTTCACTGTTTACTGCAGCATTGTTCTCAATAGCAATTATATGGAATTAACCTAGGGATCCATTAGCAGATGATAATGACAACACTCCCCCCTCACACACACACACAAAATGGAATAGTTTTCAGCCATTAAAAAGAATGAAACTGTCATTTGTAGCATCATGGACTAGCCTGGAAGACATGATGTTAAGTGAAATAACTGGTGCATGAAAAATGAAAAATCACATGTTCTTACTTATATGAGGAAACTAAAAATGTGGCCTTGTAGTAGAGAAAATAGTTTACTAAAGGCTGAGAATGGTAGTGAGAATAGAGATGACAATTGACAGTTACAAAATTAGAGTTAGGTAAGAGGGGCTAAGTTCTATATATATTCTATATATCATATAGTGGGGTAACTATAGTTTAAAATAATTTCTTATATGTCTCAGAATATCTCAATAAGAAGATTTTGAATGTTCAACACAAAGTAATGAAAAATATTTGAAATGATGAAATGATGAATATACTAATTATGCTAATTTGGTCACTATACATTGTATTCATATGATGAGAAATAACACTATTATCTATAAAGATATACAGTTATTATACTTTGATAAAAAATAAATCAAATGCATAATAAGAATGGAAATCAATAAAAATTTATTATACCAGGTAATGAATAAAAGAATAGTTGATATTTTACACTTTTTAAAAAATTAAAGGTATATTTTATGTTATTCTCAGTTCAAACTAGTCCCATTTAAAGTATTCAGTAGCCACATACAATATTGAAAAGATTATTCATCATCACCATGTAGGCTTTATTCCGAAGATGCAAAGGTAGCTCAACACACACAAAGCTTGAATCAGAGAGGGGAACTCTTGTACACTGTGAGTGGGAATATAAATTAGAACAGTCATTATGGCAAACAGTGTAGCTGGTCCCCAAAAAAACTGAAAGCAGAACTGTCCATATAATTTAGCAGTCCTACTACCAGGAAGTCTTACTATTCAAAAGAAAGGAAATTGATATATCGTGGAAATATCTTCACTGTTTACTGCAGCATTGTTCTCAATAGCAATTATATGGAATTAACCTAGGGATCCATTAGCAGATGATAATGACAACACTCCCCCCTCACACACACACACAAAATGGAATAGTTTTCAGCCATTAAAAAGAATGAAACTGTCATTTGTAGCATCATGGACTAGCCTGGAAGACATGATGTTAAGTGAAATAACTGGTGCATGAAAAATGAAAAATCACATGTTCTTACTTATATGAGGAAACTAAAAATGTGGCCTTGTAGTAGAGAAAATAGTTTACTAAAGGCTGAGAATGGTAGTGAGAATAGAGATGACAATTGACAGTTACAAAATTAGAGTTAGGTAAGAGGGGCTAAGTTCTATATATATTCTATATATCATATAGTGGGGTAACTATAGTTTAAAATAATTTCTTATATGTCTCAGAATATCTCAATAAGAAGATTTTGAATGTTCAACACAAAGTAATGAAAAATATTTGAAATGATGAAATGATGAATATACTAATTATGCTAATTTGGTCACTATACATTGTATTCATATGATGAGAAATAACACTATTATCTATGAAGATATACAGTTATTATACTTTGATAAAAAATAAATCAAATGCATAATAAGAATGGAAATCAATAAAAATTTATTATACCAGGTAATGAATAAAAGAATAGTTGATATTTTACACTTTTTAAAAAATTAAAGGTATATTTTATGTTATTCTCAGTTCAAACTAGTCCCATTTAAAGTATTCAGTAGCCACATACAGCTACTACTGTAGTGGACAGTGCCATTTTATACTATAAAAGTGGTGATTGGTATAAGGTATTTTATATCATTAAAAAAATTGTCAACGGGCATGTGCACTCAACAGAGAAAGAGAGACAGGTAGAGAAAAAGTGAGAAAGGATCCTCACCATGAAGGATGGTCATGCCACAATCCCTTCGCCTCCATTTCTACTTCCTTTTGGGATTTTGAGCACACGTGGACACGCACCTGGCATATTTTTCAATTCACTGTGTCTGGGACTTGAACTGCATAGTCAGCCATGTGGGAGCCAGCTGCCTTAACTACAATGCCACCAAATGGACCTATGTCATTATACCTTACGTTTTCAATATATTATTTGCTTCCTATTGCTTGTATGAGCTATCTTCCCAAAGTCCATGGAAAAATGTTTATTATAAAAAACTGTGATAGATATCAGTTTTTTCCTTGCATCAAATTAAACTCCACAAATGATCTGAAGTCCCCTCCTATGTCACGATCATGAGGTGGGGTGGGTGGTATAGAAGGGAAACACCGTCATACTTAGAGTTAATTATAAATCAAATATTTTTTTCTGGAAAAAACCCTCTTTTTCCCTTTTAATTAATTCAGAAATGAAGCCTGAAGAGATTTCTGAATCCCAGACTAATGATCAAAAGAATCATATCCATGCCTCATCCAAACGCCGAGTATCACAAAAGACTGAAAAAGATGATACCATGATGGGAGAAGGTAAGCGTGGATGAGGGACTGATTCCTGCAGGAGAGATCCATTGAGGAAGAACTGTAGAATTCCTCTCCCTCTGGTTGTAAATTTCTGAAGAAATTTAGTTCACAGCCTCTTCGTTAGTTTTTTTTTTTTCTACTTTTTGTGAAGAAAATTTTACCCTAGTGCAAGAATACACCAGTTCAGCTTATTCACTCATCTATTAACCAGTTATGTGATTTGACATTTATTTTTTTTCTAAATAGAAGAGTATTGGTTTAACATTTGAGTTCATTACATAGAGAAAGAGGAATCTCTCCCTTAGCTATTGCAATACTGCCAATTTGGCAACATTGAACTTGGAAAAGAAGTGTAGTTGCCAAATACTAACTACACAAATTACATTGAGTACGTAGTCTTTAAAAAATAAGAAAATAAGTCAGTTTTGTTAAGCTCTGCATTGTTGTTTAGTTGTACTGTAGGCAAAATGTATTATTTGCCTGCATTGTGCATAATTCCAGATGATTTTACTTGTACTGTTAAATTGCCTTTAGAATGATGCCAAACAGAGAAAAGATAAGCATTTGCCTCAGACCAATGCTTTGCCCTAGTCCGACTAAAAAATGCAAAAAATAGGAAAACAGTGAGTGGGCAGAACACAAGGGGGCTTTGCCAAATGTAAATATGATATATAAAAAATATCTGTATAATGTCCATGGGTCTGAATCATATTGAAACATATACTCTAAATAAAAGAATATTTCTATTTGTTCTGAATCAATTATTGCATTTTGTAGTTGAAAAGGAATACCATTCTTCATAGTCCTTAGTACATATTTAACCAAAAAACAACAGTCCAATGCTACTTCATTTCTATGTAGTTGAATGAGCTCTGGTGTGTGTGTGTGTGTGTGTGTGTGTGTGTGTGTGTGTGTGTGTGGGTATGAGCCCATGTGTATGTATGTGCATATGTCAGGTTATTTGCTTGTTTTTATTTTTTCCCTTGAGTGAAATGAAAGTTTTTAAACATTTTTTTCCACAAGTAAATTGGTAACCATGCACACTCCAGGACATGTACCTGTACCTAAAGGCAGTAGGGACATGAGGCAAGGTGGAGTGTTGGTGTGAAAACAATAGAGACAAAGAGAATGGGACAGGAATTCTTTTTAGATTTCCTCTAAGGCTGTTTTAATTTTAGTTTCTAGAACCCTCTTGCCCATATTATTCCAGGAAAACTCAGGACAGGTGTTTGAAAACTGCAATCTGAATCTAATTCTTCATATTCAGCTACATTCTTCAGTGAACAACAGGAGTGATGTTGTTCTCCCTTAATCTAATATGGCCATCTACATGAATCTCAGTTGCCTACTTAAATTAACTACATTAAGCAGTCTACAATGCCTGGGTGTTTTATTAAGGAACATTTTTTATGTGGTGGCTTATTAATAAATGATCAGACATGAGACCAGGGACAGGCTCCTGTGGAAGAGTTCAGATTGAAGAGATGGGAGCATCAAAGAAGCCGTTCTGTTAGGACATCCAACTTAAAAATAGAAAGACAAGTTATCTGAATCCCCCCCTGGGGATCAGAGTGAATTTGTTTCCTTATCTTCTAAGCTTTGTCCAAATCGTAAGAGCATAATTTCCAAGGCAAGTAATGAAGCATCTCCTGCTTTTCTTTGGAAATTATTACCAGCTACAAAACACCCAATTATTGCTAGCTTTAAATACATTTTGTTTTATTCCGTCATTTTCATGCTACTTTAGTTTCCCTTTTTCCTCTGTGTTTTTAAACTTTTGACATTTACTGATAAAGTGATCAGCTGTCTCTCTCATCAGCACTTTGCTTTCACTAAGCACTTCAATGGCACTTAAGACTAGTTAGCTAATGGAACTAAGAAGCATTTCTACTAGATTCAAATGGGAAATTCACCATGTGGCAGCTTTTTTTTTTTAAAAAAAAATCATATGGATGCATAAAGATGTTACAGAGTTGTGATGGGAAAAGAAAGGAGTAAATCGTATATCCTCCATATTGTACAGTTGCTATATCATCTTTCAAAATTCATATCTGCTCATTCACTCTGCTATGAATCCCCATTGTGAGTTGGAAACACAGAGAATGTGACAGTTACAAACATGGAACCCAGGAATCAGATGGACTGGGTTTTAATCTGACTCTACTGTTTATTCAGAAGCCCTGAACAAGACAAATAACCCATCTGTGCCTTTCATTTTTGCCCATCAGTAAAATGGCCATAATAATATTATCCACACTTACAGGTAGTATACAAAGTGTATTAATATCAGTAAAAAACGCAAAAACATTCCTAGCATATAGTGTGTCCTATATATGTATAATTTAGTATTGGGCTTTTTTATTATTATTTAAAACTCAAAGCCCTCTAAGATGTGACTCTATCCTATCCTCCATTTTTTTTTTTTTAAGAAAGTTTTTGCTATAGGGCACATGCGCTCGCCAGAAAGACCAAGAGAGACAGAAAGCGAGAAATCACCCCCAGGGGAGATGGCCACACTGCAATATCTTCTCCTCCATTCTCCTCTCGGGATCTTGGGCATGCATGCACATGCGCCCAGCGTGAGTTTAAGCCACCAGGTTCTGGGCTTGAACCATGGTCAACTACATGGGAGTACAACAACATAGCCATTACGCCAACTGCTGGGGCCCTGTCCTATCCTTCTAATCTTATTTTTGTTTCACTCTCCTGTTCCTGCTCACACTCACCAGCCTCCTCATTCAGGACTTGCCTAAAATCTTCTTGCTTGTTTGTTCTCACAGTCTCTTTCATTTGGATTCATTATCTTCACCTGATGAACCTCCACCGGGTTTAGCACTAGCTGAAATGAAATTTTCTTCGTAAGACTTTCTTCAGTTCCTTCTTCCTCAATGAAATTGAGTATTTTTTTCTTGGGTTCAAGGAATACTGAATGTGTGCCTCTATGGTAGTACCTATAGTCTTTGGAAATCATTATATACAATGCCTTTCTGTTTCCACAGGCCGTGGTTCTGAACCAGAACAGTTTTGCTCCCTAGGTAGGGCCATTGATTTATCTTGGTTTATTCAATACAATCTCAGTTTTAAAATGGAAAGTCTTGCATCCCAGAAATTCTTTCAGTGTCATACAAATCAGGACAGTTGGTTACCCCCTCTAGAAGACTTTTACAATTATCTGGAGTCATTTTTGATTCCTCAGCTTAGAAGAGAGGGAGTACTTCTGGCATCTCTATTTAGAGATCAAGGATGTTGTGAACATCTTACAATGTATAAGACCACTGCACAACAAAAATTATCTGGCTCAAAATATCAGTAATGCCAAGGATAAGTTACCAGGCAGAAACTATTAATCATCTTTTTAATATTCAGGGGAGAGTTTGCTGGAATGACTTAATGAATACAATTAGATTTTTATCCCCCAATAAATATTAAGTACTTACTTATCTCCTGATACTTATTTGGTACATTATAAGGTCCTTTCTGTATAGTTACAAGTTGATGTCTGATGCCCTGTCTTTTCTGAATTTCCAGTATGGTTGGGATATGAGAATAATATTTAGGGGGAAAATTCCAAGCATTAGCAATGAAGTGTAAAGCAATTTAAATTAAGAATTTAAATATGGGAGAGAATGCTAAAGGAGATAAAAATATGTTATCCTTAGTTACATGTTTAGCCCCTCTAGCTCTTAAATCATATCACACTGTTTCAAATCCTATTTGCTAAGGGCTTGGTTGTCCAGTCTATACAAATTCAGGTTCACAGAAATGCCAAGGAAGAAGTCCTGCTCTGCTCTGTCAAAGCTCAGTTTGCATCACTCCTCAGCTATTCCCTTGTTGCTCTCGATTGGTTAAAATACACCCTCCCAAAAAAAAAATCTCTTAGGCTACACACCTCCGAGTTATTGTTTTAAATTTCTTTCATTATAGAGAGAGAGAAAAGCATTCTTAACAGGATCTCACACCACTATCCAGCCTCCAGCCTCTTCAGCTAACCATAGTCATAGGTGCATCCACAGGGCATGTGCAGGTCAACCAGGGAACTGAATCCACAATTTTCTATGTGGATCCAGCACTGTTACTGTTATACCACTTAGCCAGCCCATCTTCAGCGTTATCGTTAACTCATAGCTCTCCTTTACCACCCTGCTCTCTTGCTTCCAAATTTTATCAATTTTACTGCTTCAATGTCTATAGTTTTCCTCTCCCCATCTCTGCTTCATTGCACAGATCCATCTTCAGTTCAATCTCATTGAATATATTCCTTACAGGTGTCTGCTCTTCCACCCCCTATCCCTTTCCACCCTCCCAGGGCAGTATTCCCCATATGCAAGATAGTCCTACCTATTTAAAAATATCCTTCTCTTTTGTACACATAAATCTAAAGTCTCCTATTCCTTCTAGTCCCAAATCAATACTATTTTACTTTTTCAAATTCCTTTATCTTTAAAAAGTAGTTCCACCTAACTTTTTTTTGTTTATGCAACTGTTCTTTCAGTTTTTAATTAATTTTTTAAATTTTTTTATTCCAATTTCTTTTATATATTCAATCACAAGTTATTTAGCTTGCAAAGTTAATATTCCAACATGTGTACATTTCTTACCAGTCCAGTTAATACTATAAAGTTATCTTCAATAGATAACCCATTTCCTTGTACCATAAATTACTTCTCTCTCTATTTTTCTCCCTAATGTCCTTTCTCAGCATCTACTCTTTCACCCACTCTTTTCCCACACTGTATCTGGTATTCACAATCATTTACTATGTTTCTGTATCTTTTAGTCATTCAGTTTCGGCCATAGAGTGCAGACACTCTATGGTATATATTAAGTGGAGACATACAATGTCTTCCCTTAATAGCCAGGCTTGCTTCATTCAGCAGTAAATCTTTCATATTCACCCACTTTTTGTCAAAATCCAGGGTCTTTTTTTTTTTTTTTTGACTGAGTATTATTGCATAGAGTATATGTGCCACACTTTTTCAATCCATTCTTTTGTTCGTTGCCATTTGGGTTGGTTCCAATCAGCAATTGTGATTAATGCCACAATAAATATTGATGTGCAAGCACTTTTTCAATTATAAATTCTTCTATCTTCTGGGTAGATCCCAAGGAGTGGGACTGCTGGATCATATGGTAGCTTTATTTGTAGATCTTTGAGGAATCTCCAAATTGTTCTGCACAGTGGCTGAACCAATTTACATTCCCCCCAGTAGTGTAGGAGAGTTCCTCTTTCACCACACCCCTGCCAGCACTTATTTTATTTATTTATTCTTTAAATCTTAGTCATTATAACTGGGGTTTGATCTGCATCTCCCTTACAATGAAGAATGTTAAGCATTTTTTTAATATGCATTTTGGCTATTCTTTTGGCTATTAGTATGTCTTTTTTAGAGAGGTGTTTTTTTTTTTTAAACTTATTCCATCTTTTTTTTTTTTTTAAGAGGTTTTTGCTATAGGGCACAAGTGCTCGCCAGAAAGACAGAGACAGACAGAGAGACAGAAAGGAAGAAATCACCCCCCAGGGGGGATGGCCACACCGCAATCCCTTCTGCTCCTTTCTCCTCTCAGGATCTTGGGTACGCATGCATACGTGCCCGGCATGAGTTTAAGACACCAGGTCCAGGACTTGAACTATGGTCAACTACATAGGATCCAGCAACATAGCCATTACACTAACTGCTGGTCCCCTCCCATCTTTTAATAGGGTTAATCATCTTTTTGGGGGACAGCTGCTTGAGTTCCTTGTGTATTCTGGTTATCAGCACCTTATCTGATGCATAGTTTACAAAAATATTTTTCCATTCTGAGGGCTTTCGATTCACACTAATTACTGTGTCTTTTGCCATGCAGAAACTTCTTAATCTGATGTAATCCCACTTGTCTATTTTGAGATTATTGACTGTGCTTGCAGGTCTTATTTAAGAAGTTTTGCCTACCCCATTGTCTCCCAGAGTTTCCCCAGTGTTTTACAGCAGCAGTTGTATAGTTTGAGGTCTTAAATTTAGATCTTTAATCAACTTTGAGTTGATTTTTGTCAATGGTGGGACTTAGGGGTTCAGATTCATCTTTCTGCAGGTGGGTATCCAGTTTTTCCAGCACCAATTGCTAAAGAGGTTTTCCTTTTTCTACTGGATTTACTGGTACCCTTTGTCAAAAATCAATTAGTTGTATGTTCAGGAGTTTATTTCTGGGGACTGTACATATTCTGTTATATTGCTTTTCCAATACAAGGTCATCTATGAATCCAGGCAAATTGTATAATTGTCTTTTTAAGATCTCTGAAGAATGTCTCTGGCACTTTGATTGGGATTGTGTTTAGTATGTAGATAAATTTGGGTAGAATTGACATTTCGATTATATTAATTCTTCCAATCCAGGAACATGGGATGTTCTTCCACTTTTTGTGTCATTCTCAATTTCTTTTTTTAGCTTCTCATACTTTTCCTTGTAGAGGTCTTTAACTTCTTTTGTTAGATTTATTTCTAGGTATTTTATACTTTTTGTGGTTATGGTAAATGGAATTATTTATTTCATTTCTATGTTGGTCTGCCTACTCTGGGGCCAGGGTCAGTTAGTGGCCCTGCCTCAGTGTCCCTTACAAGCCACAGGACCAGAGATGGATCTAGGCTCTGCTGGAGAGCTGGGGGCTAGCCTCCTCTTAACTTTTATAACACTTCCCTGTGTTCACTTAATGTCTTTTACTAGAAGAGCCCTCAAAAACTTTATAGAATACACATAATCTGAAAAAACTGTGCATGTATTTTAAATATTTTTGCATTAAAATAAATTTCTTTTATTCTATTTTTCCACAAGTCTTTCAAAGTCCCCTCATATATGTAATATATTGATAGTTTTTATCTTACCAAGATCCTTTGGTTTACATTCTGTATGTTTTCTAATTTCAGCAGAACTTTCAACACATGGTTTCTTATATTAGACCTATTGGCCATATTGTGAATTTTGTGTAAAGTAAAACAACCCTAAACTTGTTTCCATATGTACAAATCTATAAAAATAACAGGTAGAGGGGATTTGAGGGATGGTCTCAAGATATCTGGTAGCAGGGAAGAGCAAAACAGTTGACTTCCTAGAAAATTAAAGCTACATTTGGAAATTATTAATAAATAGCATGTACATGTAAGAAAAAAGATATAAATATGTCCTACTTTAAAACATGAATAAAATCTGGGAACCAGCAGTTAGTGTAATGGCTATGTCACTGGACTGCCACATCCGGTGACTTGAAACTCACGCCGGGCGCGTGTGCGTGCGTGCCCAAGATCCCGAGAGGAGAATGGAGGAGAAGGGATTGTGGCGTGACCATCCCCCCTGGGGGGTGATTTCTGGCTTTCTGTCTCTATGTCTCTCTCTGTCTGGTGAGCACACGTGCCCTATAGCGAAAAAAAAAACCCTTAAAAAAAAAAAAAAAAGAAGAAAAAAAAAACATGGATAAAATCTAGCACTTGGGACCAGCAGTTGGTGTAATGGCTATGTCGCTAGAGTCTCATGTAGTCAACTACAGTTCAAGTCCTGGACATTATGGCTTAAACTCATGCCAGACATGTGTGCGTGGGTGCCCAAGATCCTGAGAAGAGAATGGAGGAGAAGGGATTGTGATATGGCCATCTCCCTTGGGGGGTGATTTCTCGCTTTCTGTCTCTCTGTCTCTTTCTGTCTTTCTGGCGAGCACATGTGCCCTATAGCAAAAACCTCTCCAAAAAAAGAAAGAAAGAAAGAAAGAAAGAAATATAACAGAATATGTACAGAATATATGATAGTGAACGAATGGTAAGTTATCTCAGAAAAAAAAATCATAAAAAATATGATGGAGCTACATGAAAAACAAGTATATTTTACTGAACCATTTAGTTTAAAATGACAACTTGAATACATAAAACATTGTAGCATGTTTTTCATCAAATTGACTAATATTGAAAATATCTTACTTATTCCCAAATTAGCTTGGGTTTAATAAAATTTTGATCATTTGCTACAGTGTAGAACATCATAAGATTATTCTGAAGTGAATCAGAAAATATAGACCAAAGATATATAGAAGAAATTTTCTGAAGAAGTAATTTTTATGACTGTGATACCAGGTTTTGGTTGCTGTTTCTAATGTCTTTTCACTTGCTAGATCTACAGAGAGAGAGAGGATGGGAAAGTGAGGAATAACCTCCCTGAAGGGATCCTTTCCTCCATTTTCTTCTTAGGATTTTGAGCACACACGCATACACACGCCTGTCATGATTTTCTAGCTTCTGAGTCTGGGTCGTGAACTGTAGTTGGCATGTGAGAATTCAGTTCCTTAATCACCATACCATCTGCTGGCCCAAGAGTTGTTTTTGTTTGTTTGTTTGTTTGTTTGTTGTCATTTTGTTATTTAATTTGCTAAAGGGCAAGTGTTCTTGAGAGAGAGAAAGAGAGAGAAGGAGAGAGAAAGAAAGAATCCCCCATAGGGGATTGTCACAACACAGTCACTTCATTTCTTCTTTCAGGAATTTGAGCATGCACACACAAGTGCCTGGTGTGTTTGTCACACTGCCAGGTCTAGAATTCAAACCATATAGTCAGCCATATGAGATCCAGCTGGCTTAATCACCAAGCCACCGGTTGGTCCATATGTTACTATTCTTAAGACACTGTGATACTGATACAAAAAGTATGTGAGCATCTTAGCTGAAATAGTCCCAGTTAGATAGAATAGATATAGATGTATAGATATAGATATTACAGTTTTACATATGATAAAAGATAAAGTGAAAATGAAAATAAAAAGTCTTATAAATGAGACTGGTAAAGTTGACTATTTAGAACATTTATCAATCTAGATTCATACATCAAAGGAAAATTCTGGGTGGATTAATAAATTAAATTGGGTTTATTAAAACATATCCAATGCTAGAGTATTACAAAAACAATAAAATGGAGATCACTTATGATACAGTGTGGGATCAAAGGAATGTTTTCTGCTTTTCATCTTCCTCTAATTTTCATACCTTCCTGACTAGTCATGCATTGCTTATTAAAAATAAATAATAATTTTTACTTAAAGGCATAAATAATCCAGACAGGAAACAGACAATTGTTTTTATTAATTGCTGTATATACATTCTCTAATATGTGGCAGGACTATTGCCTTACTTGGCAAATGAGAAACTAAGGTGGTGAATTTTCTTTTTGTTGACTGAGCAGTTGGCCATCTCTCTGGTTCAGACCCTGTGGAGGTTCAAAGGTTCAGGCAATGATATGGATTGGGTCAGGTCACCCAGCACTGAATGCTGCACTGGAACTGGGCTAAGAAAATGTAAATAGGGTGGGGCGGGGAGAGGTCAGGGGAGAAAGGAGATTTACTGTTAATGTTTTCATTGCAAAATAAGCCAGTGACTAGTATTCACATAAAATTTTTAAAATCACAAGCTTAGTGTATATTTGTTGCTCAAGAAAGTCTTGGAAGCTGCAAGAGGTTAAGGCTAACTGGGGAAAATTACAGCTATCGGTGAACCTGGAAGGACCCCACACCACTGAGTTCTTTTCATAAAGAATGAATACATATTCCCCATGTTTTATCTCTTTCTCCTAAAACTTGATCATATCCTCCACTGGGACTCTACGAGGCGTGGAGGGGCAATTTGAAATCTCATCTTTCCATTTTAATGGGGGCTCATCAACAAGGCAGAGGTGGAAAGGAGGCATGCCAATTCATGTGTTTTGATACTCACTATCCTTCCTTCCCTAAAACCCAAACATTCAGCTGAATGCCTTAGGACATATATCTGCTATAAATTCATTTTTTATCTAATTTGTCTGAGATCTAAGCTTCCTGTGGAGGTCCGAGATCAAAGGATCTGATTCCTTCTGATGTCGGCGCTGACACATAATGTGTGCTGACTTAGTTCTGTCTATAACCTCACAGTGGGAGGCGACCAGCCTCCCTGGGCACCTTTACACAGTGAACTTTCATTTCGGCTAGGGAGTCTGTCAGGTATGCTGCTGATTGGAGCTGCCATGTAAATAATTCATGGGAGATTTTTAAATGTTTTGGGTCTGCAAAGGAAAGCTACACTTGTGTTAGTCTTTTATGAATAGATGCAGACTTGAAGAACAAGGGGAGACAGATTTCCAATGAAGGTCTCTCAAAAACAGGATAACAATATCTTCAACGGATTGAAATAGGTGACTTGAATTGTTTGATTCCTCTTATATGAAGTACTATTGGTTTTACCAAGGGATTCAAATTCAAAGCCTTTTTTTTTTTCTCCTTTTTTTAAGTTCACTTCTACCTGACAATTTATTATTCTTTTTCTTTAGTTATTTGCTGATCCTGATAAACTATGTCTTTTCTTCCTGGTGAGAACAATGATTATGAAGATGATACCAAGCTCAGTGCTTGGCATAGGACTGGGCATAATTAGGGGACAAGGTTGATAGTGGAGAAAAAATTCCTTCCCTGAAGGAACTCAGTGTCCTAAGAGGAAGATGAGACTGTTACACAAGGACAGGTGACCAAGAATAGAAGCAGCTGTACAGGTCACATGAGAAACCACTCAACAAGTATTGAGGCATAAATCAATGTAGTTTGAGCTGTCAAGAAACATTTCTGGAAGAACTTTCAGTCCCATAGGAAAGCTAGTATAAGCTGAAAGTTCTCATTGCTCTAAGCAACAGAATTGTCCCATAGTTGTGTGGCTAGGGCAGACACATACTAAGCCAAAGGAATATGGAAAAGGAAAGAGGCAATATTACTAACAGGGGCCGAAATAGTAATTGATGTATTTTTGAACCAATATTAACGTGGTTATCTCATATTATTGCTCCAAATTGAAAAGATTTTACATAAATTTATATTATGTTTTTACTTTATTTCATTCTCACCTCATTTTCCATCCATTTGTTCAATTAAATTGAAGTAGTAAGTTGGTAGTCTATCCCAATACTGTTTCTTACAGTAGATTACTGTCTCCTAACTCAAACCAAGACAGCCATCAATAACTGAGTGAGGAGTAAAGGCCACAGGTTGTTATATTAACATCTACATTGTCTATTTGAAGAGTGGTTAATGAGTTTGATGGAGAGATGTGAGAAAAGCAGGAATAAAAAATGTAGATGGTGTATTGCCACCTATGCCCCAAGGCTTTAAGACAGATTTTTTCACTGTAAGACACATGAACGATGACTTTTCCTATATGTATGCAAACAAACTTTCTTCTTAATTACCCATTGCTGTTTTGAATATTACACAATATTGTATGGAGCACAAACTCTGGAGCCCAAAATCTTGAAGTCTTTAAGTAGTCCCCAACGTCTTTGCCAAGAGGGACTAGTTTTGAGGAAGACAGTTTTTCCAAGGACTGGTGGGTACAGGTGAGGAGATGGTTTGGGAGTGATTTAAGCACATTAAATTTATTACATTTATTTATGCTGCCACTGATCTGGCTGGAGGCAGAGCTCAGGTGGTAACCTGAGATGGGAAGCAGCTGTAAATGCAGATGAAGCTCCTCTCCCAGCCACTACCTCCTGCTGTGCAACTCCCTGTCCTAACAGGTTCAAGATTTTGGGAAGTTAATCTCTCTGAGCCTCAGTCATTTTCCCTAAAAGGAAAACAGGGTTGTTATGAGGACTAAATTATATATATATTTATATTTATTTATATATATTTATATATCTATATATAAAATATATAATTACATATAATATTATTATACATATATTATAATATATTATGTATTATAAATATTATTATACAGATATATAATTTATATTATATATAAATTCAAAATATGTGGTAATTGCTATATAAATGTTACTTTAAATGATTATTTGCCTTTCTCTGAAAGAACAAATAGTAGAATGCAAATATCATCTAATAAGGGTACTTCAAATTCGTGGAAAACTAAAATTAAAGCAAGTTTTTTTTAATAATTATTTTATTTAACTTTATTTATTTATTTATTTTAATTTGGCCAGAGAGAGACAGAGTGAAAGAGAGAGGGAAAGTGAGAAAGCAAGCCACCAGATCTGGGACTCGAACCATGGTCAGCAATGTGGGAGTCCAGCACCCCAACCACCATGCCACCTGCTGGCCCCTAAAGCAAGTTTATTTTGACTCACAGTTTTCTTAAAAATCAATGCATGGGGGCCAGCAGATGGTGAATGTTTACATCACTGGACTCCCACATAGTCAACCATGGTTTGAGCCCAGGACCCAGAGGCTTAAAAGTCACGTCAAACATGTGTGCGTGTGTGCCCATAATCCTGAAAGGAGAATGGAGAAGAAGGGATTGTGGCATGACTATCCCTTGTGGAGGGCTGATTTCTCTCTTTCCATCTCTCTGTCTCTCTGGCAAGTACATGCATCCCATGGCAAAATCTCTTTAAAAAGAAAATCCATGCATAGTTTCTTTATAGTACACGTGTTTTCATGAACTTTTTGAACACCCCTTGTAAGAATGCCTGTAACATAGAAATAATCTTGAATTTCCCTTAATTTGCTTTGAAAAAGCTATAATAAATAGACCATTTTAATAATTGAACTACAATACCTTATCATTTATTTAAAAAAAGTCCTATACCCCTCAAAATGCAATGTGTTATGAAAATGAAAAACTGAGTTCTGGGATACACTCTGAAGGAAGTGAGATCTTTTTCAAGATGAATGAAAGGAAGCAGAGAACTTTGATGGAACAAAAACACACTTCAGGACTAGGGTGGGTTTTAAGATTATTCTTCATTTTGAGAGGTGGGATAATTACAGGGAAGAATTTTTAAAACTCAGGCTTAAAGTGAAATGCAGGTAGAGACTAAAGCTCTATACACATGTAAAATAATTTAAAGGAATTATACCTGGGCACTAGTTGACACTATTTTAAATATTAAAAATTGGGAGGGCTAGTCAAGTGGCATGGTGGTTAAGGCACCTGGATTTTACATGGCCCACTGCCTGGTTTGAGTCCTGGCTCTGGAGGCTTAGAAAATACACCAGATGTACGTGAATACATGCCAAATCCTGAGGAGAATGGAGAAGGGACTGTGGTGCGGCCATCTTCCCTGGGGAGTAATTTCTCACCTTTTCTCTCCCTCTCCTTCTCCCTCTCTCTCTTTCTCTGCGGTAAGCACACATGCCCTGTGGCAAACAAACAAAGAAACAAACAAACAAAAAACCAAACAAACCAAAAGAAATTGAAGTTGAAAAGAAAATACTTTAGGAAAACAATACTGTAATGTTTAGCCATTATTTACACTAAATTTTCATGAAATACTGCTGTGAAAGGTCCTTTCCTTTCTTCCCCCCAGTAGTGATTGTCCTTACTATCATCATCATCATCGTCATGGTAATTAAAAAGTCACAACAGAACAGCTGATCTTCACGGGGTCCTTCATAGTTTACAAGGTACTTTAACATGTAGTCCATCTGTTCTCATAAGGACTGTATGAGATAGCAAAGCAGATTATTCTATTTTAATGAAAAGGCAACTGTAATTCAAAGGTTAAATTACTTTTTCTAGAAAACCCAGCTATGGGTTCAATAGTTTGTCAGATTTCAAAATCTTTTTACCCTTATTATTGTCCTAATGCACATGTATGAGCACTTTCTCTTCTACCCACACACTAAACCACCCCCTCCACACACACACCATACACACACACGTACACTGATGCCGAGCACTAGACAGAGTGTGAAGATAGAATGGTTCTCTTTGCCTTTCCCCTAGTGCCTTTGTAGTCATGAAATGCCTTTTTAGATATCTCGTCTAAAAAGTGTCCTACTGAGCTGGCCCTGTGGCCTGGTGATTAAAGTGAGCTGGATCCCATATGGCCAATCTCACTTTGAATCCTGGCTCCAAGGGCTAGAAAAATATTCCAGGAATGTATGTGTTCATGCTCAAAATGCCAACAGAATGGAGAAATGCAGAAGGTATTTTAGCTTGCCCATGCCCCATTGGGGAATATTTGCTCCCTCTCTCCCACTCTTCACTCTCCCTTTTCTTCTTTGGTGAGTGCATGTACTCTTTGGCAATAATAATAATATAATAATAATAATAATAATAATTCCTACTTTCTTGACACCATTCTCAACATAAAAGGAAAGTACGTCATATTGCTATCAGTTACCAGTGAGATAGTTGCTATAGTAGATAAAAGCAGAGTAAGATCAAGTTACTGTTTTAAGAAAGTTATAACTTGAGTGAAAAAAATAAAATCCTTTCAGATCCCTCTGTTATTTTATAGTGTATTCAACAAATATTCATGAACATCCACAACCACCAGTAATACAATCTAAGAATTAAATCTCAATTGGTTTACCTTCATGTGCACCCAAGAGTTTTTGCTTTTGTTTTTGTTTTTGTTTTCCTGGTGCAGCAGAAATATACTCTGTTACTTTCTGTAGATCATAAGATCCTTCTACTTTTTATTCCCTCATCTGTAAATGGGGAGAGTGAGTACGAAGGTCCATGGCTCATACCTACATGTTCAATAAATATGAGAGTCTTCCCTCTCCACCTCACGTTTTTAGAATTTGGCAGTTCTAAACATGGCTCTTGATTCTGGCCTCCTTCTCCTTACCCACATCGATGTACATGCCCTAGGTTCTTAGTGTGTGGAACCGTGTTCAGTGGCCACCATGCACCTCGTTTCTTCTCATTGGCAAGCCCTGATTAGTGAAAGGACAAGCTCTCCGATGAAGACTCTCCAGAGGCTCCACATAATTTCTCCTACAATCTTATTTAATTACCTTTAAAAAGGGTTTCATTAATAAAATAGAAAAACTAGAAATGAAGAAAAATATGAAAACTTCATTCTTTTGAGATTTGATTGTGAAGTACTTTTGAAACTTCTAAAATAACCGAGGTACTTAGTAAATAGTTCAAGTAAAATTAAGAGCTGGCATTCAAGAAAGTTGGTAAGAATGAAATGTACATGCAAAATATAGACAAACTGGGGGGGAGAAAGACACTCCAAAATTTGACACTTTGGGTCACTCTTATTGATATTACTTGTTTGTTTATTTTAATGTCAATTCATATCAGTTTTCATTTTTTCTATTTTTTAAAGAATTATTTTAACTTTATTTACTTTACATATCAGTTTTCTATCTGTGTGAGAGAAAGGTAATTACAGGGCTATCACTTTAGGGTACATTTTTATTAAGATAAATTGTAGACAGAGTCAAAAAAGACACTTGTAGAATCACATTTAACAATTATGGGACCAGCAGATGGCGGAATGGTTATGTCACTAGACTCCCACATAGTCAACCACGGTTCCAGTCACAGTCCCCAGCAGCTTAACACTCATGCTGGGTGCATGTGCATGCATGCCCAAAGCCCTGAGAGGAGAATGGAGGAGAAGGGATTACAGCATGGCCATCCCCCCTGGGAGGTGATTTCTGTCTCTGTCTCTCTGGCGAGCCCACATGCCCTATAGCAAAACACTCTCTCTAAAAAAATAATAATTATGCTAAGTGGTCAATGCATGTGTTTGAACAGAATAGCTAAAAGATTTATGACTAAAGCAAGTGATTTAATTCTCTGTACCTTTGTTTCTCCTCTGTAATATGAGGACAATATTACTAGCCTCATGGGGTGGCTATGAGGATGAAATGAGTGAATGTGTGATTAGAGCTTGGCAAATAAATGTAATCTAAAGTACCAGTAATTTAATAACGATGGTAAGTGTAATGGTAAAGGCCAATATAATGAGAGTCTTTACTGTAATTCAAGTTCTGAGCAGGGCTTTGCATGTTTCCTCTTAACCTTCGACCTTGAGGTTGATGCTATCATTATTATTGTCTTACAGATGAGGAAACTGAGACACAGCGAGGTTAAGTACAATTTATACACTATTCAGCACATAAGGGACCAAGCAGGAAGTCTAACCACATGTTTTCTAATTCTAAGTTTGTACTAATTGCTGCTGTGCTATATAGCTTCTCAAGGCCATTTTTCACATACCTAATAACACAAATGATTATTCTGGTAGATTTTATTTGGGCGTGCCAGTAAAATTCTATATCTTCCTAGTTTGTTATCATTTATGGTTTCAACAACCTGATAGGTTAATGAGCTCATTTACATATGACATGATCACATTATTAGATATGTCTATAATGCATTCTTCAATGAATTGGGACAGATTAGGACAAAGGTGTTTAGATTATCTGTTCACCAATGCTGTACTCTTCTGAGTTGATTTTTCTTTCTTTCTTTTTTTTTTTTCAGAGGTTTTTCGCTATAGGGCGTGTGTGTTCACCAGACAGACAGAGAGAGAGACATAGAGACAGAAAGTGAGAAATCACCCCCTAGGGGGGATGGTCACGCCGCAATCCCTTCTCCTCCATTCTCCTCTTGGGATCTTGGGCACGCACGCACACGCGCCAGGCGTGAGTTTTAAGCCACTGGGTCCAGGACGTGAACCGCGGTCGACTACATGGGAGTCCAGCGACATAGCCATTATACTAACTGCTGGTTCCTGATTTTTCTTTCTTTTTGAGAGAGAGATTTTTGCCATAGGGCCTGTGTGTGCTTTTTGGAAAGCCAGAGAGAGCAAAAAAAATCATCCCTGGGGACTGGCCACTCCTTAATCCCTTCTCCTCCATTCTCCTCTCAGGATTGTGGCCATGCTTGCACATGCTCCCAGCATGAATTTCAAGCTGCCAGGTCAGGGACTTGAACTGTGGTCAACCACGTGTGTGTGTGTTTGGGGGTTGCCCAGCACCCTAACCACTAGGCAACCTGCTGGTCCCCTCAGTTGATTTTTAATGTTTTTTAATAGAAAAATAACACATAATGCAATGTCAAAGGAAGAAAACAATAATTAAAACAAGATTGCTAAAATGAAATATGTTTTAGTAAATTGCTAAGAAGCACCTAGGAATTACATAAAATTATAGAACCCAGACTGGCAGGTGGCATGGTGATTGAGGCACTGGACTCCCACAGGGCTGACCGTGGCTTGCTTTCTCCCTGTCTCTTTCTGGTCAAATAGAAGTATAATAAAAATAAGTAAAATTAAATAAATAATTCTTTAAAAACTAAATTGAAAATTATACAACTGAATCCCAGAGAGACTAAGTGACCAGATGAAAGTCAGGCCAGCAGGTAGGAGAAGAGGGTACGTGAGAAGGGGTACTCTTGCTACTCGGGTCTGATGTGCCTTCTATCCTTCCACAGTTACACGATATACCTGTACACACTCACGGAGATACAGTGGTTTTATGTTTTCATATTATCTCTACATATGCCTGTATTCACATGTTTATAAAATCAGAAATACTTAACTTGTGAGTTTGGCATAAAATACAAAGTATTAGTTAAGACTGCTTCACAAAATTCATTTATTTTCTTTAGAATTATTTTTTATTTAACTTTATTTATTTAGTTAGTTTAATTTGATCAGAGAGGGACAGAGTGAGAGAGAATAAGAGGGAAAGGGAAAGGGAAAAAGCAAGCTGCCAGGTCCAGGACTTGAACCGTGGTTGGTTATATGGGAGTCCAGTGCCCTTAACCACCACGCCACCTGCCAGCCCCCACATTTCATAATATAGGTGTGAGTTAGCCCACTGGTAAGGCCTGATTACAGTCTGCTTTTCGTATTTAAGCCTTGTGTTTTCAATGGGAAATCCTGGTTGACTCACATTGTGCACGTGTTTTTCTGGGAAACAATATTACCAAACTTTTATTATATGTTTAATATTAATTACAGATTTAGCATGGTATATAGTAATTTTAAAAATACGTTTTGTCACAAAGGTGCTTGGAAATGAATGAGCTGATATAACTTAATCTTTAATTAGTTGACAATGTCTTGTTGGGAATGATAAATGGGCAAAATGCCCATTTATCTGACTAAGAACTACATCCATTCTTTTACCACAGATATGAAAAGGAAGGTCATACTGGGCAAGCTGAACCAGCATCCCCATCAGCCACTGAACGGAGTGTCCCGAAGGAAGGTTAGCCGCCGCACTGTGGGAGAAGAAGAGGCTGCCGGGTCCACTCCCAGTATTACCAGCATCACTTCCCACGGGCCCAGCTGCATGCCAGGCTCTCTGGCTCAGCAGGTGAACCTGCAGGAGACTGGGGACTGGAAGGAGACCCAAGAACAGCTGCTCAGATACCAGCTGGCAGGCCAAGGTCAGATGCTGATGCTGTGCCCAGACCTCAAGCCGCAGAAGCAGCAGTTGCAGGGGGGTCTGTGCAAAGACAGTGGCGGCTTGGGGCGTTCCCAGGAGAAGACAGCCCCCTGCGGTGCCACTGAGGCATTCTGCCTTCATTCAGTGCACCCAGGGACGACTCAGGAGCAGCTGTAATCAGGGAATAGTATGAGTGCCTGGGCTGAAAGGCAGAATGTTCAAAATGTTTCTGGATAATAAGCGGGCAAGGTGAGGCTTGACCTGCAGGAACAACAAAGAAGGCAGAATGTGAACTAGGAATCCCTTTTTCAACTTTAAAGTAAAAGAGTCAAATAGTTGCCTGTAGACTGAAACAATGTCTGGTACGGCTTTTGTATCTAATACCGATAGTAGTTCAATGTTAGGAAAACAACATACCGTCAAACATTTTGTTTTTGTTTTTGTTTTGTTTTGTTTTGTTTTTACTTAAGCTGTTTATTTCTGATTTAACCCATTTAATCATGGTGTAGGGGATGGACAGTGTCAATGGTAAAACAGGACACCCCACAAGACTGACCCACACGGTCATTTGCTGGGTTTGCATCCAGAGACCTTTATGAATACGTAGGGCATCAACTTGCCCATTATCTGGAACTGACTGAGGCTTCAGTTCTTCTATGGAAAAAAATAAAATAAGTAAACTTTTAAAAAGTGTAATACTTATCTCTACCAGAAGGGGCTGTTATAAGCTTCCTCTGGGATGACCACCCATAGCGCTTTGGGCTTCTCTTAAGGAAAGGATCATTAAAAGGTCTGGTCAGCTACAGTTAGTTCTTCAATGTTACAAAAAAATTCCTTTATCCTATAGGAACATTTGAAGGACAGGAGAACACCCTGTTTGCTGATCTGTCAGACTTTACCTTCTAACCACAAGGCAACTTTCTGTTTGTTTGTTTTTCCCATGGATTTTATTTTATGTTTTAAATTCCGTCATTATTGAGAACCCACAATAAAGCAAGTATATCAAGTTTGAATGTCATGAGCATTTACACATGAAAATTGATATTTTTAATGGGCTTTGCTGAGATTTTAATAAAGGACAAAAATGTAAAAATATCAAGTTTGGGGAAGAAAATTGTCCATAAACCAGTTATATTTTTCAATGGTTCTTCTAGTAACTGGGTCAAGTTTACAACTGGGAGAAAACTGCACTGGGAAAACAGATACAAAAGTGTCCAAGTGCATTATCAACTGACTTCCTCATCAAATACCTACTTTTCGGGGAAGATAACGCACAGAGCTGTTCACAGGAGAAGAAAGTTTCTAGCGTGTGCAGCCTCTCTAGGCTGTGCTAGGAGTTCTAATGAAGACCAGAAGAAAAGATCAACTGATATGTTGATAAATTGGGTAAGGATGATAAAGGAAATCTCACCTGATTTGTGCATTTGTGCAAGACCCATCTCTGCTCAGTCTAAAGTACACTTTGAGCAGCCTGACCCCATTCTTGGTGCTGGATCAAGAAGGCTTCATGTTCCAAGATTGTAAAGCAAAGACAGCAGAAGTGAGAATTTCGAGAAAGAGATTGTGCTCGGTCCTGAAATGTAAACTAGGGCTTTCCGATCTCTGAAAGGTTAAGAGACTGTCCTTTGTTTGGGTTGGATCAGAGGAAGGAAACGTACTGTTCTATTGCCGAATTTTAAATAGTGATTCCCTGAAGTCCATCCCACAGGACGAACAGGCAGAGAGCCATCATTTTCAGAGCTTCAGTGGGCAAGTACATCTTCTCCTACCGTGAGTTCTCAGCCTCCTCTATACTTCAGGTGTCTTGTGGACATTTAGTGTTGTAAGACTGCCTCTGAAATGCAAGCACTGTTGTCTGTGGCACCATGTTGGCTTGGGGGGGATATAAGGGTGATGATCTCCAAAAGATTTCAATCAGGCTATTTTTGTGTAGGAAGGGCATGAAAGGGCAATCTAGCTTATAGAAATTTACTTGGAAGTACAAGCTAGCTGCCTACAGGGTAAATCTTCTTTATAAATGTATTTCATATAGGCACCAACAGTGTTTAAAAGCATTTTAAAAAAAGATCATTTGAATTACTTAGGCAGACCATATCTTCTCTGGTTTAATTAGTCCCTGCAAAAAAACAATTCTTTGTCTCATTTTTTAGCTTCCAGGTCTACAGAGTTATATACCTTCATAATCTCAAGTACAAACCTTTGATCCTCAACAAGCTGGAGTCTTTATGACAAATATTTCGGAAGTTAAGGTTTTTGAGGATAATATAGTAGCAGTCTTAGTCCTTGCACTACCTTCTGCAAGCAGAGGATTTCTCTACACATTCTCCCTTCCACTCCAGTGACTTCTTTTACCAGTTTGAAGTCCAGCCCAGGTAACTTTCCTAAACTCTGTACCACCTACTTAGTTGCGTAATGATAACTTCCAGGAGGATATGCCACAACCAGTATGATGTTGACATAGCCTAAAGCCTAAAACCTGCCTGTCCTTGTTTTCCTCCTCCCAAAATAGGAGAATTGGAAAAAACACTGAGAACAAAGAGAACAGCCCTTGGTTCATTAATATTTAGAAATCAGTTAATTCGATCCACTCCTGAACTTATTCAAACCATGAACATGGGTTACCCAGTAAATATTTTCAAGCAGTGAAAAGCTGTACCTTTTATCCAAATAAATGATTGAAGATATCTCTTATTTTCCTGTGTTATTTCAACAACTCTCTCGTGTCTCCTATTTCTGATTTTCTCTAAGTGATGAATTATTTTCTCCCAGAAGACTGACATGCTAATACTCTAGAGAGCTCAAAAGTGTTTGAAAGCAGATTGTAAGTGTTCTCACCACAAGAAAAGGTATGTATTTGAGGTGATGCATATGTTAATTAGCTCAATTGAGCCATTCCGCAATGCATACATATTTCAAAACATCATGTTGTGCATGATAAATGTGTACTATTTTTGTCAAATAAATAAATAAGGGAAATGATTATAAATATTTATGGATGGCAAAACCAAGAGAGAAGTATAAAGGAACTTAGGATAGTTTGGACTGCCTCTTCATGCTTTTGGAATAGTGGTCAGAAAAGGTGCCAAACGGGGACAGAAAGAATGAGAGACTAAACCAATCTAATCAGCAGTCCTGCCCATGTTATTACTCAGTGCATCTTCCAAATACCAAGAGCCTTGAGCTCTCTCAGGCCACATCCCTTCCAAGAATTAGTTGGCCCAGCTGCGGTGGTGAAGTAGTAGCGCATTACTCTGCGATGCTGGAGCTATCCAGAAGATTGGGATTTGGTTTCCTAGTTGACCCATACTTGCTGGTCATGCATGCATGTGTCATGATCTGAGATGGCTGGGAGGACTGAGGGGAAGATCAAGATATGCGATCCTATTGTGCATGTTTGTCTTTCTCTATTTCTCTTTTATGAAAAATAAAGCTTTTAAAAAGCAGTTATTTGTTTGTATGAGTCCCTCCTATATAGCAGTCTAACTCCAAATTTATGAAATTACTACATATTGAAATGCATGCAAGCTATATGCAAAAATGAGTATGGGGAAATTTAATGTAAATCACATGCAAATATTATTCAACCAAGCTTCTATAAAATTGTATATGTCAATAACAGCAAAAAATTTTAATTAATTCTGTCATTTAAAATTCATGAATTTATTTCATATTTTGCTTCTAGAATTTATAATGTATTTAATGTCAATTTTGAAAAAGCCATAAGCAGAAGGAATGAAACATTACTGAGTATAGAATAGTTGATTTCAACCTACACTATAGCACTATGACCAGTTACAGGTATGTATGAGAAACGCATCACATTTTTAGGATGTAATTTTTTTAAAAAAGGATCAAACATTTTTAGTTAAATGATATTTAAGTGATAGAATACAGGGATTTGATTACTAACAAATATTCTCCTAGCAATGTTTTCTTTTGTTTTAAATACTAAAAATGACGAGTGATTTCTTTGCTTGGAACAATTAATCTGATGGTATGAGACAGAAGATTTCTTTAATGCATTTGTAGGACCTTCTAGAAATTACTGGGCTTCAAAAAGTTGATTTTTCCATATTATTTATTATTTTGGTCTCAAAATTATTTCATTTCTTATCATATCTTTTATTTTAAATTTAATAACAATGACAAGGTGAAAGAGTTGATTTCCTTTGAATAATGTGGGAAATACCCACTCTCCTCTTCATTTTATAAAAGATAAAAACATCATTTGTCATCCCTATTATAGTCCAAGTCAAATTATAACATTTGTTTGGACTGACTGTACTTGTTTTTTGTTTTATTCCCTCAATTTAATTGTACATCTACCTGGTAGAATAGCTTATGTAGAGTATTATTCAAGTTATTCTAAAGAAAAAAAAATCAAGTTACAAAACAATGAATAGCATGCTTTTACTTTTAGTGTTTATGTGTAGAAAAATCATGGAAAGATAGCAAAGAAAATTTCAAAAAATAGTTACCTCAGGCGAGCATATGCATGGTGGTTAAGGTGGCTGGATCCCACATGGCTACCAGTTCAAGTTACAGATCTGGCAGCTTGAAAAACATGCCAGGGGGTGCATGCCCACACACTTAAAATTTCCAGAGGAGAGGAGAATGGAGAGAGAAGATTGTGTTGTGGCCATACCTTCTAAGAGGGGCGCTTTTTCACTTTCTCTCTCTCTCTCTCTCTCCTCTGGTGAATACATGTGCCCTATAAAAAAAGTTATCTCTGGGGAATAGAATGGGTATATGGATTGATTTGCACTTCAAAATTTATATCCTTTTTGCATTTCAATGTTTTTATAAATACATATTGCTATTAAAATAAAATTTAAAATATTTACCCAATATACTATTGGCCAGAGATTGGTGATGTCACCAGATTTTAGCCAGTGGGTAGGAAATACTTACAGAAAATGCTCTTCATTTTTGAAGGAGGAGTAAGATGATGTGGAGGAGAATAAAAGAATGTAAATGGTGGCAGATGACTGGCCTGGAAATATAGGTTAAGAAAAAATAAAGGGAAAGTATAAAATCTATAGGTGAGGAAAATAATGTGCTATGGTAGATTGGGATTAGAATATGGCCTAATCTGGGGCCAGCAGATGGCCTAATGGTTACATCACTGGACTCCAACGTAGTTGATTGTGGTTTGAGTCCTAGACCTGGAAGCTTACAGCTCACGCCAGGCACATGTGCATGCATGCCCACAATCCTGAGAAGAGAATGGGGAAGAAGGGATTGAAGCATTCTCACTTTCTTTCTCTCTCTGTGTTGCTCTGGTGAGAGAGCCTACCTAAAGCCTACACATACCCTATAGCAAAATACCTCTCTTAAAAAAAAAATGGCCTAATCTGTTTTCCAACTATAGCATCCCCAAAATGTTATACAAGGCATGCCAACAAGGGCTCATCTGTGTGAAGAACCTACAAGGAAAAATTTTATATGGCTTTGGCCTCAGCATCTCTCAATAAGAT
The DNA here is from genome assembly GCF_000334495.1 of Tupaia belangeri chinensis. Classification (NCBI taxonomy): domain Eukaryota; kingdom Metazoa; phylum Chordata; class Mammalia; order Scandentia; family Tupaiidae; genus Tupaia; species Tupaia belangeri. The sequence continues at coordinate 1,296,186 of NW_006208319.1, forward strand.
TCAGATTTAATCTTCAAACCCTCACTCAGATGGAAGACACACTGGGAAAACAAATGCTCGCCCTAGGTCAAGTGTGGTCTCAACGTGGTGACCATAGCTCTGAGAAGTGCTCAACTTACAGCAAGCCCTCCTGCCCCAGGTTAGTGCTGCACTGTGTACTTTATCTTGTCTAACTCCACAAGAACTTATTCTAAACCTATGCCAAGTGGTATCAAACCCTGAAATCGAAGGGCTGACTCTCAGTAGCAGCTATCACAGCACACTTATTAGGGAGGTTGAAGAGAAGCAGATACTTGGAGAGAGACTAAAGTCAATACAGTATGGGTCTTAATTTTCAAATAATGGGTGAGGCCTTAAAAATAAGAGACTCCAAAATATTCTTCAATTTTCATAGGAATAAATTATCCTGAGTGCTTATTTACAGTCTTGACAGCTCTAGAAGTGCTATACATATGTACTATGAATGTACTAATAGTACATGTCTATTTTTCCTCCCTCATATTTTTATTCTGTTTTCAAGGTTATTGCCTTAGTTATCTTTATCCAGCTGTATCTTCAACAGTCTTTCCACATCTGCTGGCTTATTACTGTGACCAGAAATGATTATTTGATTGAATAAGTCCCTTCAAATCTATTCTTATATTTTCTATTTCCATTCTAACAAAATTGTGTGAAAGACATTTGTTGACACATTTCATTATATTCATGGTTTCCATTCATTGCACCAAGCCCGTCAATGTGTCATTTGATACCTCCATAGAACAGAGATTGCCTTGTGGCACCATATTGCTAGTTCCTTTTTTTTTTTTTTTTTTTAAGAATTATTTTGAGGAGAGGTGAGAGGTAGGCCTTCAAGAGAAGATTCCTCATTGCTCTTATGAAATAGGGATTTCAGGGTAAAAGAGAAATGAAGATTTCCTACTGATAACTCAGCCTCCAGCAAACAAGCTAGTGTGGCAGGAGAAGCGAGAGGCAGGTCTTCAGGAGAAGATTCATCATGGCTGCTGCAAAATAGTGATTTCAGACTGAACTTCAAGAATTAGGAAGAGGGACCAGCAGTTAGCATAATGACTATGTTGCTGGAGTCCCATGTAGTCAACCGCGGTTCGAGTCCTGGACCTGGTGGCTTAAACTCACACTGGGCGCATGTGCATGCGTGCCCAAGATCCTGAGAGGAGGATGGAGGAGAAGGGATTATGGCATGGCTATCCCCTCTAGGGGGTGATTTCTCACTTTCTGTCTCTCTTACTCTCTCTGTCTGGTGAGCACACGCGTGCCATAGTGAAAACCTCTCCAAAAAAAAAAAAAAATTAGGAAGAAACATACTATCCATCAGATGACTAGAAATCACCACAAGACCACAAGAAACGAAGGAAAGCAAGAAAATACCTCTTCATCCACACGCAGTTCAATGGAAATTATGGAAATGTCTGATAAAGAATTTAGAACATTCATAATGGTGAAGTTAACAGAGATGGAAGAGAAGAGAGACAATGAACTGCAGAAGGTGAGGAAATTCTTGCGAGATCTAAAAGAGAAATTACACACTTTAAAACAGAATCAAACGGAACTGTTAGAGATGAAGGCTATAATACAGGAAGTCAAAGTCTCCTTTGAAAGTATTAAAACCAGACTAGATCATACAGAAAACAGAATCTCAGACATAGAAGGGAAAATTGCTGGCCTAGAAAAATCCACCATAAAGACTGAGAAAATTGCCCAAAATATGAGAATAATATACGAGAAGTACTAGATATCATCAAATGTCCAAACATCTGGATAATTGACATTCCAGAAGGCAAAGAGACTCATAAGGGCATTGATAATCTATTCCATGAAATCCTGTAAGAAAACTTTCCAAACCTAGAGAAGCACTCAAATATCCAGTTGCAAGAAATACAAAGGACCCCAAATAGAATCAACCCAAGAAGATCTTCTCCAAGACACATTATAGCCAACTTGACCAAAACCACAGACAAAGACAAGATACTAAGATTGGCAAGAGAAAAACATCAAGTTACCTACAAAGGATAGCCCATCAGGCTAACAGCAGACCTCTCATTGGAAAAAATGTGAGCAAGGAGAGAATGGGAAAATATATTCAAAGTGTTAAGAGAAAAGCAGTTTCAGCCAAGAATACTGTACCCGGCAAGATTATCTTTCAATAATCTTGAACATTCGCAGATAAACAAAACCTGAAAGAATTTACCAGCACCAGCCTAGATCTCCAGGAAGTTCTCAAGGGAGGGCTATATTAGGAAAATTAAATACAGACACACAGAAATAAGAGTTCAAAAACTAAGAAAATGGCCAACTTAATCACAGGGACAAGTCTGGAATTAAATATTATATCCCAGAATTTAATTGGGAAAATCGAAGCACAACAGTAGATAAAGTACATGAGACTGAATTGGTCAAGTATAATTTTATGACTTTTGACTAAAACATTGCTGATTTTCTTGTAGACTTTGTTATCTGGTTGTAAGGATTTGTGTCCTGTCTTGAGACATGGATAGGTTCGTGTATCTACCATTTGAACAGAATTCAAACGTGTTTCCTGGCTTTAAGTTTTAAGCAAAGTTCCTTAGTATTTCTTTGATTTAAGTTAAAACTGGTTTTCTTGAAAGTACCAAGTGAACTTGCTATTGAAAGCAGTTAGATTATTTAAGAAATTGTATGGTCAATACAATGTGGGGGGAGAGAAAGCATGGAAGACAACAGTAGACACCAGAGATAGTGTGAGAAGAGGGTGGGAAAGGACAGAGGGTCAGAAATAGGGGTAAAAAAATACTAGAAACGGAAAATTTTTGATAATAACATGCATGATTAAGTCACTATGCAGTATATTCTGAATGGGAAATCACATTTTGTATGCTATGACAATGCTTAGGGAATGAATGTAAATTAAGTTAAAAAAAAGGTTCAGAAATAAAACCTAAAACTGTTTTTCTTGAAACTTAAAAAAAAAGCATTAAAAATACCTATTTGATGACTATGGTAAGATATATAACCCCAGCTAGATGCTACTTTATAGGATGCTCATTCTACTCACTGAGGCTTATGCCTGAAGTTGGACTTGTGTTCATGGAAATGTATATATCAGCTGTGCTTGCTCTGAAAATATTTAGATTAATTAAGATCTTTAGTGACTCAATAAAATGTGGGGGGGAAAAGTATAGAAAGCAAACATAGATACAAGAGACAGTGTGGAAGGGGGGTGGGAGATGGCAGAGGATAAGAGGTAGGGAATCAAGGATGGGGAATAAAAAGCAAAACATACAGGAAACAAGAAATGGAAAATTATTTGTTGACAATAACACGTAGGTTGATGTGCTTGATTGAGCCAATATACAGTGTACTGTGGATGGAAAATCTCATTTTGTATGTTGTAATGATGTACAGTGAATGAATGTAAATAAGTAAGTCTAAATTTAAAAGAAAAGAAACAGAATTATTTTAACTTCATTTATTTTATTTTGACCAGTGAGAGAAAGATTGAAAGAGAGAGAGAGAGAGAGAGGGAGAAAGCAAGCTGCCTGGATCAAAATCGCGGTCAGCCATGTGGGAATCCAGTGCCCTCAACCACCACACCACCTGCCAGCCCTCTCAAATTGCTAATTCTAAAAAACGATTCTCTATCTTCACCTTGTATGACCTCTCAAGAGCTTCTAACCATGCTATTCTTTTTATATGTCTCACACCTTTCTAGACTTTTTTTCTCTTGGCTTTGTACTCAATTTTGTCATGTATCACTGGATATGTCTTCTCAATAAGCAGTGGAATGAAGGATCAAAACTTAGTATCTGATTCTGTATTTAGATTTTTGGCTAGTCCAGACTAGCACAGTTCTGAGGAAAAAACATTTTTAAAAAAGATTAGGACTTCCTCTCCCACCAATGCAGAAATTTTATTTGGGTAATGAATAAATAGATAATCCCAGAAGGCTAGAAAACCAAAATACTGAACTTACTTTTCAAAATTCTCTCAGAATGAGAACTCTGGGATTAATCTTTAGTTATCTAGATATATAATTACTTCGTTACATTTTTTTGTTAGCTTGCTTATAAATTCGAGGGCACATGTTCTTGCTAGAGAGACAAAGAGAGGAAGAGAAAGCACCCTCCACTGGGGCATGGTCATGCTGTAATCCCTTCTCCTAGATCCCGTTGAATTTGGGGCATGCATGCTCATGGGCATACCACTAGAGCCAGGATTCCAACTGTTTGGTCAGCCATATGGGATCCAACTCCCTTAACCACAAGACTAAGGGACCAGCCTGATATAATTACTTTTTAACTTTTTTAGAGAGAGATTTTTGCTATAGGGCACATGCACTCACCAGAAAATGATAGACAGGGAGAGAGAGAGAGCAAGAAATCATCCCTCAGGGGAGATGACCATGCCACAATTCCTTCTCTTCCATTCTCCTCTCAGGATCTTGGGCACACGCATACACCCAGTGTGAGTTTTAAGCCACTGTGCCCAGGACTGGAACTGCAGTCAACTGTGTGGGAGTCCAGCAACATAACCATTATGCCATCTGCTGGTCCCATGGTATAGTTACTTTCAGTGTAGGTTGTCACACAGTCTTCCATGTATGAACTGAGTATTCGTGTTTCCTCAAAATTCATATGTTGAAGCACTAAAAAAATATTTTTTAATGTAATAGTACTTAGCAGTAGGGCCTTTAGAAAGTAATTAGGTCATAAGGTAGGACCTCTTGATGGTATTAATCCCATAATAAAATGAGGAAGATATATAATATTCTCTGTCTCTGCCATGTGAAGACACAATGAGAAGTTAGCAACCCAGGAAGAGGGCCCTTCACCAGAGGCCAAATCTTCTGGCACTTTGATTTTGGACATTCCAGCCCCAAAGACCATGAAAAATGAATGTTGCTGTTGAAGTCATTTGGTCTATGGTATTTTGTTTAAGCAGCCTGATCTTCATAAAATGTACACAAACATGCAATTTCCCTATGTTCTTGCTACTATATATTCTGAAGATTAGAAATCTTAAAATACCAGAGTCTGAGCAAGGACATTAAGGAGAAAAATAGAGAGGCAAAGCATTAAAGAGACAAAGAAATGGGATGTTATCTGTTGAGGATAACTTTATCAACAGGACTGGGGAGAAATATACACATGTTGGAATATTCACTTTGCAAGCTAAATAATGTGATTGAATGTATAAAAGAACTTGAAATAAAATAAAATGAAAGAAAACTTGAAATAGCATTTTACTACTATTTCTGATGCATTCAGTTTAATGTACTTTTACTCCTATCTCAATTCACTCTTATATATATGCAATTTTTAATGGCTAGTATGATCAATACTCCAACCATAAATTTTATTAATGAAGTCACCTTATTATTTTAATATTTGTATTTCTTCCTTCAAAAATAATTTTAATAATTACATTTCACTTCATAACCAAATGGACAACCACTAAACATATCATTATGTCTAATTTGCTTCATAATTTGTCCATAGACAACCTTTTATATCATGGTTTATCCATTTATAATACAGTATGTTATTTTTTTGTTTTAAGCCACTGTGCCCAGGACTGGAACTGCAGTCAACTGTGTGGGAGTCCAGCAACATAACCATTATGCCATCTGCTGGTCCCATGGTATAGTTACTTTCAGTGTAGGTTGTCACACAGTCTTCCATGTATGAACTGAGTATTCGTGTTTCCTCAAAATTCATATGTTGAAGCACTAAAAAAATATTTTTTAATGTAATAGTACTTAGCAGTAGGGCCTTTAGAAAGTAATTAGGTCATAAGGTAGGACCTCTTGATGGTATTAATCCCATAATAAAATGAGGAAGATATATAATATTCTCTGTCTCTGCCATGTGAAGACACAATGAGAAGTTAGCAACCCAGGAAGAGGGCCCTTCACCAGAGGCCAAATCTTCTGGCACTTTGATTTTGGACATTCCAGCCCCAAAGACCATGAAAAATGAATGTTGCTGTTGAAGTCATTTGGTCTATGGTATTTTGTTTAAGCAGCCTGATCTTCATAAAATGTACACAAACATGCAATTTCCCTATGTTCTTGCTACTATATATTCTGAAGATTAGAAATCTTAAAATACCAGAGTCTGAGCAAGGACATTAAGGAGAAAAATAGAGAGGCAAAGCATTAAAGAGACAAAGAAATGGGATGTTATCTGTTGAGGATAACTTTATCAACAGGACTGGGGAGAAATATACACATGTTGGAATATTCACTTTGCAAGCTAAATAATGTGATTGAATGTATAAAAGAACTTGAAATAAAATAAAATGAAAGAAAACTTGAAATAGCATTTTACTACTATTTCTGATGCATTCAGTTTAATGTACTTTTACTCCTATCTCAATTCACTCTTATATATATGCAATTTTTAATGGCTAGTATGATCAATACTCCAACCATAAATTTTATTAATGAAGTCACCTTATTATTTTAATATTTGTATTTCTTCCTTCAAAAATAATTTTAATAATTACATTTCACTTCATAACCAAATGGACAACCACTAAACATATCATTATGTCTAATTTGCTTCATAATTTGTCCATAGACAACCTTTTATATCATGGTTTATCCATTTATAATACAGTATGTTATTTTTTTTCTTAACACATTGAAGTGTATCTTCCAGTAATTTTTTCAAGGAAGATATAAGGATATATCATTTCTGAACCTTTATGTGATATAAAATGGGTTTCATATATATTAATGAAGTCACCTTATTATTTTAATATTTGTATTTCTTCCTTCAAAAATAATTTTAATAATTACATTTCACTTCATAACCAAATGGACAACCACTAAACATATCATTATGTCTAATTTGCTTCATAATTTGTCCATAGACAACCTTTTATATCATGGTTTATCCATTTATAATACAGTATGTTATTTTTTTCTTAACACATTGAAGTGTATCTTCCAGTAATTTTTTCAAGGAAGATATAAGGATATATCATTTCTGAACCTTTATGTGATATAAAATGGGTTTCATATATTGAAAAGTTGGCTGAGTATAAAATATTTTAATCACAACCTTTACTTTGAGATATGCTGGAAACAGCATTCCAATATTTTCCTACTTTAGTGTTTTAAAGATGTCAATTACCAACGTGGGTTTTGTTCCTATTCAAGAATGATTGGAAAGATATACTTTTTTCTATATCATTTTAATTGAAACATTTTGATTAAAATTTTGATAATTTTGTCTAGGAGTTTCTCTCTATAGCCTTGTCTTTTTATATACTTGGTAATAGTAATTACAAAGAGGGGATAATAATATTTGCCATGAAGAAAAAAGTCTTCACAGGAAAGGAGAAGTTAAGTGAGACTTGGGAGGGTAGGTAGGATTTCAATAGATAGAGAGGACATTCTAGTTAGGGGAAACTATAGAGCTATGGCTAGAAGGGTTACTCATCCTAGATCATGAATTCTTTCATGTTATTGCTGTTGTATATAGGAAATAAAAGGCTGAATAACTAATAACTACATTGAACATATGAAATTATATATTTTTTTAAATGGTAAAGGTAGTTTTAACTTACCTTGGACCGAATATAAGAATATCTACTGTAACTGAGGATATTAGTCATTAAGAAAATAATTCTGATGGCTTAGAAAATATTGTCAGTATTACAAGTATTTTAGCATCCAACTCTTGAGATTTTTAAGGCATGATTAAATGCTCCTTCCATAGCCTAAATGTTACACTGGAAGATCATGGAGTAAATGACCTCTAAATTCTTTCATTTTCTCATATGCTGAATAAAAGCTTGTATCATGTATCAGACATTGATGGTGCCCCAACCAATACTACCTTTAGATATAATCAGTAGGAGTTTCTGCCTCAGGCCATGTGCTCTAGAGAGCTTTGACTTCACCCTCAGCCATTCCTCCCTTTCAGAGAGAGAGAATGCCTAGAGGCATACCATGCCCACTCACTCCATGAAACCACCCATTGAGTACCTGAGACTGAATTTGCTACCTAATGAGCCCTGAACTCCCCACCAGGGCTTGCAAAGGCTGCTTCTCTAGCTTCCTCTGCTTATCTATCAAGTCAAGGAAGAACCCCCTTAAGTTAAGTAGAATTTTTAAACATACCAAACTGTTGTTGGTATTACCTTTCTCTCTCTCTCTCTCTCTCTCTCTGTATGTATGTATATATATATGTATGTATTTATTCATTAATTTAATTTTCTATAGGGTATATGTGCTCACCAGAGAGAGGCAGACGACTGCAGTTGACTACATGGGAGTCCAGCGGCATAGCCATTACGCTAACTGCTGGTCCCTCAGTTTTTATAGTTATCTAGTGGCAAAATGATAATTGTTGGTGGCCTGATACCAATAGTTCATTCATTAACTATCCTGGATTTTGGAATAATAAATTATAAATATATTGCAGCACAATCTCTAACAGAGATGGCATTGGCAACGTTCGGAACATGCTTGTTACATGTCATCAGTGACTCCTGATTACTCCAATTGGACCGTGTGCCTGTTTCCTTTGCTGGTCTAATTGGCGTGACTACAGATATTTTAGAGAAATAAGGAAAAAAATATTTAAATCAACTGCTTGCTCCTCCCAGGACTCATTAGTTATTTCTTTTCTGGATGTGTTTATTTGGTGGACAACCTTAGAAAGAGCACTAACAAGCAGATTGACCATGGCTCAACAGCTTTTGAGGCACATCCTCAGAAAGATAATACCTATCCAATTTGCACATTTTAACCACCTGGGTATCACCATTTTTGTCTCTACCAACTGGTTTTGTGACAGTCTCAAGAACCTTCTCCTTTTTCTTTTCAATCCTGGATTTAGTGGCCGAATATTTCCTCTTGTACATGGCCTTCCTGGAATACATGGCAGGCCGGGAGAATCTGCCAATGCTCTGGACTAGGACCAAGTTCTGGCTGCAACAGGGCTTCCTATTCTTGGGGTCACCCTTTTTACCTTGCCACTGGTATCAGCCTTCTTGGCTTCAGGTTTCTTCTCCTTAGTATCCTAATTCGCAGCTTTTTCACCTGCCATCTTGTACAGTGGGAGATAATACCTCTCTGATCAATGGAAAGTAATTATAACTTTGAGATCTCATTTTGTTCTCATGAAGAACATAGATTAAGACATTTGTAAATCTGTTAACGCAAATATCTTCTGACTCAATAGGCTCTTACCTGCTTAATAGGACCTTAGCGCCCCTGACAAATAAACCTTATTTTTTCTGAGGTTCAACATACAGAGAGCTCCAAATAGATTCTATCTGGATTTCATAGTGTCTATGTCTTGTCTCAATTTTCAGTCTCAACCCTAAAGAGAACCTTATTAAATGCCTTGCCTTCTAGCTTTCTGGATCGTCCGGCTTCTCAAAGTTAACAGATAACTCTATCAACAGGAACCTGTCTCCCCTGGGCTGGGACTCATGAATCACACATAGGACAATGTGGCACACAGAATTTTTAGGGAACCCCCATGATCCCAGCCACCTGATGCCATACCCATGATTAGATTAAGTGGCAAAAGAGTATTGCACATGTGATGAAACTTACTAATCAGTTAACTTTGACATAGGGAAAGTATCGGAGTGGGTCTCACCCCATCACAGAAACCCTTCAAAAACAGGTTTACTCTGGCTTAAGGCAGAATAGGAAGTCAGAGTATTCCAAACCTGGGAAGAAGGATGTTGTGTGGCATTGCCGCTTTGAATTTGGGGGAGGCCACCTGGCAAGGCATGCAGGTGACTTCTTTTTTATTTTTTTTTAAATTACTTTTTATTTATTTCTCTTTTTATTTACATTTTTTAATACATTCAATCACATTATTTAGCTTACAAGGTGATCATTTTAATATGTGAACATTTCTCCCCGGTCGAGTTGATCAAAATATAACAACACTACCTCCCTGTCTCAATAATGCTATCTTCGTATCCCTCCTTCAAATGTTTTTCCCCAGGCCCCACTCCTCCACACACACCACATCTGGCATTTACATCCATCCCTTGTGTTTGTACATCCTTTAGCCCGTCTGTTTCAGTTATAGAGTGTGGACATTTGGTATATATTAAGTGGGGACATACAATGACTTTCCTTCATAGCCTGGCTTGCTTCACTCAGCAATAAATCTTCCATATTCTTCCACTTTCTGTCAAAAGCCAGCGTTTTGTTGGTTTTTATGGCTGAATAGTATTCCATAGAGTATATGTGCCACAGTTTTTCAATCCATTCAGCCGTACGGGGGCATTTGGGTTGGTTCCATGTCTTAGCAATTGTGAAAAGTGCCACAATAAACATCGATGTGCAAGCACTTTTCCAATGAGAAATTCTTTTGTCCTTTGGGTAGATGCCGAGAAATGGGATTGCTGGATCATATGGCAGTTCTATTTGTAGATTTTTGAGGAATCTCCAAATGGTTCTCCACAGTGGTTGGACTAATTCACATTCCCACCAGCAGTGTAAGAGAGTTCCCCTTTCACTACATTCCCGTCAACACTTATCATTTTTTGTTTTTTTAATCTTAGCCATTCTGACTGGGGTTAGGTGGTATCTCATTGTTGTTTTCATCTGCATTTCCCTTATGATGAGGGATGTTGAGCATTTTTTTCATACACCTTCTGGCTATTTGTATGCCATCTTTAGTGAGTGTTCTTTTCAACTCCTTCTCCCATCTTTTAATAGGGTTCATCATCTTTTTTCCAAACAGCTTCTTTAGTTCCTTATGTATTCTGGTTATTAATCCCTTATCTGATGCATAGTCTACAAAAATATTTTCCCATTCTGAGAGCTGTCGATTCACACTAATTACGGTGTCTTTTGCCATGCAGAAAAATAGACAAGTGGGATTACATCAGGCATGCAGGTGACTTCTAAGACAAAGAGTGGCCACCAGAGGACAACCAGTATATAAACAAAGACCTCAGTCTCACCTCTACAAGGAAAGGAATTCTGCCAGTGGCCTAAAAGAGTTGGAAGGATAATTTTTCCCTAGAGGCCCCAGATGAAAGCCCTGTCCAGCTAACATCTCCATTTCAGCCTAGTAAGACCCAATTTCTTCATTTCTTAATTAATTAAGCCCAGCAAGTCTTCTGACTTATAGACTGAGATCTAATAATAAATGGGAGGCGTTTTATGCCACCAAATGTAGGTAATTTGTTACATAGAAATAGAAAACTAATAGAGACACAATAGTTTCACCCAAAGAGGGGGAAAGTCCTCTCCTCTTGCCTTCACTTGAGTGTATTCTGATCTCTTTTTCAACTGACATCGTCATCTCCAGTCCCCCAGAAACTTAAACTCCTCATTCCCTTCTGACTGCACAACTGTCCCCTGTGCAGCTGGCCAGGGCCAAGGTGCGTTTCTTGGGCTTCCCACTGGCACACCTGCTTCTCCCAGAGTAGAGATGATCAAGCTTCTTGTCCTTCATTCTCCATGGGTTTGTTTCCATCTGTAAAACCACAAAACAAAAACAAGCCATAATGTTCTCTCTCCTCTCTCCTGTCTTCTCATTTCTAAGTCTGTTTTCCCAACTAGATTCTGACCAAAGTTATTTGCAGCATTCCCATCAGTTCCATGAGTGACAGGAGACTGGTGTCAAGTGAGAAAATGAAATGTAAATTTTATTAAACACCTCTTCTCATCTCTGCGTATCAATCCAGATTCCAGGCAAACATAGCAAATCAAATCCTGTCTATGCCAGGCCTCAGGGCACACAGAAAATCATTTCTCCTTAATACCATTCCCTTCTAGTAAAATATTTTTCTGTTTGGTAAATGCAAATTTTAAATGCAAACCCTGTTTGAATCCCAGCAAAAAGTATATCTTCAAAATGAACATTTGCAGAAAGAAGCAGAAAGAAAAGGGGGAAGATTTGGGGGGGCGGAGGGGGGAGAGAAGGGATTAGGAAAATGAAATTGTATTTAACTGTGCCTTGTGTAGGCTTGTCTGGTCACTGTGCAGGGACTCATATCCATAACACAAATGGTAACTTTCTTTGAAAGCTTGGACTATTAGAATAGTTTTCTACATGCTCTCCTCTCTCAGAATAAAGATCTTCACTTGATACACCCTATTGAAATAGCATTAGAAACATAGTTGCTTCATTCTGGGTGGGACCCATATGTGCAATTTTTAGCTTGTTTGGGGATTTGACAGGTGGTATCTGTGCATAGAGATTATTTCAATTTGGAACCTTAAACATGTGATTAACTTAAGAAACAAAACACATTTTAGGGGGGAACCAGCAGTTAGCGTAATGGCTATGTCGCTGGACTCCCACGTAGTCGACCGCGGTTCGTGTCCTGGAACCGGTGGCTTAAAACTCACGCTGGGCACGTGTGCATGCGTGCCCAAGATCCCGAGAGGAGAATGGAGGAGAAGGGATTGCGGCGTGACCATCCCCCCTGGGGGGTGATTTCTCGCTTTCTGTCTCTATGTCTCTCTCTGTCTGTCTGGCGAGCGCACGCGCCCTACAGTGAAAATCTCTCCAAAACAAACAAACAAAAAACAAACAAAAAAAAACACATGTTAACTGCACATCAGAGTAAAAACAAAATTTTAGCCAATACTTAAATTGACATTTAAGATACCAGTATGACTTAAGACACATACTCTCTAGATACTAATTAATTAATTTAAAAGAAAATTGTAGGGACCAGCAGATGGTGTAAAGGTTACATCACTGTACTACCACGTAGTCGACCGTGGTTCGAGTTCCAGACCTGGTGGGTTAAACTCAAGCTGGGCGAGTGTGTGTGCGTGCCCAAGATCCCAAGAAGAGAATGGAGGAGAAGGGACTGGCTATGTCGCTGGACTCCCACGTAGTCGACCGCGGTTCGTGTCCTGGAACCGGTGGCTTAAAACTCACGCTGGGCACGTGTGCATGCGTGCCCAAGATCCCGAGAGGAGAATGGAGGAGAAGGGATTGCGGCGTGACCATCCCCCCTGGGGGGTGATTTCTCGCTTTCTGTCTCTATGTCTCTCTCTGTCTGTCTGGCGAGCGCACGCGCCCTACAGTGAAAATCTCTCCAAAACAAACAAACAAAAAACAAACAAAAAAAAACACATGTTAACTGCACATCAGAGTAAAAACAAAATTTTAGCCAATACTTAAATTGACATTTAAGATACCAGTATGACTTAAGACACATACTCTCTAGATACTAATTAATTAATTTAAAAGAAAATTGTAGGGACCAGCAGATGGTGTAAAGGTTACATCACTGTACTACCACGTAGTCGACCGTGGTTCGAGTTCCAGACCTGGTGGGTTAAACTCAAGCTGGGCGAGTGTGTGTGCGTGCCCAAGATCCCAAGAAGAGAATGGAGGAGAAGGGACTGTGGCATGGCCATTCCCTCAGGGATGATTTCTCACTTTCTGTCTCTCTGTTTATCTCTTTCTTTTCCAGCAAGTGCACACACCCTATAGCAAAAGTCTCTCTTAAGAAAAAAGAGAAAATCGTAAATGCTGAGTTCTGTTTAAAAAGGAAATTATTTAATGTCATTTTGAATTTGCTCATTTTAAGTGGGTAAAAGCATTTTTTAAAATGACTTTTTGCCAGGAATATATTTGAATTTGGAACTTCTGTCCTAATTTGCCTGAGACTGAGGGCTTCTCAGAATATAGGACTTCCATTGCTAAAACCAGAAAACCCCAGAAAGTCCTGGGGAAAGAGGGATGAGCTGGTCACCTTAAAATAGTAATTCCTTGTACTTCAATAAATTGTTAATATCTGAGGCTATGCATTTTTGGTTCATGATCTTGAGGCAAATTCATTTCTAGCCGTGTATGAAAGTGATCAACCTGATTTGGTCACACTTGAAAAACACAGTTCAAACTTCCAAAAGACACGAGGCACAACTCAGGTGTTACTTTTTTTTTTTTTTTTTTAAGAAGTCTTTGCTATAGGGCACGTGCACTCACCAGAAAGAGAGAGACAGAGAGAGAAAGTGAGAAATCACCCCCGAGGGGGAATGGCCATGCCACAGTCCCTTCTCCTCCATTCTCCTCTCAGGATCTTGGGCACGCACGCACATGCGCCCAGTGTGAGTTTAAGCCACCGGGTATGGGACTCAAATCACAGTCAGCTACATGGGAGTCCAGTGACATAGCCATCACTCCAACTGCTAGTCCCAATTACTTTTGATATTTCTGGAAACACTGTCCATATCCTCTCCTGTCCTTGACTTGTGCTAAGCTTAAAAAAAAAGTTCTTCCTGATATGGTTGGAAAGAAAATCATCGATATATAAGAACCTGATTTTTTCTTTCCAGATACTTAAGGATTTAATGCCTCTGGATAAAAGCTAGAACCCAGTGCAGACGGATTTTTGCACTTAAGATCTGAAAACGTAGCTCAAGCTCTGGGTAGGCAAAACAGTGTGTTCATTTCACAAAAGAGCATATCGCTTTCTTTCCTAGTGGAGGGCTGTCCCCTGAGTGAGAAGATGTCCTATTTATAACTTTAAAATCAGGTTATGTACAAGGAGAGTGTTTACACAGTTAAAATGTAGTTTTGTTTTTGTTTTTTTCCATCAGAGGGCTCATAGGCTCACCAGAGAGAAAAGGCGCTCCCTGAATGGGACATCTCACTGCAAACCTTTTTTTCTCCATTTCATCATCTTGTCAGGATTCGGACATTCAGACACATACCTGGCATGTTTCTCAAACAAGGACTTGGGCTGTTAGTCAGTCATGTGGGGTCTGGCTCCCTGTGTGTAAAACGCAAATGCTGCACCACGGGGTTGGCTCCATGATATAGAAATTTTAACTTAAGTCATTGTATGTGGAATTCATAATCCTTTATTGCGCAATTAGATATATCTGACCTCAACTATTCTTTCTTTTCAGTATTTTTGTTTACTAAGTAAACACAGACTGCTTTGCTTGAAAGTTGGATCAAGATGACATGTATAAAAAGCATAAAAACAGGGTTCACTCGGGACCAGCAGTTAGCGTAATGGCTATGTTGCTGGACTCCCTTGTAGTCAATTGCGGTTCGTGTCCCGGACCTGGTGGCTTAAACTGACGCCGGGTGCATGTACGAGCGTGCCCAAGATCCCTGGAGGAGAATGGAGGAGAAGAGATTGCGGCGTGGCCATCTCCTCTGGGGGGTGATTTTTCGTCTTCTGTCTCTCTGTCTCTGTCTGTCTGGCAAGCACACGCACCCCATAGCAAAAACCTCTCCAAAATAATAATAATAATAATAATAAATAAATAAATAAACAGGGCTAACTCACGGCAAAATTGGGTTTGTCTATGAGCTTTGCCCTGTTTTAATCTTTCCAATTACAGTGTCCAAATCTCAGGTGCTCAGACCAGATCATTTCAGATGTATCTTGATCTCTAGACGTATTCTTTTTCTATCCTTTCCATCAAACTCACCAACCTGTTTGAGAATTTCTGGATAGTTTCATAGAATAACTCATACTAATGTAATGTTATGTATATCACATCTCCCAGAGTTATATTCATTTTAACAGATTTCTTAAGCCATGCTCCAAAATACTTTATGGATAAATTGCGAGAGAATGCTCTTTTAGAAGAGGTACCCCAGATGATGTGCTAGCATCCCATTGCTGCTATTACCACCAACCTGATGCCTTCAAACAATGTAGTTGTAGTCTCGGACTTTGAGAGGTCAGAGGTCTGAAATAAGCTTCCCTGTGCTAAAATCAAAGTTTAGTCAAGTCCAGCTTCTCATTGTCTGCCTATATTCTTTGGCTCATTGTACCTTAATCTATCTTCAAAGCACATAATTCTAGTGTCTACTTCACTCCAACTTCTTGCATCACATATCTTACTGTTTTTATGATCTTTTTTGTCATTATAAGGACCCCTTTTATTATATTTAAGACAGTTTGAACAGTCTTAGATAATGCTGTCATTTCAAGAGTAATAAATTAGGACCAGAAGATGGCACAATTGTTATGTCCCTGAACCCCCACTGAGTTGATCACAGTTCAAGTCCTGGACTCAGTGGCTTCAAACACACCGGGTATGTGTGCATGTATGCCCAAAATCCCAAGAAAAGAATGGAGGAGGAGGAACTGTGGCATGGCCATCTCCCTGAGGGATGATTTCTCCTTTTCTGTCTCTCTGTCTCTCTCTGTCTCTCTGGCAAGTGCACATGCCCTATAGCAAAAATCTCTCTTAAAAAAATGTATAAATTAATCATGTCTGCAAATCTCTTTTGCTATGTAAGGTAGCATTCACAGGTTCCAAAAATTTGAGTGGGGATATCTATAGAGTGGCCATCATTTAGCTAACCACAAATGACATTTTTTTGTGGCTAGTTTTATCTATGGCTGAGGTTGGCTTCATAAGAAAAAAACATTTATCTTAATGACAGACCTTACCTTTCCACATAACCAAGCATGTAATTTGGATATTGACGAGAAAGTCCTTCATTCTGGTAACCCACCACAATCATCCTACACCTTGTTCTTGTTGTGGGGAGAATGGAGAGTGAATGGGACTCTTCCATCTACTTTTCTCCCAAGTGCCCTCGCAGTGCTGCTGGGGGGAAGGTACAGGAGTTTAAGTGAAAGCACCACAAGCACAAGGGTAAGTCGCTGACTTGTTGGATCTTGAGGTAAAAGCCATGTTTTAAGCGTGGGAAATACAAGAGAAAATATTTGTCTTCTTTATAAATATAACTTGTGCTTCCACAATTCATGTCCTCTATATCTTTTAAGGTCCTGACCAGACCTACCTCTGTCTTCTCATGTCCCTGTGATCTTTTCCTTGTTTGAGATTGTCTACACTGCCATTGCTACAGTGCAAGCTGAAAGTAGTTACTGACACGTTACAGCATGTATCTGTTTCCCCAATTAGATGACGAACATACTGATCATTTCAATGGCGGGGACGGACACTCATGCTACACTGCGCTCCTAATGCAGTGACTTAGTAATACAGTGATTATGAGTCTTGCATGAGTGAATAGAGAAAACATTATTTCTGAACTCTGAAGGCAAGAACTGTGTTTTGAATGAGTTTGTAAATAAATATTTCTAAACATTTATGATTCTTCCAAGCAGAGAGGGAGAACAAGTGCTCCATAAATAGTTGTTGATAGATTGTTAACCAGAAGTCTTACAGTGAACAAATAATTCTTGGTTTCACTTTCTTTTTCTTTTTCTTCTTTTGGTTTTTGTTGTAGGGCACAGATATTCATCAGAGAGAGAGAGGGAAAGTGAGAAATCAACCCCCAAGTGGATGGCCACACCACAATCCCTTTTCCTCTATTCTCCTCTCAGGATTTTGGATATACACACATACACGTCCAGGATGATTTTCAAGCTGGCAGGTCTGAGACTTGAACTGTGGTCAGTCATGTGGGATTTAGCACCGTAACCTCCATGCCACCTACTGGCCCTGTTTTTCTTTTTCTTTTAATTACTAAAGGAGAAAAACAATTATATCAAGATAGATACACCTACAACATTAAGACTTTGCTTTACTAAATTTAGGCATCCAAATAATAACAGAACAAAAACTCTTATCTTTAAATATTAAGTAAACATAAAGGATGATCTTACCCAAATTTGTATGTGTGTTTGTACCCATATTGATATTAATAGGCATTGTTTCTGAAAGACAATTTTATTTGTGTCTTTCATTTTCTCCTTTGTTTTTACATCATTCAGAATTTCAATAATTTAACGTGTTACCTTTTAATGTGACAAAAAAATCTACTCAGTTCTATTTAAACAAAGGCTAGAAACCCCAGTGTCTGTACTAATATATCAATCTCCCTGATGCTAATTCTGGACATTCTTACCTGTACAAATTCCCTTTTACTGGCTGATATGCTATGAATCCTATGGGTGAATCAGCCACAGGGAACTGAGGACAATCTGTAAATGGAGAAGACTTGGGAGACATGACGGTATTGAAGAGGTAATGATGTGATGGCTCCTGGACAAAGTTCTCTCATTCTCTCTCTCTTTCTCTTTTAAATTTATTAGAGAGCCCATAGACTCCCAGAGAAGGACAGAGGAGGCAGAGGGAGTGAGAAAGCGTACACAACTCCCATGAGGGATCATCATGCCACAATCCCTTCTCCTCCACCTTTTCTTTCCTTCAAAATTCTGGGCACATGTGCTTTCACACCCAGCATGTATTTCAAGCTGCTGAGGCTGGGACTTAAACCATGCAGTTGACCATGTGAGATCCAGCTGCCTTAACCACCATGCTACTAGCTAGCCTAAGGTTTGCTCTTTTGCTTCTCTTATTACTCTTTTTTTTTTTTTTTTGGAGGGGTTTTTCCTATGGGGCGCATGTGCTTGCCAGACAGACAGAGAGAGATATAGAGACAGAAAGCGAGAAATCATCCCTCAGGGGGGATGGTCACGCCGCAATCCCTTCTCCATTCTCCTCTCGGGATCTTGGGCACGCAGGCACACGCACCCAGCGTGAGTTCTAAGCCACCGGGTCGGGGATGCGAACCGTGGTTGACTACGTGGGAGTCCAGCGACATAGCCATTATGCTAACTGCTGGTTCCCATTACTCTTCATTACAGCAGCCTTTGTTCTAGGTTGAGATGAACATGATCTTCTCATCCAAGTACAATGAGAGAATTTTCCATTTTTCAGTTGGGGAAACACTATTCTTATACTCCTCTCTAGACAGTTGCCTGCTAGGAAGGGATGGAAGAAGTATGTGTTAATATGCAGCCAACAGAGGGTGGAAGTGGTAATAAACATAAGCATTGACTAGACCCAATATTAGTGATGGTGCTGGGAAACCATCCTGGCTTTGGGCTGCCTGAAGGCAGTGGTGATCCCCTGCTTGTCCTATCTGTCAGTCTATTTGATCTCCAAATGAATTGCTTTTGATAACAGCTATATAAATGCAGAACTGATCCGCTGGGCCTTCTTAAATGAGACTCCTCGCTTTCATCTCCCAGTCATTTCAAAAAGCAGATAGACTTGTTAGAGGTTTTAATGCAATGATTTATGTTTTATCTTGCCTGGTTTGAGGCAGCATTTATTTAGCACTAAATTCTTCTCAAGCTTCTATGTGAGGAGAGAAACGTTTGAACACACAACATTTGGGGTTTCTTTTCTAAAAAAATAAATTCAATAATATATGTTTTTCTGACTTTTTTTTTTTTTTTTTGGAAAGGCAATAAACTTTATTTTAAAAACGGAGAAAAAAAATGGAAAAAGTTGCCATAATAAACATAAGCATTGACTAGACCCAATATTAGTGATGGTGCTGGGAAACCATCCTGGCTTTGGGCTGCCTGAAGGCAGTGGTGATCCCCTGCTTGTCCTATCTGTCAGTCTATTTGATCTCCAAATGAATTGCTTTTGATAACAGCTATATAAATGCAGAACTGATCCGCTGGGCCTTCTTAAATGAGACTCCTCGCTTTCATCTCCCAGTCATTTCAAAAAGCAGATAGACTTGTTAGAGGTTTTAATGCAATGATTTATGTTTTATCTTGCCTGGTTTGAGGCAGCATTTATTTAGCACTAAATTCTTCTCAAGCTTCTATGTGAGGAGAGAAACGTTTGAACACACAACATTTGGGGTTTCTTTTCTAAAAAAATAAATTCAATAATATATGTTTTTCTGACTTTTTTTTTTTTTTTTTGGAAAGGCAATAAACTTTATTTTAAGAACGGAGAGAAAAAATGGAAAAAGTTGCCATACAAAACATTTTCATTTTTGCACCCTTGGCAATGTTAGAACTGGGAAAGAGAAACATCTACAATACAAATAATTAAATCCCACCCCCATAACTCTGAGAAAAGGGAATTACAATTACAATAAAGGAAGACAAGCTTGCATATGGTTTCTCACATGCTATTTGCATCATCTATAAGGGAACAATTTATGAAAGTTTTAACTGTTTCTGTCTCATAATTTTATCTCCTTGCACCTCAGTTTCTGAACTTTTTCTACTTTCTCCTTTTCTCATGCATGAATGAAGAAAATTCTCCTACTGAAGAGAGTCGAGCATCATTCATAACAGTACTCAGGTATTTTCTAAGAGGTTTGGATTATTTGCCTCTCATATGCTATAAGTAAGTTTACTTAAGAAGATATACTTAAGACCGAAAAACACCACCTGAAACTAGAGAGTGAAATAGAACTTGATTTCCCCTTTATTAGAGAAATATCACACTTGATAAAATCGTTGTTATAAAAAGTACAATGCAAATTGTATATGGATATATAAATCAAACCACCTAAATGAATTTGGACAACTTACTATTTCAAGTAATGCAAAACATTTGAATTTTTCAGATCATGTTTGTTGAAAATGAGATTGTTCTCTTATGATGAAACATCTATTGTGCCAACAATTGATTTCAATTAGTAATACAATTGGCTTTCTTATTATCTTTTGGGTTTTGTTTGTTAAGTTTTGCTGCAATGCATGTGTGCTCACTAGAGAGAGAAAGAGAGAGAAAGAACTCATGGTGGGGGTGGGGGACCAGGTGATAGCCATGCCTCAATTCCTTGTCCTTCATTCTCCTCTCAGGATTCTGAGCACACATGCACACATGACTGACATAATTTTCAAGCCTCCAAGTCCAAGACTCAAACTGTGCAGTCATGTGGAATCTAGCTGCCTTAACCTCTGCGCCACCTGCTAACTTCAACCTGCTTTCTTAAAAATGATAAATAACAATGCAGCAAGATAAACAAACAAAAACCCACATGGCATTAAATATGTGTCATCGCTAAGAGATAAAGTTCATTTTTTGAAAGGTGGAAGGCCTCCTAATTTGTAAGTGTCAAGATTAACTGGAGATAGGTTGAGGTTTTTTTTTTTTTTTCATATGTGGTAGAAAAACATTTATATCTTACATAGGGCTTTTACTTGAATTTCCTTTTGAGTCAAATGAAAAGATCAAAGCTGCTTTAAAATGCTTGAACATTTGGTTAAAGCAGCCTATATTATGGTCCCAGCGTTGAAAGCAACAGGTTACAGCTGTTAGTGATAATTAGATTGCCCCTATGGAATTTTTTTTCTCGTTACTCTTTCTAAATGTTTATATAAAAACTTAAGTTTTCTGAAAAAATTTGTAAGTTAAAAGAGAATTGACAAGTGTATAGTTTTCTTAAAAATGCTTTGTAATAAAAGTCATAGAAATAATAGCAATGATATTTTATGGTGATAAAATTATTTTCCATTTAGGAAAATATGGTAAAGAAATAGCTTGATTCTTTTTTGTTCAGATTAAACAGAGTTTACTAAAGGCCATGCATCTTTTTTGTCCTTCATTTTCGAGGTTTTTGTCTTAGGGTGCATGTTCTTGCTGAAGAGAGAGAAACTACCACCCTCCTTGGGGGTCGAGAGGCGGGATGGCCATGCCATAATGTCTTCTCCTCCATTCTCCTCCTGGGTTCTTGGGCATCCTGCTCAGCATGAGTTTCAAGCCACCAGGTCTGGGACTCAGCAACGTGGGAGTGCAGCGATGTAACTGCTACACAGTCTGCTGGTCCCAAGGCCATAAATCTTAAAAACTGTATTGGTCAGTTCTTCAGAGAAACAGAACCAACAGAGTAAATATATATGTAAAAGAAGAGATTTATTACAGGAATTATCTCACATAATCACAAGATGGAGTCATCTAACAGTAGTCTTCCTGCAAGCTGGAGAGATAGCTGAAAGACTCTGAAGGAAGGAAGTTGGTGCAGTTCTATCTGAGGCCTGAAGAGGGACCTTTGGAGGCCTGACCACTCTTGGGAGGCAGCGTTAAGTCCAGAGACCAAAGATGAAAGAACTTGGAGTCTGGGACCATCCAGGGGGTGTGGTGGCCAAGACAGCTCAATCCCACATGACTTCGACTGAGTTATTCAAGTCACAGACCTGATGATCTGAAAAAACATGCTGGGTGCATATGTGAGCATGCTCAAAATCCTGAGAGGAGAATTGAGGAGAAGGAACTGTGGTATGGTCCTCCCCCTTAAGAATGCCTTCTCACTTTCTTTCTCTTCTCTTTCTCTGGTGAGTGCATGTGCTCCATAACAGCAAGAAAAAGAACTTGGAGTTTGCTGGATGAAGGGGTACAGGGATCAGGGACAGTCAGGAACAAATGTAGTCAAGGTCTAAGTGGAGAAGCCTTGGTGGATGAGCAGGCAATGTATAAGGATGGGAAACACAGCATGCTCTGGAAGGCTAGTGAGAGAGAAAGACAAAGGGAGGGGAGAGAACACAGAACTCCTCTTCCTCTCTTTGTCTCTCCCATGCTCCCAATCATTGGGTGGTGCCCAACCGTAGTGAAGGTTAATCTTTCTCTCTTAGCCCACTGACTCACCTGCAAATCTTGTCTGACAATACTCTTGAAGACACACCTAAATGCAATGTTTCACCAACCTTCCATAAATCCTTCAGTCCAGTCAAGTTGACACCCCAAATGAACCATTACATAAACAAAATTAAGATGATTATGTCGTAATATTCACTTTACTTCCTTTCCAATAGGACACAAATGGTTTACATGTTCCTTTCTTTCTTTTCAAGTTTACTTATCTATGTCTTCCATGATTAAAAGAGAGATAGAGAAATACAGAACCCTCACTTGACACTCTTGACACTGTGATCCACCTCGGTCGATCATGGGCAAGTATGTGTCCAGCATACTGCATGAGGTCTCTAAACTGGAACTGGAAATTTTTCCATGTGGAATTGCCTCACAGAATTGACCCTTATACTTTCTTTTCAATGCAAGTATCTTTATTAAATAGAGTACCATATAAATTGCCTTTTGAAAGTACATTCTTACAAAGTACAGTGTCATTTCATATTCTAAAAGGAGAAATCGTGATAATAATTTATAAAACCTGCTTAAATTAAAATACCTAAAATTATCCACTGTAAAAATAAAACCCATTCAACAGATAGAGTGCTTATTTTTAATCCTAAATTATACAAATTATGAAGTATTTTATTGCTATAATTACAGACAGTGTCATTATTAAATTTTTGCTCTTGAGAATATTGAAGCTCAGAAGTGTAAAGCTATTTGCCTAATATTATAAGACATATCAGTTACTTCTGAGTTTTAAATAAGTTTGAGTCTCTTGGCATTAAGACCATGAACCTTCCAAAACATCAATGCTTTGGGTAAAGGAAATTCAAATCATTCTCAGACTAGGTTTTCTGCTGTGGCTGGTATGATAATGATCCATTTGGTTCCACTGTAGGAAGTTAGGCTTACAGGTGTTCCCATATCTCCCTCAAAAGTATGACTATGTCGCTGGACTCCCACGTAGTCGACCGCGGTTCGTGTCCCGGACCCGGTGGCTTAAAACTCACGCCGGGCGCATGTGCGTGTGTGCCCAAGATCCCGAGAGGAGAATGGAGGAGAAGGGATTGCGGCGTGACCATCCGCCCTGGGGGTGATTTCTCGCTTTCTGTCTCTATGTCTCTCTCTGTCTGTCTGGCGAGCGCACGCGCCCTACAGTGAAAATCTCTCCAAAAAAAAAAAAAAAAGTATAGAACCTCAGGCTTCTTAAAACTGTAGTCTCATACTTTTGATTTGTGTATGCAGGTCTCACATGATCCAAAATTTATTTCTGGTGGAAAATGTCATGAATTTTATTAACCAAATATATTTCCAAAATGATATCTATTTGGGATAAGAGCATATCTCAACTAAAGTCTATTTTAATCTTCTTGGAGCCTGTACCAAATTTTTTATTCCATAGCATAATACACACACACCATTTATGTAGCTGAATATTTTATCTCTTTTTATGGCATTTATCTAAGTATATTGTTCGTCTTTCATCTGGAAACTCTGGAGATCATAGGTGTCTTCATTTACCTTTGTAGATTGACAATATAAGCCTAGTGGATGTATAAAATTATAAGGGACTTAAAAATTCCTCCTCATCTAATGTCCTTATCTTGGAGATAAGGAATAAAATCTAAATAAACTAGCTCATTAAATTCTACCAAGAAGCTGAGACAGTTTCAAAAATTCTGATCGGTGAACTTTCTACTTGTCCATTCACAGACAGGGGTGCTTTCAAAACTCATGAGATGGCTTTTAAAATTTGATATGAACATGAGCCAATAAAACAACTTGGCTCCTTCCTCATCTTCTCCAATTTACATATTTGCTTAGCTTAATACAGTTAGATGCTTAAATTAGTTTAGTGATTTGAAAGGGAGTCTCTGGAGTCAGCTCTTGGGGTTTGAGGTTTTACCACTTACTAGCTCTGCAACCTTGGGCAAGTTGGCATAATTTTCTTTTTTCTCATTACTTATTTATAATTAACAAGTTAAAAATGTATACATTTATGGTGTACAACATTGTGTTTAGATATATATGTACATTGTGGGATGGCTAAATAGATTTAATTAACATATGCATTACCACACATATCGTTTTTTGTATGTGTATGTCAAAAATGCTTAAAATCTCTCTTCTGCATTTTTAGGTATAAATACATTGTTATTAACAGTAGTCACCATGATGCACAATGGACCTCTTGAACTTATTTTTCCTATCTAACTGAAATTTTATTTCTTTTGACATTTAAATAAACATCACTCTCCCCACTCTCCCATTTCTCCCACCCCTCAACCTCTGGTAACCATCATTATACTCTCCATTTCTTTCTCTTTTTTTTTGAGAGAGAGATTTTTGCCATAGGGTGCATGTGGTCAGAGAGACAGAGAGAGACAGAAAGATAGAAAGCAAGAATTTACCCCCCGGGGGATGGCCACAATGCAATCCCTTCTCCTCCATTCTCCTTTCAGGATTTTGGGCACACACACACACACACACACACACACACACACGTCATGAGTTTAAGCTGCCAGGTCTAGGACTCGAACCATGGTCAACTACATGGGAGTCCAGTGATGTAACCATTATGCCATCTGCTGGTCCCCATTTTACTCCCTATGTCTATAGTTTGACTTTTTTTTTTTTTTGCAATCTACATATAAGTAGATCATGTGTTGTTCTTTGTCTGGCTTATTTCTTTTAATAAAGTGTCCTTTAGGTTCTTCCATGTTGATACAAATGACAGAATTTCTTTCATTTTAAGGCTGCCTGGTATTACAGTGTGTATACATGTAGTACAATTTCTTGAGGGTACATGCACTTGTTGGAGAAAGACTTGAGAGAGAGAGAGAGAGAGAGAGAGAGTGAGAAAGTACCCTCCTCCACTTGGGAAATGATCACACTGCAATCACTCCTTCTCTATCTCTTTTTGGGGATTTGGGGCTTGTATTCATATGTGCTCAGTGTACTTTTCACTGGGTCTGGGACTCAGATCTTGCAATCAGCTATGTGGGATCCAGCTGCATTAACCACCACACCATCAGCTGGCCCCATCACAATTTTTTTCTTTATTCGTTTATTCACTAGAAAATGCTTAAGTTGACTCTACGTCTTGGCGAGGGTGAATGATGCTGCAGTGAAGATGGGTGAGCAGAGAGCTCTTTGACATCAATTTCAAAACCATTGGCTAGATGCCTAGTAGTAAGCTTGCTGATAACTTCTCTGTGCTTTGGTTTCCTCTTCTGTTAAATGGATATAATATTAATAATTGCAACTGCTGTACTGGATTAATATGAGGCAAAATCAATCTATGTAAAGGAATAAGATGGTGTCTGAAATCACAGTAACAGACCAGGTAGGGTTTATACCAGGGATGCAAAGCTGGTTCAGCATACATAAATCCATAAATGTAATACACCATATTAACAGAAAGAAAGATAAAAACATATGGTTATATCAATTGATGTAGACAAAGCATTTGATAAGATACAAGATCCCTTCATGATCAAGACTCTCAGCAAAATTGGCATAGAAGGGTCATTTCTCAACACAATAAAATCTATCTATGAAAAACCCATAGCTAACATTACCCTGAATGGAAAAAAGCTGAAACTTTTTCCACTAAAAACTGGTACAAGACAATGATGCCCACTTTCTCCACTCCTTTTCAATGTAATACTAGAAGTCCTTGTCAATGCAATCAGAAAAGAGAATAAAATAAAAGGCATTCAAGTAGGAAAAGAAGAGGTGAAATTACTTCTATTTTCAGATGACATGATGGTATACATAGAAGACCCAATGTTATCCATGAAAAAATTCCTGGAAGTAATACATAAATACAGTAAAGTTACAGGATACAAAATCAACATACAGAAATCTATAACATTTCTATAAAGAAGCAGTAGGCAGACTGAGATAGAACTGAAAAAAATAATTCCATTTACCATAGCCACAAAAAGTATAAGATACCTAGGAATAAATCTAACCAAAGAAGTTAAAGACCTCCACAAGGAAAGCTACAAAAAGCTAAAAGAAGAAATTGAAAATGACAAAAAAAAAGTGGAAAGACATCCCATGTCCTGGATTGGGAAAATTAATATAATCAAAATAGCAATTCTACCCAAATTAATCTACATATTTAATGCAACTCCAATCAAAGTGCCAGAGACATTTTTCACAGATTTAGAAAAGACAATCATACAATTTGTCTGGAATCATAAAAGACCTGTATTGCCAAAGCAGTCCTACACAAGAAGAGTGGAGTGGGGGTATATAATTTCCTAACCCAAAAACATACTGTAAAGCTGTGATAATTAAAACAGCATGATATTGGCACAGAAACAGACAGGTGGACCAAAGGAACAGAATAGAGTTGCCAGAAATAAACTCCCAAACATACAGCCAACTGATTTTTGACAAAAGGTGCCAGCAATCCAGTGGGGAAAGGAAAAATTCTTTAGCAAATGGCGCTGACAAAACTAGATGTCCACCTGCAGAAAGATGAATCTGAACCCCTTCTTCTCATCTTTGACAAAAATTAACTCAAAGTGGATCAAAGATCTAAACTTAAAACCTCAAACTATAAAACTGCTATTGAAAAACACTAGGAAATCTCTGGGAGACATTGGGTAGGCAAATACTTCTTAAATAAGACACCCTCCCCCCCAAAGCACAGTCAATATTCCCAAAAATAGACAAGTGGGATTACATCAGATTAAGAAGTTTCTGCATGGCAAAAGACACAGTAATTAATTGACAGCCCTCAGGATGGGAAAATATTTTTGTAAACATGGGGAGATATTTTTGTAAACTATGCATCAGATAAGGGACTGATTATCAGATTATGAAAGGAACTCAAGCAGCTGTTCTGAAAAAAATAAATAAAAAATAAAATAAAAAAAGATGATTAATCCTATTAAAAGATGGAAGAATGAGTTAAAAAAAAAAAACTCTCTAATGAAGACATACTGATAGCCAAAAGGCATACGAAAAAATACTCCTCATCCTTCATTGTAAGGGAGATCCACATCAAAACCACAATGAGATACCACCTAACCCAGTCAGAATGACTAAGATAAAAAAAAAAAAAAATGAAACAAAACAAAACAAAACCAGAAAATGATAAGTGCTGGTGGAAGTGTGGGGAAAAGAAAAATCTACACTTCTGATGGAATGTAAATTGGTCCAGCCACTCTGGAGAACAATTTGGAGATTCCTTAAAGACCTACAAATAGAACTACCAGATGATCCAGCAATCTCACCTCTTGATATCTACCCAAAGAACAGAAGAATTCTTAATCAGAAAAGTGCTTGCACATCGATGTTTATTGCAGCACTACTCACAATTGCTAAGACATGGAACCAACTCAAACTCCCATGAAAAGATGAATGGATTGAAAATCTGTGGCACATATACTCTATGGAATACTACTCAGCCTAAAAAACAACAGACCTTGGCTTTTGACAGGAAGTGGATGAATATGGAAGATTTACTGCTAAGTGAAGCAAGTCAGGAGATGAAGGGAAGACATTGTATGTCTCCACTTAATATATACCAAGTGTCTACACTCTATGGCTGAAACTGAAGGACTGAAGGATATAGAAACTAAACAAATGGTTGTGAACACCAGATACAGTGTGGGAAGAGGGCAAGTGAAGGAGTAGATGAAGATAACTTTCTAGTATGGTGAGCTGGACGGGTGAGAAATGCACACATGTTTGAATATTCACTTTATAAGCTGGGCAGCATGATTGAATGTATAAAATAAATAAACAAAAATTAAAAATAAAATAAAATAAAAAAAAATAAATGACAGTCATTTTTTTTTCTGTAACCAATAAATAGAACAGCATGGAGTAGGATATTAATAAAAACACAACTAATGTTTGTCTTTCAGCACCCTTTTAAACTTTATGGATAGGAGAAAACCTTTTCCCTGCCACCAGATGAAAACTTGGCTAACTGCATGAATTTTTTTTTTTTTAGTCCTCCCACATATATTTGATTGTGCTGTGTTTACTTTCTGATACACTGATAAAAACAGCTTTGATTCAGGGAAAAAAAAGTATCCTGTTCTAGTCTCTACTTAAACTTTACTGAAGAGTAAGATTCTTCACCTATAGCTAGATTGTCTTGATGAACAGTTTGCTTTAGAGAAAGGAAATGCAGTTAGTTTCTACTTTCTTCTTCATTTTAAATGGAAAAGTTTGAAAAATTAGATACATTTATGTTATACACCATGGCTTTTGCTTTCTCACTCTGCTCATCCTTTCATTCCCTTAAGAACTTCTGGTGTCCAAATGCCATTTTACAGAAAGCACAAGAAACTACTTATTTTCCAGTTAACAGAGACACTACTGGAAATATTTTACTCTCCCCTGCAGATTTTTAAAGCTTATCGTTTTGTGATAACAGGAGAGAATTTTTGGTGGGTCTCTTCTTTTTCTCCAAATCTCATAGCAGAGGCACTGACTGCTACTTTTCCAGATTACCTTTTCAAGGGTATTTTTGTAGGGAATAGCCTAAAGGAATAGTATCTACTGACAAAGAAAATGATAGGTACATTTGTAGTACGATATAAAATATTTGGGTCCCATTCCTCTTTTGTAATGTAACCTAGTGTTTATATACTATCACCTGATCCTTTTCTCATTCTCCTGTGGGAATTGAGGCTTGTGGAGCTAGTACAAGAAAATACTGGTGCTCTGAGTATTGCTACTCATATGAGTAACAAAATCCTTGATTTTTGATCTAGGAGTCTTGGGTCTTGTGTAGAATCTATTCAGCTGTTAAAAACTTATTCACTGGTTTATAGAAAGTTTAAATTTCAGGACCAGTAGGTGGCATGGTGATTAAGGCATTGTATCCCACATGGTCAAGTCTGCAGTCTGAGTTTCAGGCCCAGCAGCTTAGAAAACAAGGGGTATGAGTGTGTATGCCAGAAGATCCAGAAAGACAGTGGAGGAGAGGGGATTGTGGTAAAGCCATTTCCTCTGGGGGGAGGGGTGATTTCTCACTTTTCTTCTTTTTCTGTCTCTCAGGCAAGCACGCATGCCCTATTGTAAAAAATCTAAATAATTTTTTTAAAAAAGGTAAAATCTCAGACTTAGTACAATTCTTGAAAATGGAGCTTTCTTTGGCTCCCAAGAGTCCTGTGCTTTGCATTCCCTGTGGCTTTTGTCATCAACTGGTTCTAACATTTATAGAATACCCTTTTTATAGAATGTATATGTATAGAATTTATATTTGACAACAGTAAAATGTATATTTTAATAACTTGCAGATATAATAATTGACAAGATGGATCATAAAACTTATCTTAATAACTGTAGGGGTCAGCAGGTAGCATAGTGGTTAAGGTGCTAGACTGTCACATGATTACCCATGGTTCAAGTCTTGGGTATGGTGGCTTGAAAATCACACTGGGCATGCGTCTGTGCATGCCCAAAAGTGCCAGGAGGAAAATGGAGGAGAAGGGGTTGTGGCATGGCCATCTCTACTGGAGAGTGATTTCTCACTTTCCCTCTCATTGTCTCTTTCTGTCTCTGGCAAGTGCAAGTACCCTATGACAAAAAGCTAAATCAGAAACAAAACAAAACAAAACAAATATAGAAATACTAAAATGATGAAAAGTATGATCATGGGACCAGCAGTTGGCATAATGGCTATGTCACTGGACTTCCATGTAGTCAATTGCAGTTCAAGTCCTGGACCTGGTGGTTTAAACTCATGCTGGGTGCATGTGCGTGCATGCCCAGGATCCTGAGAGGAGAATGGAGAAGAAATTATGGCATGGCCATCCCCCCCAGGTGGTGATTTCTTGCTTTCTGTCTCTGTCTCTCTCTGTCTTTCTGGTGAGTGCACGCACCCTATAAATTAAATTAAATTGAAATTAAAATTAAAAATAAGAAAGGTAACAGGAAAATCTCCAAAGACTTATAGTATATTTCTAAATAACCCATGAACCAAGACATTATAAAATTTGAACTGAATAAAGTTGAAAATAAATCTTAAAGAAATTTCTGAGACACAGCTAAAGTAGTGCTTAGGAAATGTAAAGAGTTAAAAGCTTATAATATAATAAAAAAGTAATCACTAATCTAAATTTTCATCTTAAGAAATTTTTAAGAAAAGAAAATAACTCCAAGTCAAGTAAAAGAAAATAATGAGAACATAAGGCATTAAAGTTTAAAGTAAAAAAAAAAAAATAGAGAAAATAATTGAAAGCAAAAACTAATTCTTCGAAAAGATTAGTAACATTGATACACTTGTAAGACTATGAGAGAAAAAGAGAAAAGGCAAAAAATATGAATATCAGGACCAAAAGAGGAATGCAACTATAAACTTCATTGTATTACGTTGCATTATTGTATTGTATTTATTGTGTCTTATTATATTATATTATGAAGTTTAGTAAGTAATAGTACAAACAATGTGCACAGACCTATTGACACTGTTTCTTAAAAGAACACAGTTCCTTTAAATATGCAGACTACCACAGCTTACCTAAGATAAGCTAGGTAACTTATATGGTCTTATGGTGATTTTTAAAATTGAATTTTTTAAAAAATATTTCTGAATAAGTAATCTTATGTCCAAATTAGTTCATTAACCATTTTGTCAAATATTTGAAGAAGAAATAAAAACCCCAGATAATATCTTCCAGAAAACAGAGGAGGAAACATTTTCTAATTCATTTCTAAAAAAGACTAGCATTTACTCTGACACCAAAACCAGACAAGAGCATTATGAGAAAAGTATAGACTAGTATCCCTAATGCATACAGATATGGAAATTCTCAGTAACATATTTACAAATTAAATCCAACATTATATAAAAAGAATGATATACTATGGCCAAGTTTGTTTTGTTCTAGGAAGGTAGGGTCATGTAAGCAAATGAATATTCATAAGCAACTCCATATAATTTACCATATTAACAATGTGAATAAGAAAAACCATCTGATTATATCAACTAATCCATAAAAGAAATTTGATAGGACATAGTATCTATTCATGATGACAGCTTATAACAACCTAGGAATAAAAGAGCTTCCTCAACCTGATAAAGGTCATCTAGGGAAAACTACGGGAAATATCATATTTATTACCAGAAGACTGAGTGATCCACCCTTAATAGCAGAGAAAAGGATCTCACTTTTGAAACCTCTACTCAACATAACACTAGTGTGGGAGCTAGTTCAGTAAGATATAAAACAAATAAGACACAATAAAATAAACTAAAGGCATACAGATTACAGTGGAGGTAAAACTGTTCATATACACAGGAACATAATTGCTTAAATGGTAAAACCCAAAATAGTTTACAAAAATTTCTGGAATAATAGTGATTTTAACAAGATGGCAGGAGATAAGGTCAGTGTGAAAAGTCAGTCATGTTTCTATAAATAGCAATGTAGAATTTTAAAGCACAATTTAATAAAAAAAAACATTTAAAATAGAATCTGAAAAATTAAATATTTGTTGGTTTTTTTTTTTTTTTTTTTTTTTTTTTTTTTTTTTTTTTAGGTTCTTGCCATAGGGCAGGTGTGGTTGCTGGAGAGAAACAGACAGTAAAAGAGAGAAATCACCCCCAGGGAGGATGGCCACACACAATTCCCTCTCCTCCATGCTCTGCCTAGAATTTGAGGCATATATACACGTGTACTCTCTGTGATTTTCAAGCTGCCAGGTCTGGGACTCAAACCACAGTCAGCCATGTAGGAGTGCAACACCTTGATCACCATACCACCTGCTGGTTGTTTTAAGACTAGTTTTAACAAAGCATGTATAGAAGCTACGTGCTGAAAACAATAAAATGCTGATGAAGGAAATTAAAAGAGACAAATAAATGTAGGTACGTGGAATGTTCTCAGTTTGGGGCACTCATTTTAATAAACTGTCAATTCTCCACAAATTTATCACAATATCAGTCAAAATTTTCAGAAATATTCTGTATATATATGCACAGGATGTTCTTAAATTTATATGGAGGGGCAAAAAAAATTGAATTGCTAAAGCAGTTGAAAAAAGAAGAAGGTAAAAATAAATCACAATCATGTACTATCAAAGGTATGGTATCATCAAAAATAAAAATACATAGATTAATAGAATAAATCAAAGAACCTAGAAATAGATCCAAAGAAACATGGCATCTGCTTTTGTGAACATAAAGTCAAGTCAATCAAAAAAAATTAGTTCTTGATATTGGCAAGATGTCAAAATAGAAGGCTCCTGACATTCCCCTCTCTCACAATTGCCCTAGGTAAACAGGTACATATGAATCAATTTCACCTGAGACAAATCCAGAAACTGAGAGACTCCATGCTCTTTAACTGATAAAATACCCACATTGAAGTAGTCCTGGAAAGCTGAGACACACTCGTGCCCAGCACTTCACACCAGTCACAGTGCCTTACAATTGTAGGGCACTCAGCTCCTAGTTTGTCCCTGAGGAATGAAGGGTGTGGGCCACACAAATAGCACCCCAACTCCAGTAACTCCCAGTGGATGGATTGGCTCCTGAATCACCTAGGCTGGCATTGAGGGTTGGCATTTGCCAGTTCTCTGGGACCAAAGAGAACAAAAAGACAATTTAAAATAAATGCATGAGCATTTTCTGCTGTAGTTCCTCAAGGCACGGCACAGACTGAGCAGGCCAAAATTCCCAGCTTCTCAGTTTCTCCCTGAATGGGGTTTGACTGCATGTTTTCTCAGTTACTGTCCATAGAGTAGACCTCTGAATAGCCTTCGTCTGGGAGCTGATGGAGATCTGATGGGAGCTGAGTGAGATCTCTGGGAGCCCCAACAAGTACACAAGCTCTTCCTGCACCATCTTTGCTTAACTCACTCCAGTGATAATACAACTTTCCAACCTTTCCCTAGATTTCAAACATCCCAGCTATTACAACTCCAGTCCAAGACACTGAATTCTAAATGGCCTTGCTCTGGGAGCTGTTGGGACTAAGAATTCATGAATTCCTAGGGCCACAAAGAACAAAGGTGGTTTTAAGAGAGCATGGAAGTACCATGAGTGGTTCTTTCCCCCAGCTCAGTGCAGAGTGAGCAGACAAAAACACCCAGTTTCAGGTTCTTACTAGAAAAGATTTGACTGCATACTTAACATCTTGACTCTCCTGACTGCTGCCTGGGTGTCAGGTTTGTAATTAGCCTACATCTGGGAGCTAACGGAGCAGGCAATTAAGAGACTTTTGGGCACTTCCTGTAGCTTCTTGCCTTGGCCTGCTCTAGAGATAAAAATCAAGCCTTCAGCTAACCTGATTGTCTCTGAGAGCTGATGGGACCTGACATTCACTATGTAGCTGGCAACAAAATGCAAAACAATGGGTTGAAAGAG